>NC_142885.1:29580984-29884015 GCF_051225735.1 Oryctolagus cuniculus
TTGAGGTGACACATGAACAATGCTGCTTAGCACCATGCTTGTGTTGCCCTCGGTAATTAGGCAATAACTTTTGAGCAATGCATGAAGTTTCTGGCCATCATTAATGACAATCAGCAGATCATGTGAGTTTATGGCAGGAGAGTACAGGGTCGCTCTAAAATATCAACCTCTAGCATAGAGGTCAAGTTCCTCTCTGTCCTGGGGCTTGAGGGGTGTGTGTGTGTGTGTGTGTTAGACAGTATACTTCTCTCTGCACTGGGGCTGGAGGGGTGTGTGTGTGTGTGTGTGTGTGTGTGTGTGTGGTAGGCAGTATACTTCTTTACAATTAACACAGACCTGAGAAAGGAACTATTCAATTGGGAAGTCATGGTCCTGTGACAACTTCCCTTCCTCTCCTCTTCACCTCAATAATCCTGTTTCTACATCACCCTTTTTAGCATTTTAAATAATTCTCCAAATGCCAGGATAAACCTCAGGTAAATCCATGTGAGACACGCGAGCCTCTTAGTGAGTGTGATTGCTGCCAGCCTAGAGACAAGAGCTGGGCTAATGAATTCGTTCTTCCTTTCATGAGGGGTGCCCTGCAGGTGGAATACTCAGAAATGTGAAATCTTGATGGAAATGTAACTCAATTGTAGGGGAGTTGAAATATACACAGAAGAATAAATTTGGGGCCAGTACCGCGGCTCACTAGGCTAATCCTCCGCCTTGTGGTGCCGGCACACTGGGTTCTAGTCCCAGTCGGGGCACAGGATTCTGTCCCGGTCGCCCCTCTTCCAGGCCAGCTGTCTGCTGTGGCCAGGGAGTGCAGTGGAGGATGGCCCAAGTGCTTCGGCCCTGCACCCCATGGGAAACCAGGATAAGAACCTGGCTCCTGCCATCGGATCAGCGCAGTGCGCCGACCACAGCACGCCAGCCATGGCAGCCATTTGAGGGTGAACCAACGGCAAAGGAAGACCTTTCTCTCTGTCTTTCTCTCACTGTCCACTCCGCCTGTCAAAAAAAAAAAGAAGAAGAAGAAGAAGAAGAAATTTGGGTGGAAGAGTTTGCAAAATATTCTGTTCCCTTTCCAGTGGCCACCCTGGATTCCATTCTTGAAAATCCTGCCATTGTAAAATTCTGTTGTGCCATTTCCAGAAGTTAAGCCTTTAAATGCAGCAAGTTTATAACGGTGATTTCAGTCCCCAGAGAAACACACATCAAGAGCAGTTTAAGTTGTCATCCACTGCCTGGAGTTTAGCCAGGCATCTCTGCACCCATGGAGGATCCAGGGTACTTACACAGGGTGTAAGGTTGGGAAAGGGCACAGGAATCTTTGTTAAACCCCTCAACCCCAACAAGCCCAGTGTTCCCACACTCACCCTAGGAGGGTGTGGGCCACGTGTCCTTGGCCATAGCTAGAGCAAGCCCAAAGAAGCCCATCGAGAACAAAGCTTGTAGAGGTCTCTGGGTTTCCACCCTCCACCCTCCCTCCTTGCATGCGCAGTCCTGGTGCATGCCCCTGGCATGTTCAGAGGAGATAGGGAATAACTTCAGTCCTTGGATACCATACACTGACATGAAGATGGGGAAAGCATGTCTAGGGACACAGTCAAGTAACAAGAATTCTTCTGCTCAATATTGACCAAAAACAAAACAAAACACAACAAAACAAAACAGGAGTGCAGAATCTGATAAAATGCCCACCCCAGCACTCACCGTGGAGAAGTGGAGAAAGAAGACTGACATGCCACATTGGTTTCAACATTTTAAAGGCAGTAAAACATTATTGATGATGTAGAAGTCCTGCTCAGACCCCAGTCCCAACTTCCTCCCCTGGTCCCTGGAGGGAACACACTGGGAGGCATTTGCTGTTCATGCAGATTAATGGACATGGTTTTGTACTTAAAGTTTCAGCATGTGCAGATCTCTAACAAGTTTGTGGAATTGTGCAGGATCTTGAAGCATTTTTAAATATTTTGTTTATTTGAGAGAGAGGGAGAGTATAAAACCCACTGCACCATAGTGTGCACAATAGCAGGAAGCTGGATTGAGAAGATGGAACTGGGAGCTGAACCCAGACACTTTGGTGTGGGACATGTGCTTCCCAACTGGCATCTTAACTGCCAAACCAAATGCCTGCTCCTGCAAGCTATTTTAATTCCATTTCTCATGAACCTTTTGAAGTACCCTCCTGTGCAGCCACATAACCAATACATAGTATCTTTTTTTTAATTTGAAAGGCAGAGTTACTGAGAGGGAGGCAGGGACATACATACTTCTCCCATGCTCTGGTTGGGTCATCTCGTAGAATATGCCATGCTTGTACTTGTGTACTGGCCAGGTGTCTAGCAGAGGGCACTTATGCACCTTGAGCCCCAGCGCTCTGTTGCAGAGTAAGGTGCTGCAGGTTGCTCCACAGCTTCCTGAAGGAGGGTGGTCTCGGCCTCTCAACCATACTTTCCCCAGCACTTTGTATTCTCATTTGCGGGCTTCTCCTGATGTTTAATTTCATCTGATTTTTTAAATAGCAACTGGAGACTCTTTCTCCTTAAGGGTTTGGGGGTGGATAGAGTAAAATAGAGTACAACAGACAGAGAACTTGGCAAATTTGTGTCTTGGTCACCATTGTGTTTTGGTATCTCATGTGGTTCCTGGCAATTTCCAAATGTTAAAAAAAAATATACTATATGTATATAAATATAATGTTATTTATTTTTATTTATTAGAGAGGTGCCTAATGAAAAATACTCTGTCAAATTTTAAAATGAATCGCAGTATAATTTCAAAGAACAAAGTGAAACAAACGAAAGACCTGTGGCCCCACTGCCCTGAGCTCGCCTCACCTTGCTGCCTACTTTTGACAGCTCGAGCTCAGGAGCCGCCTGAAGCCATGCTCCCTGTGCCAGCCTACACAGGCTAGGTCTTTGTTTTCTGATTGGTTGGCACCAGAAAGTATTCCCATCAGAACTGAAGTTTGCCATTGAATACCAGTTTTATAAAAGTGTTGCTCAGTCCCACTATTTCCCTTTAGTTTCTTGGTGTCCAGCGTTGTGGCGTTCTTCCTCGGATGCTGTGTAGAGCCCCAGCGCTGGACTTGGAACAAGGAGGTGAGCTCCATGATGAGCAACACCTGCAGGAAGGCTGGGCCGCTGGTGTCTGAGGAGTGGTAGTGGATTCACCGGGCCTCTGAATCAGGTTCATCCATCCTCGCCTGGTGAGTCTTTTTGAACTCTTTGTGCATATCGTGTGATGGCCCCGAACATGGGTCAGGGACACTCAGGCCTTCAGGAGCCAGATGGAAGGAAGAATAAATTGTGTATTACATTGTATGCTACAAATTAAATAGTGTATTTTATATTATAAATTATTTTTGTTACATATCATAAATTGTGTGTTGTTATAAGTATACTTTAAAATGTATATGTGCTCAGAGGTATCACACATAGTTCCAGAAGGAATGAGCCTACCTGGCTGAATGCTGATGCCAGGATGGGTGAACCACCAGGTGGGCGATGAAGACACCCAGCCACTGTGTTAATTTCCAGGTTTTTTGCTATTATTTTCTGGATTTATAGTTGTACTTAGTGGATAGGAACTGAGAAATGGATCTGGTCATCCAGAAAGGAAGTTTCTGCTCGCAGGCTTTGACTCCTGTTTTTCCTGATTTGCTAAGATGGTTTATCTCAGTGTGCCTTGAAGGTTCTCCAGCACAGCAGTGATAGCATTGACTGGGAAACCCAAGTAGACAGTTGTGTGTGTGTCATCGCCTACTGAACTCTGATTCTCCTCTGTGATACCCAGTGTTTCCCTAATTTTGTGAAAATTCCTGAGGAATGTCTTCTGTTATATTATCTTTATGAATGCAGTTATATGAGGAAACACAGAATGTAAAAATGTATGTATCCCAGTCATATTATTACATTAATTGGGACTGTGGGGCTCAACAGAGGCAACTAGATCAGAGAATGGCTCTAGAATTTTAAGAAGTAAGCATCAATTGCTGAGGATATTTGTTGCACTTAGGAAACTAAAGTCCTGGATACCTTAGTACAGGTTATGTTTACTTCCAGATTAGATGTTGAAATGCTGGAATTATTTTAACTCTGATATTCTTAGAGCATGTTTAGTTCTGAGTGGGCAGGGACTGTTGTTTCTGCACAGTATGCAGAAAGGTGGCCATATAATTGGTTCTAAAACTTGGGTTGACAAAATGCAATCCCTCTTTGTCCCTCTGTTTCACAAAACAAAAACTTTCAAAATATTTAGTGCTTTGTGCTTTGGTTCTTATAGAATGTGGTGAATTAAGTCTCTGTTCCTACTGGTCAGCAGTAACTAGTGTTGACCTTGAAGAGTCATTCGTCTGGCTTCATTTCCCCTGGGATTGCTATTGTGGTGACTCCTCCTCATCCTCCAGGTCTCAGCTCAAGGGCTGGCTCTGAGGAGGCCACCTGTGACCCCAGTAAGTTTATTCTGCACACCTTTGCCCTTCAAATTCCTACTGGCTTTATAGGGGTTCATGATCAGTGTGTGTGGTTTCCCTGTTTTGTAACATTTATTTGAAATGAGGAGTGGGGATGAAAAAGAGATATTTTCAGATCCTCCATCTGCTGATTCACTCCCCAAAGGCCAGCAAGAGCTGCGGATGGGCCAGGCTGAAGCCAGAAGCCTGGAGCTAGGAATCTTGGTCCTCAAGTACTGGAGCCATCATATATCATCTCTCAGGTGCATTAGCAAAAAAACTGGATCAGAAGTAGAGTGGCCAGGACCAACTAGGCACTCCACTATGGGATATGCACATCCCAAGCAGCTGCTGAACCTGCTGAGCCAAAATACTCACCACTATGTGTGTATTTGAAAAACTGCCTTAAATATATTTTATTTGAAAGGCATCATCCACCGACGTGCATGTACACACACACACAGAGAGAGAGAGAGAGAGAGAGAGAGAGAGAGAACTCTTATCTGTATTTTCACTGCCAGAATGTCCACAACAGCAGGAGCAGGGCCAGGCCCAGCAGGCCAGAACTCGGAGTTTCCCATGTGATGGCAGGAACCCAAGCACTGCTGCCTCCCAGGGTGCACATTAGCAAGCTGCTGGAATCCACAAGGGAGCTGGGACTGGAACCAAAGCACCCCCCATTAGGTTGGGAGCATCCCCAGACAAATCTTACTTCTGGGCCAAACGACCCCCCCCATATCAATGTTGAATACGCAACAAAAGGATGAATGAATGAATGAATGAATGAGTGGCAAAGGGTTAGGAAGACAGTTAGACACATGGAATTTGCTGTTTTCCAGGGCTTTACAGCATGAGTGAGAAGGGCTTTTTGCCTCTCCTTGTTTCCTGCTTGGGAGCTCACCAGGGAAACTCAACTCTGAGTGCTTCTGCAGCCTTGCTTTTGCTTTGCAGTCTTGTAGAACAAAGCCCTCATGGCCCTTGCTTTACTTGTTTCTTTACCAAAGTGGATTTTGTAAGACTTGTATTTCAGCTTTGCAAAACAGTGTTGCCAGGACTGTTCACCTGGGGAGGCCAAGCATCCTCTTTCAGGAAACTGACATGTTTTGTCTACTATTGCTCTAGAAAGGATAGGGCCGGGCCCCAGGCGGGATCTATGCAGACATCCTGGGGAAGCTCAGGAGGGTTCCAGTCATTGAGCATGGGGGCTGAGCCTGTCAAGGAGCTGGCCTCTCACAGGTGGTGAGCTAAGGGTGCAAGTCCCAGTGGCCCCCAGGTGAGGAGGGAGGGACCAAGGGACTGCAGCTCCTGGCTGTCCGGCCTGTAAGTGCCCATGGTCCTTGGTTGGCCACTTTTTTGGAGACAAGCCCACACGGGAGCGTGTTTGTGAGAGAGCTGCAGCTTGGCTGGGGGGGGTGTGCCCCCATGGGAACCTTTGCATGTGCGGGGCCAGGCTGGGACATGGCTCCTCTACCCCATTCCTGACTCTTTCAATCTTTCTTCAAGCTCCAGGCACATTGCTGTGGCTGCTGGAGAGGATGTGTCCACTGGCCTGAGCTCGGCATGAGGTCCCCCGTAGCACTTGACCCCAGGCCACATGGCAGCTGCAGAGACTCCCACTCCTGGAGTACACAGTGTGGGTGAACATGAGCGGTGAGTGCGTGCTGGGCACGGGGAGGGTCCTGGAGCACCTGGGCAGGTGTGGCTCTGTCAGGCCCAAGCCTCACCTTTCAGGGTTTGCCCTGTTTTCTGCTTGGGCACCAACACCACTGGGCCATCTGGAGTTGGGACTCTGAGGGCAGGAATGTGGCAACTCTTGCCAGTTCCTGCAGTTCCTTCTCTGAGCAAAAAGTAGCAGAGATACAGGCTGAGTGCCCCATGTGTCAGTGCAGCACGCGGGCAGGTGCAACAGGCACCTGGGCTGTGCTGGCTGGCACAGGTGCCTCTCTGCCGCACTTGATCTTGTGGTGGTTATGGTGATTAGGAAAGTGAGTTTTTTTTTGACAGGCAGAGTGGACAGTGAGAGAGAGAGACAGAGACAAAGGTCTTCCTTTTGCCATTGGTTCACCCTCCAATGGCCGCCACGGCCGGCACACTGTGGCCAGTGCACTGCACTGATCCGATGGCAGGAGCCAGGAGCTTTTCCTGGTCTCCCATGGGGTGCAGGGCCCAAGCACTTGGGCCATCCTCCACTGCACTCCCTGGCCACAGCAGAGAGCTGGCCTGGAAGAGGGGCAACAGGGACAGAATCCGGCGTCCCTACCAGGACTAGAACCCGGTGTGCCGGCGCCGCTAGGTGGAGGATTAGCCTAGTGAGCCGCGGCGCTGGCCCGGAAAGTAGGTTCTTTACAGACCCCAGGGAGGTGACATTTCTCATGATGGCATGCCCCTGCGGGAACAGTTGGAACCATGCACAGGAGAAAATAGTGATTGCTAACTAACCAGCCACGGGGTCACGGCTGTGCTGGGTGAGTGAGGAGTCCTCGGCCAACCCACACAGCACCTGGAGGCAGAAGTGCTTTGTTCATCACCATGTTACTTCACTGCTTTCTCTCACTGAGTTACAGCCACTGTTTTCTCTGATTTGACATTTGTCTTTGTGAACCCTCCCACCTCTCCATGATATGGTCGTCTTGGAATTCATTTTGGAAATGAAGGGCAGGTCTACCTCTCTGGGTTCCCCCTTGGTGAATGTCACAGGCAGTCACTTTTTCACAGTGGGGCTTTTGCTCCATACACGTTATTCTCATTTTCACATGCAGAAGTTGGGGCTCAGAGAGGCTGAGTGACTTGCCCCTGGTGACACAGCATGATGCTGCCTGTGTTGCATAATCAGGGAGTGAGTCCTTGTGAGCAGAGAAGTGAGGCTGATGGGGGCAGAATGAGTCCCAAGGCACCAGCAGGAGTGTCCTCATGGGACCTCTCTGAATCTGACCTTATGCAGCTTCCTCTTCTGCCCCATCCATGCTGGCCTCTCAGTTCCATGATGGTGCCAAGTTCTCTTCCACCTCGGGGCACTTACATTGCTTTTCTTTCTTGATTGTTTCTGTCCTTGAACTTCTGCCATGAAACTGAGGAACAGACCACATTTCCCGGTGGTTGAGAGTTTGGTAGCTGGGGGAGATGTTCGTGGAAGGATGAGTTTCAAAGCCTCATGTTCCTCTTCTGTTAAAATGGAATCCTCTCTGAAGATTATCTATTTTATCATCTTAAAAAGGTAAGTTTTGGTTTGCTGATCTAGTATATTTTTTATTTCATTTATTTATGTTCTGATCCATTTTATTTCTCATCTCATGCTTGTTTGGGGTTTTGTTTTTTCTTGTTTATCTAAATTTTTGAGATATATCACTTGATTTTGAATTTTAGGCATTTCTCATTTTAAATATGACTGCTGTATGCTATAAACTTCCCACTTAATGTTTTTGCTTTAATCAACAGTGTTTCACATGTTTTGTTTTACTTTTCATTTATTTCAAGATAGGTTTTATTTGCTTTTTAATTTCTTCAGTGATCACTCATCATTCCGTAGCATCTAGTTAAATTTCCAAATATTTATGAGTGTTCAATTTTTATTCTTATAGTTTATTCCTAGTTACCTGATAGGATTTCAGTCTTTTCAGATTTGCTGAGGATTGATTTGTGGACCCATATATAATATATGCAAAAAAAAGTTGAGTGTGCTGATGAGAAGAATGTAGCTTTTAGGTTAAATGTCCTATAAATTTCTGTCAAGTCATTGACTTGATGTAATATTTTAGCTTTGACACATGTCATTATTTATATTGTATTTGGATGATCTGTCCATTAATGAGAGTGCATTGTTCAACTTACTCCCTATTGTTGTATAGGAATGTCTCTCCCTTTCGGTCTAATGCTATTTTCTGTGTATATCTTGGTGGTCTTGTGTTGGTTGCTTATATATTAATGATTGTTATATCTTCTGCTGAATAAAATTTAATCAATGCAATGTCCTTTTTATCTCTTTTTATAATTTTTGATTTCAAGTTTTTTATTTGTTATCAAGATAGCCAATTCTCCTCGTTTTTATTTTCTGTTTGTGTGGAATATCTTTTTCTAGCCCTCCACTTTCAGTCTATGTGTGTCCTTGTGAAGTGAATTTCTTATAGATATTATATAGTGGGGCCTTTTGTATTTAGTTCAAACTTTTATTCTTGAGATTTTTTCCACTTTTTTAAAAATTTAAGTTATATAAATTTCGTGCATTTCATAAATGAAAATTTAAAGAGATATTATTTTTTCCCAGCCGCACTCTAACCCTTCTTCCTCCACTATCTCTATTCCCTTTCTTATTTGTTTAGTAAGATTTATTTTTAGTTAACTTTAAATGCATAAGATTAAGCATATACTTATTAGAGCTCAGCAAATGGTATGAAATAAATAAAACTGCTCCTCAACAGTTGAGACAAAGGCTGTTCAAACCATAGCATTTCAATGTCATTTTTATTTTTATAGATTACCATTTTTTACTGTTATTATAAATATTTTGCTCAAAACATTTTATCTAAGGTACACAAGCTTCATAAATTTCTTTTTAAAAAAAATTTTTTATTTGAAAGGTAGAGCTATAGACAGTGAGAAAGAGAGAGAGAGAGAGAGAGAGAGACAGAGAGAAAGGTCTTCCTTCCATTGGTTCACTCCCAAAATGGCCGCACTGACAGGTGCTGCGCTGATCCAAAGCCAGGAGCCAGGTGCTCCTTCCTGGTCTCCCATGTGGGTGCTGGAGCCCAAGCACTTGGGCCATCCTCCACTGCCTTCCTGGGCCACAGCATAGAGCTGAACTGGAAGAGGTGCAACCAGGATTAGAACCTGGCGCTCCTATTGGATGCTGGTGTCCCAGGCAGAGGATTAACCAAGTGAGCCACTGTGCTGGCCCCACACTTCATAAATTTCATTAATATAAATTTATGAACATAGTGATTATTTTCTACCCTATCAGTACTCCCACCTTTCTTCCTCCTCCCTCTCCTATTCACATTCTCATTTTTTGTGAAGATCTATTTTCTTTTCTTTTTAAATATTTATTATTTGTCTATATGAAAGGGTTACGCAGAGAGAGAAGGAGAGGTAGAGAGTCTTTCCTCCGCTGGTTCACTCTCCAGTTTGCTGCAACTGCTGGAGCTGTGCCAATCTGGAGCCAGGACCAGGAGCTTCTTCTGGGTCTCTCAACAGGTGCAGGCACCCAAGGACTCAGGTCATCTTCTACAACTTTCCCAGGCCATAGCAGAGAGCTGGATTAGAAGAGGAACAGCCAGGACTTGAACCGGCCCCAGTATGGGATGATGGCACTGCAGGTGGCAGCTTTACCTGATATGCCATGGCACCGGCCCATAAGATCTATTTTCAATTAACTTTATGCACATATGATTACCTCTATAGTAAGTAAAGAGTTCAAGGAATAGTATGAAAAAAGAAAACCTGTTCCTCAGCAGTTGAGATAATGGCTGTTCAAAGTAATCACATCGGAAATTGGCAGTTTAACTTCTGTGGATTACATTATAGATACACTATTAATTATTAACAGAAATTTGCGGAGAACATATTGTATTTGTCCTTTTGAGACTGGCTTATTTTGCTAAGTATAATGTTTTCAGGTTGTAACCACTTTGCTTCAAATGACAGGATTTCTTTTTTTTCTTTAGGACTGTGTAGTATTCTGTGGTGTACATATTGAAAAATTTCATTATCTTTTTTCAGTTAAAGCACATCTGGGTTGATTCCACATCTTAGCCATTGTGAATTCACCTGTAGTAAACATGGGGGTACATATCAGTCTTTCATAGGCTGATTTCATTACCCTTGGGTAAATTCCCCATAATGAGATGGCTGGATCATATTGCAAATCTATTTTCAGGTTTCTGAAGAATGTCCATACCATCTTCCACAGTGGTTGTATCAGTTTACATTCCCACCAACAGTGGATTAGGATACCTTTTTCCACACATCCTCACCAGCAATTAGTTGTTTGTTGATATCTATATGAAAACCATTCTAATGGAGGTGAGGTGAGAACTTAACTGTGGTTTTGGGTGGCATTTCCCTGAGGTTAGTGATCCTGAGCATTTTTGCATGTGTCTGTTGGATTTCCTCTTTGGAAAAATGTCTGTTTTTCTCCTTCACTTATTTCTTAACTAGATTGTTTTGTTGTTGAGTTTCTTGAGCTCTTTATATATCTAGTATTAATCCTTTATCAATTGCATAGCTTGCAAACAATTTCTTCCATTCTGTTGGTTGGCTCTTCACTTTGTTGAGTGTTTTTTACAGTGCAGATTCTTCTCAATTTTATGTAATCCTATTTGTAAATGCTGTCTTTGATTGCCAGTGCTCTGGTGTTTTTTCCAAGAAGTTTTTGCCTATGATAGTGTCTTGCCGGTTTTCCTGAATGTCGGGTAATAAATTGATGGTATTGGGTTGTCGATTTAAATCTTTAATCCATGTTGAGTGGATTTGTGTGTAAGCTGTAAGGTAGAGGTCTTGCTTCATACTTCTGCATGTGGAGATCCAGTTTACCCAGCGCTATTTGTTAAAGAGACTTTCCTTGCTCTGGGCATTATTTTAGCTCCTTTGTCAAAGACAGGTTGGTTGTAGAAGCATGGGTTGATATTTGGAGTTTCTGTTCTGCTCCATTGGTCTATCCATCTGTTTGTGCCAGTACCAGGCTGTACAACTGTCCTATAGTATGCCTTGAAATCAGATATTGTGATGCCTCTGGCTTTGTTTTTGTTGTTAAGATTGCTTTAGCATTTTGGGGTCTCCTGTGTTTCCAAATAAATTTAAGCATCTCTTTTCTAGATCTGTATTCTGATTGATATCACATTGAACCTATTAATTGCTTTTGGTAGTGTGGGCATTTTGATGATAATGATTCTTCCAATCTACCAACATGGACGATTTGTCCATTTTTGTTTCTTTATTTCTTCCTTTATTGTTTTGTAATCCTCATGTTAGATTTAGTTGCTGTCCTTGGTTAAATTTATTCCAAGGTATTTAATTTTTCTGTAGCTGTTGTGAATGGGATTGAGCTTAGAAGTTCTTTCTCAGCCTTGGCATTGTCTGGGTATACAGAGGCTATTAATTTCTGGTTTTTTAAATATTTTGTTACTTTACCAAACTCTCTTATGAGTTCCAGTAGTTTCTTATTGGAGTCTTTTGGATGCACTAAATACAGAATCATGTCATCTGCAAGTAGGGATAATTTGACTTCCTCCTTCCTAATTTTATCCTTTGAATTTATTTTTCTTTTCTGTTGGCTCTGGTAAAACTCGCAGGACTGTATTGATTAGCAATGATGAAAGTGTGCATCCTTGTCTGGTTCTGCATCTTAGTGGGAGTGCATCTAACTTTTCCATACAGTAGGATGCTTGTCCTGGGTTTGTCAAATTGCCTTGATTGTGGTGAGGAATGTTCCTTCTGTAGCCAGTTTGCTTAGAATTTTCATCATGAAACGGTGCTGTATTTTGTTAAATGGTTTCTCTGCACTGAGTGAGATAATCATATAGTTTTTATTCTGCAGTTTGTTAATGTGGTGTATCACATTGTTTGATTTGTGAAAGTTGAACCATCCCTGCATTCGAGGGATAAATCCTTCTTGGTCTGGGTGAAGGATCTTTCTGATCTGTTGTTGTTTTTGATTAGGTAGCATTTGCTGAGGATTTTTGTGTGTATATTCAACAGTGAAATTGTTCTGTAATTCTCTTTCTCTGTTGTATGTTTTTCTGATTTAGGAATTGAATCATGCTGGATTCATAGAAGGAGTTTTGGAGGATTCCCACCAATGAATTTGTTTTGAATAGCTTGAGAAGAATTGTGGAGTTAGTTCTCCTTTAAATGTCTGATAGAATTCAGCAGTGAAGTCATCCAGTCCTTGTCTTTTATTTATTGGGAAGGTCTTACTGATTCACTTTCCTTCTTGGTTAATGGTCTGTTTAGGTTTTCTGTTACATCATGGCTCAATTTAGGTAAGTTGTATGTATCCAGGAATTTATCCATTTCTTCTAGGTCTTCCAATTTGTTGGCATACAGTTTCTTGTCATAATTTCTCATGATTCCTTTTATTTCTATGGTATATGTTGTTTTGCTACCTTTTTCATCTCTAATTTTATTGAATTGGGTATTCTCCCTTTTTGTTTAGTTGGCCTGATGGTATATTATTTTTTTTCCAAAAAAAGCAGCTTTTTTTACTGATCTTTTGTATTGTGTTTTGTATTTCAATTTTGTTAATATCTTCACTAATTTTAATTATTTCTGTTGTCCTACTAATTTTTGGTTCATTTCCTGTATTTTTCTAGATCCTTGAGAGCTGTTGATAGCTCACTTATTTGGTGCCTTTCCAATACCTTGATATAGGCACCAATTGGTATAAACTTTCCTCCTAACACTTCTTTTACTTTATCCCATAAACTTTGATATTTTCTATTGTCATTTCATTCGTTTTACAGAAATTTTTTGATTTATCTTTTGATTTCTTTTATGATCCACTATTCACTCAGAGCATTTTGTTCAGTCTCCACATGTTAATATGTGTTCTGGAGATTCCTGAGTTTTTGATTTCCAGTTTCACCCCATTGTGGTCAGAGAAGATGCATGGTATGATTTTGATTTTTCTGAATTTCCTGAGACATGCTTTATGGCCTATTCTGTGCCCTATTCTAGAGAAAGCTCCATGCCCTGGTAAGAAGAATGTGTATTCTGCAACTGTAGGATGGAAATTTCTGTAGATATCTATTAGGCGCATCTGGTCTATATGTCAATGAACTCTGTTGTTTCTTTGCTAATTTTCCATCTGGTTGGTCTGTCCATTGCTGAACATGGGGTATTGAACGTTCCCATTTGTATTATGTTGGAGTGCATTACTCCCTTTAGGTCCATTACCATTTATTTTAGGTAGTCAGATGCCCTGTAATTATTGGGTGCATATATCTTGACTATAGTCACATCTGTTGAATTAATCCCTCAGTTGTTATACAGTGTCCTTCTTTGTCTCTTTTAACAGTTTGTGTGTTAAAGTCTATTTTTTCTGATATTAGGTTGGTTACACCAGCTTTTTATTTTTTTGGTTTCTGTTAGTGTGGAATAATTTTTTCCATCATTTCACTTTCAGTCTGTGCAAATCCTTGTAGGTGACATTTGTTTGTTGTAGGCACAAATAGATGGGTCTTGTTTTCAACCCATTAAGCTAGTCTGTGTGTTAACTGGAGAGTTGAGACCATTTATATTCCAGGTGACTGTTGATAGTGACTTGACCCTACCATTTTCCCATAAATATTCCTGTTTTTCCTGTGGATTTCCTTTGTTGTTTTATTGGGGAATTGCCTTCACCTTCTTTCATAGTGCTGACCATGTTTGTATATTCGTGTGTGTAGTGCTTCCTTAAGTAAGCACTTCCTTTTGTAAGGCTGGATGAATGATGTCAAATTCTTTCAATTTCTTTGTTGTGGAAGGTTTTCATTTCCCCTTCATTGATAAATGAGTGCTTTGTGGGGTACAGTATTCTGGGTTGACCTTTTTTTTTTTCCTCTTAAGACTTGGGATATATATTGTGCCATTCTCTACTAGCCTGTAGGGTTTCTGATGAGAAGTCAGCTGTGAGTCTAATTGGAGATCCTCTGAGAGTTATCTGGCATTTCTCTTATGCACATTTTAAAATCTTTGTTTCACAGTGGAGATTTTGACTACAATGTGCTGTAGTGAGGATCTTTTCTGGTCATGTCTATTAGGAGATCTGTGTGCTTCCTGTACTTGGATGTCCCTTTCATTCTCCAAATTAGGGAAGTTTAGTGTAATTACTTCACTAAAAAGGCCTTCTCATCCATTCTGTCTTTCTCAGAAACGCCTAAGACCTGTATGTTTGGTCATTTGATATTTTCCCATAAATCTCCAAGACTGTTTTTAAGTTTTCTGATTTCTTCTTCTTCATTTTTTTTGGTTTGACTGTAAAATTTCCAGAAAATTGTCTTCTAAGTTAGATACTCTTTCTTCTGACTCACTGAGTCTGTTGCTAAGATATTCCACCACGTACTTTATTTGAGCTATTGAGTTCTTGATTTCTAACATTTAATTTCATTTCTATTTAAAATTTCAATTTCATGGAAAAATTTTTCATTCATGTCATCTATGGATTTCTTTAATTCGTGGATTTACTTCTGATGATTTCTAAGTAACCTACAATCAGTTTTTCGAATTCCCTATCCAGCATTGCATCAATCTCTTCATGTTCGCATTCTAATAAGGAATTGTTTTGTTTCCTAAATTCCTCTTTTTTCTTTTGTTTGATTATATAGTTTCTGGTGCTTGGTCTTCTGTGCCGATATCTTCTTATGCTTCATCAATTCTATTGTTAAAGGTCTCCACTGCATTTTTGTTTGTTCTGTTGCATTTTTCATTTCATTGAGATTTCTCTTTAAGATCTCAATTTCATGGGACAAATTTTCTTTCATGTCCAATATGGATTTCAGTAGTTCATGCATTTGCTTCTGATTACTTCTATGTATTTTACGATCAATTTTTTGAATTCCATTTCTTCAATTCTTCTATCTCATCATCTTCACAATCTAGTATTGAAGTTTCATGGTTTTTTTTAAGATTTATTTATTATTTATTTGAAAGCACTACACAGAGAGAGAAGAAGAGGCAGAGAAAGAGAGAGAGAGATAGAGAGAGAGAAGTCTTCCATCAGCTTGCCACTACCCAGTTGGCCACAATGGCCGTTGTATACCAATCTGCAGCCAGGAGCCAGGAGCTTATGGAGATCTCCCATGTGGGTGCTGAGGTCCAAGGACTTTGACCGTATTACACTGCTTTTCCAGGCCAGAGCAGAGCGCTGGATTGGAAATCGTTCAGCCAGAACTTGAAGTAGTACCCATATGGTATGTTGGCACGGCACATGGCGGCTTTACCGACTATGCCACAGTTCAGGCTCCAAAGTGTCTTGTTCTTTTGGGGGCATGATATTGTCTTTCTATTCTTGTTTCTTGAATTGGTGTATTTATTGTTTGGCATTTGTGGAGATACTTGTTGGTTTTCTCTTTGTCTCTCTCTCTCTTTTTTTTTTTTTTTTTTTTTTTTTGCTGTGGCAACTTTTATCTTTGGACTATGACTGTGTAGATAAGTGGAAGGTTTTCTTAGTGAATATCTAGAGGCTTGTAGTGGGGGTGGCC
This sequence comes from Oryctolagus cuniculus, assembly GCF_051225735.1. NCBI lineage: Eukaryota > Metazoa > Chordata > Mammalia > Lagomorpha > Leporidae > Oryctolagus > Oryctolagus cuniculus. The sequence goes on from NC_142885.1 coordinate 29,596,597, forward strand.
AGAGAGCTGTGTTCAGTTCTCCAGGGATAAGGGAATGCCCCAGGTGACACACCCAGGTTTGTTGTGGCAAATCTCTCTCTCTCTCTCACTCACTCTCTCTCTCTCTCTCTCATCAAAAGGGAATTTATTCTGTGCAGCTGAGCTCCTCTCCTCAATGGAGACCCAGGCTAGAGTGCTAGCCCAAGTTTGTATTATATTTATCCGCTCTGTCCCAAGGTCCACACAAAGGATCTGTGCATTCCTCAGTGTAAGATCAGTTTCCCTAGCAGTATCTCTAACAGGTAACCAGGAAACCCTGAGCATATGGAGTCTCCCACTGTAACTACTCAAAGTCCTAGCCACACTGTGAGTCTTCCCACACACCCTCAGTTTTTTCCCGTGTCCAAATACAGACACTTCACACAGTCACAAGCTATCGGCCCCCTGTTAGTTCTCCCCACCAGAATCAGGAGTCTCCACTTGGCTGGTTGCTGGGCAGAGATACGAGCTGGTGCACCTGTGATGTATCTCTGAAATGGCACCCTTCTACTGGCATGTTACAGGATGCTGTTGTAAACTGATTTGGGAGAGAGAAACGTGTCCACCCCATTCTTTTTCTTTTTATCATCTAGTTTGGCTAGTACAGTGTCTCCCATGGGGCTCCAAGCCTGGTTCGCTCTAGACTCTTTCTGCAGCTTTTTTGCCACTTCTGGGTCTGCTGTGGTCTTGTCTCACTTCACTTTCTAGTGCTGGTCCATAGGCTGTTGGCTGGGTAGGCTAGAGTCCTGAGCAATGTGCATCCATGCCTGCCACGTAGGTCCACCCTGTCTCTCTAATTTCGGTAGAGTTTCCTCTGCCATTGACTCACTAATTCTATCCTTAGATTACACTCTCTCCACATTTTTAAACTATCATCTCCTGGGCTAGAAGCGAAGAGTTAAGCTCACTCCCTACTCTGCCATATTTGGACCTCCTATGAGTTCTAATAATCTCTGAGTAGAGTCTTTTGGATCCTTTATATAGAGTTTTTACTCAGGTTTTCATCATGAAAGGGTGTTGTATTCTATGAAATGCTTTTCCTGCTATTAATGAGATAATCATATCATTTTTGTTCTTCACTTTGTTAATGTGGTGTATCACATTGATTTGTGAATGCTAATAATCGCTGTGTACCAGGGATAATACCCACTTTGTCCGGATGAATGATCATTTCTTATATGTTGTTGTATTCAATTGGCTAGTATTTTGATGATGGTTTTTTTGTGTGCTTATCAGGGACATTTGTGTGTAATTTCTCTCTTGTATCCTTTTCTGATTTAGGAATTAAGGTGATGCTGTCATCATGGAAGGAGTTTGGAAGGCTTCCCTCTCTTTCAGTTGTTTTGAATAGCTTGAGATTGGAGTTAGTTCTTCTTTAAATGTCTGATAGAATTCAGCAGTAAAACTGTCCAATCCTAGGTTTTTCTTTGTTGGGAGTGTCTTTATTACTGAATCAATTTGTGTCTTGTTTATTGATCTGTTAGGTTTTTCTGTGTCTTGGGTCAATTTTGGTGGGTTGTGTGTGTCCAGGAATGTTTTTCTTCTAGGTTTCCTGATGTGTTGGGCTACAGCTCTTTGTAGTAATTCCTGATGAGAAGTCAGCTGTAATTCTAATTGAAGATACTCTGAAAGTAATCTGACATTTCCCTTTATGCATATCTTTGAATCTTTTCTCTATGTTTTACTGTGGAGCATTTGACTACAATATGTCATGGTGAAGGTCTTTTCTGGTCATGTATATTAAGAGTGCTGTGTGTTTCTAGTACTTGGACATACTTACTTTCTCCAAATTCGGGAAGTTTTCTGTAATTATTTCACTAAAAGGCCTTCTAATCCATTCTCTCTTTCCATGCCTTCAGTAACCCCTAAGACCCTATATTGTGTCATTTGGTAGTATCCCATACATCTCCAACCCTATTTTTCACTTTTCTAATTTGTTCTTCTTCATTTTTTTGTTTGACTGTTAATTTTCCAGAGATCTGCCTCATGAAATCTGTTGTTAACCCTCAGTGGGTGCTGTTCTCATCTGTGGTTCTGTGGTTCTGAATGATTGCCACAAAGGGTCTGTGCAGTGTTCAGTGTGAGCACAGATCCTGCTGCAGTGACCCACCCCAGGCAGCCAGGGTGCTGAGCTTGTGGAGCTACCCAAGTATTTTCCCAGAAACCAGCTACACCGTGCACCCTCTCCTGCATGCCTGGGTTCCCACAGTCTCAGTACCAGAGCTCCCACAGACACAGGGTGCAGAAGACCCACTCCACCACACTAACCTGTTCTGTCCTTGGAGAGGCTGAGAAATTCTGAGAGCCAGTTGCCTATGGGTTCTCCACTTAGGCAGTTTGAGCTCCAGAGCCTGCGTTATGTTGAGAGGCTAAGGGCTCATGATAGTCATAGGTGCATTTGCAGCCCCCTGTCAGTCTTTACACCCAGACTGAAAGTCGGTGGGGAACACAGATTTTTCCCTGTGGTGAAATCCCTGGTCATACATGTCCACAAGAGCTGCTGGCCACAGCACTGCTTGTTTCACAATCGTGCTTCTCCCCGCCAGTTTATGGACACTTAGAAGAGTCCCTGCAGCTAGTGATGATGTCTGAATGGCTCCTTCTCCCTGCCTGTTGCTGGGCAGCACCTGGGCTGTTGCTACTTGAGAGAAGATGGCGCCTTTTCCCTGACTGTTGCTGGGAGCCTGCACAAGAGCTGCTGCAGCTACTAGCATATCCAATATGGTGACTGCCCTCTCTCAGCTGGTTGTCGGGGGCTGTTGTGAGAGGATGGGGAGAAATTGTCTCTCTTTTCTGCTGGGTTAGGGGATACCCGTTACCCTCAGGGTCCAAGTCACACCCCAAGACAGTGTAGTCTGCTAGGCTCTCTCTGCAGCTATTTCAGCATTGGCATGGGCCACTGCAGTCTGATCTCACCTTGGTCTTCAGAGCCGGCACTTTCTCCAGCTCTCGGCTGCTGGCACTTGTGTAGTATCAGTGCTTGTTGCTGGGCATCTGCAGCTTCCACACAGATCCACAGCATCTCTCCTCTTACAGAATCTCCAGTCTCCCCTGAGAATGCACTTTCTTGCCTTTTTTTCTATTTTATGCTAGCCTATAGCAGCCCTCCATTTCCCTATTCCTCCATGTTGGAATCCCCTCTGAGGATTATTAATTTTGTTTACCTTCTCAAAATGAATTTTTGATTTCTTGATCTTTTTTTAATTTCATTTATTCATGCTGTGACATAGATTATTTCTCACCTCCTTCTGCTTAAATGTTGTGATCTTATTTTTCTAAGTTTTTGAGATGCATCATTAGATCTTTAATTTTGAAACATTTCTCTTTTTTAATATAATCACTATATGCTATAAACTTACCTCTTAATAATGCTTTTGCTGTAACTCACAGGAGTTAATATGTTGTGTTTTCATTTTCATTTATTTCAAGAAATATTTTATTTCCTTTTAAATTTCTTCAGTGTCCCATTGTTCATTCAGGAGCATCTTGTTTAATTTCCATATATTTTTTGAGTATTCTCTTTTTGTTCGTTTATTTCTAGTTACTTGATAGGATTTCAGTCTTTTCAAATTAAATGAGAGTTGATTTGTGGCCTAATGTTTGGTATACCCTGAAAAAATGTTCAATGTGGTGAATAGAATGTAGCTTTTGGTCTGTTAGGTCATTTGTTTGATGTTATGTTTCAACTCTGATGTGTCTTTACTTATTTTCTATCTAGATGATCTGTCCATTGATGAGAGTGCATTGTTGAAGTCACCCACTTTTATTGTCTAGGAGTGTCTCTCTTTCTTTAGGTCTAATAGTATTTTCTGTATATAACCGGTGGTCTTGTATTCAGTGCATAAATATTTATGATTGCTATGTCTTCTTTTGGAATCAAAAGTTTTATCAGAATACAATGTCAATTTTATCTCTTTTTACAAATTTCTATAGAAAGCATACTATGATATGCTTCTTTGATGATATCCAATTTCTATATTAAAGACCTTGAAAAATGTACCCTTGGTTTAAACTGATTCTTTTTTAAAAGATTTATTTATTTATTTGAAAGGCTGAGTTACAGAGAGACAGAGGCAGATGCAGAAGTGGGGGTGCAGAGAGAGAGAGAGGTCTTCCACCTTTTTTGGGTTCAGGGGCCCAAGGCCTTGGACCATCTTCTGCTTTCCCAGTCCGTAGCAGAGAGCTGGATTGAAAGTGGAGCAGCCGGGACTCGAACCTGTGCCCCATATACATGCCGGCACTGCAGGTGGTGGCTTCATCCACTATTCCACAGCGCTGGCCCCTAAACTGATTCTTGACAATAATTTGTGAACTGAAAAAATATCAACCATGCAACCACTGGTAAATTTTCACCAAAATCATTCACATGACCAGTGAACAGGACTAAAACAGTAGTCTTATTGCACAGTGCATATGGCCAATCTTAGAATTCTCCCATTAGTATCTATGTAGTTTCAGATTCTTTTTGGGGTTGCCAGGTAAAAATATATTAGTAATAGAAGTTACCTTCACAGAATCATATCATCTGTAGTATTTTAATGCATATTTTACAAGCTTTATAATGAGTTTTTATAATTAAATATGCATTGGGGGTTCATAATAAATGATTTGGGGTAGCTGTTGCTAACTGATGTGTCCCTCAATAGGCATGTGTTGAAACGTAATACTCAATGTGTTGTTATTTAAGAGCAGGGGTGCTGGGAGGTGACTGGATCATGAGGGCAGATCTTCTGAGAATGCTATCACTGCCTTTATTTTTTTAAAAAAAGTTTTATTTACTTATTTGAGAAGCAGAGTTAAAGACAGAGAGAGGAAGGACCAGAGAGAAAAGACTTCCATCTTCTGGTTCACTCCCCAGTCGGCCACAATGGCCAGAGCTGAGCCAATCAGAAACCAGGAACCGGTGTATTCCAGGTCTCCCACATGGAAACAGGGGTCCAAGGGCTTGGGCCATCTTCCGCTGGCACTGGTTTCCCAGGCCGCAGCAGAGAGTTGGATCAGAAGTGGAGCCTCTGGTACTCAAACCCGTGCCAATGTGGGATGCCAGGCCTGAAGGCGGCTTTACCCACTATGCCACAGCACCCTTTTAAGAATGGCTTGATGGAGCAGCTTGTTTACCCCTTTGCTATTCTGCCACATGAAGGCACACAGACATTAGCCAGCAAAGCTTCACTAGACACTGAGCCCCTAACACTGTGATCTTGGACTTACCACCCTCCAAAAGAGAGTAATATATTCCTGCTGTTTATAAATTTCCCAGTGTAATGTGTTTACTTACAGTAACCCAAATAGACTAAGATGCAGTAACTAATCAGAAAAGTTTAGAAATGGGTGGGCATGATGCACAGCAGGTTAATGTGACATTTGGGTTGTCAGCATCCTGCATAAGCTGCCTGTTGTGAGTCCTAGCTCCCCCATGTCCAGTTCAGTTTCCTGGTAATTCCCCTGGGAGGCAACAAACAATGGCCCAAGTGCGTAGTTCCTGCCACCTACATTGGAGACTGAGATGTAGTTCCTGGCTCCTGGCTTCTGCCTGGCCCAATCCTGGCTGTTGGGGGCATTTGAGGAGTAAGTCAGCAGGTAGAAGATCTCTCTTTGTGTCTCTGTCACTCTGCCTGGCAAATGAATACATAAGCCTTATGAAAAACATTGATGACATGACTTTGGTAAATGCTTCATCAAGTAAGAAGTTTAAGAACATGGGAATGGCACTGTACGAGCTCTGGTTCAAATCCTGTCTGTTCTACCTCTGATACAGCTCCCTGCTAATGCCTCTAGGATAGTAGCAGAGGATAGCCCAAGTGCTTGGGCCTCTGCACCCTTGTGGGTGACCTAGAATAAGCTCTTGGCTCCTGGTTTCATTGTGGATGAACCCTGGCTGTTCTGGCCATTTGTGGAGTGAACTGAGTAGATGGAAAATCTCTTTTCCTCTCTCTCTCCTTCTCTCTGTAAGTAACTGTGCCTTCCAAGAAAATAAAGTAAATCTTTAAAAAAAAAGTAAAAGGCTGGCGCCGCAGCTCAATAGGCTAATCCTCCGCCTTGTGGCGCCGGCACACCGGGTTCTAGTCCTGGTCAGGGCGCCAGATTCTGTCCCAGTTGCCCCTCTTCCAGGCCAGCTCTCTGCTGTGGCCCGGGAATGCAGTGGAGGATGGCCTAAGTCCTTGGGCCCTGCACCCCATGGGAGACCAGGATAAGTACCTGGCTCCTGCCATCGGGTCAGCGCGGTGCCCTGGGTGCAGCGCTCCGGCTGCAGCGGCCATTGGAGGGTAAACCAACGGCAAAAAAGGAAGACCTTTCTGTCTCTCTCTCTCTCTCTCACTGTCCATTCTGCCTGTCAAAAAAAAAAAAGAAGTAAAAAAGAAAAAAAAAAGAGAAACCCTAATTTAGTGGGAAATAAGCAAACAGGCATAAACAGCTGAATGGAAAATGACCATTTTACCCAATAGCATAAATTTTAATGTAATCACAGATCATTAAAACTATGCTAGTGTAATGTTCTTCATTATTTTTAAATTATGTTTGAAATAATTTTTCATGAATTTCATAGGTGCTGTTCCAGGAAGACAACCACATTCCTCTTTTGCTCTTCCTCTCCCTCCCTTGTCTCTCTTCTTTTCATTATTTTTTGCAAGATATAATTTTAATTCACTTTATTATTCATAATCTTAATTCACCACTAACCATAGTATTCAACAAGGAAAAGTAGGAAGACCACAATTCCACAAGAGCAGTATAATTGTCCTTTTTTTTAATAATTATTTTTTTTTGGCAGGCAGAGTGGACAGTGAGAGATAGAGGCAGAGAAAAAGGTCATCCTTTTACTGTTGGTTCATCCCACCTTGTCTCCCCATAAGGGTGACAGAGGCCCAAACAATCGACCCATCCTCAACAGCTGTTCCCCAGGCCTCTAAAAGGGTGCTGGATCAGAAGTGGAGCAGCCAGGGCAGGAATTGGTCTGATCAATGGATGCCTGCGCCACTGGTGGCCCTACCCACTACACCACAGCACTGGCACCTGGCTTCACTGTTTTTGACCATACTTGTAAGAACAGTCTTCTGAGAAGTGCACGGCTGCCCCATCTCAGTTGATATTTATAAATGATGAGAGATATGGATCTAAATCCATTCTTCTACACGAATACATCGAGCTTTGCCAGCACCATTTGTTGAAGAGATTATCTTTACACCAATGAAAGGTCTGACCCCTTTTGTCAAAAATCAGGTGGCTATATGTATTTACATTAACTTTGGGATTCTCTGTTTCGCTCCATGGGTCTATGTCTCAGTTTTTTTTTTTTTTTTAGTATCAGTGTGATGTGATGTTAATACAGTTTTTTAGTATGCTGTGAAGTCAGGTATTGTGATGTCTCCAGCTTGATTTTTATTTCCTCAGGTTCACCTTAGCGTTTCTGGATCTTCTGTGGTTCTGTATGAATTTGAGGGTTGTTTTTTTAAATTCTGTACAGAATGTCATTGGTATTCTGTAGATTTCTTTCCATGAGATAGACATTTTAATGATACAAATTCTTCCAATCCACAAAAAAAGGATTACCTTTCAAGTTTTGTGTTCTTGACGGTTTCTTTGGTCAGCGTTTGATGATTTTCATTATAGAGATCTTTCACTTATTTGATTAAATTTATTCCTCAATAGTCTAATTTTTGTGGTTATTGTAAATTGGATTTTTGTTGCTTTCTTTGTCAGTGAGGCCATCATTAATATGTAAAAAGCAGCTTTTTCAAATGTTTACTTGTACTTCTAAAGTTTTCTGAATTGGATTATCAGTTGAAGCAGCATTTTGCTGGAATGTTTGTGTTCTTCCAGGAGCAACATCATGTCATCTGCAAACATTAATTATTTGACTTGTTCTTTTCCAGTTTTAGTGCCTGTTATTTTGTTCTCCTCTGTAATTGCTTTTGTGAAAATGTATAGTACTGTATTCAGTTAGAGTGGTGAGAGTGGACGTCCTTGTGTTGTTACAGATTTTGACAAAATGCGTTCATCTTCTCCTCATTCAGTATAATATTGGCTGATTCTTTGTCAAATATCACATTTATGTTTTTGAGGCATGTTCCTTCTATGCCTAATTTGTGGAGGTTTTTTTTTTTGTGCCATGAAACACAATGCATCATATCAAATGCTTTCTCTGCATCTAATGAGAGTATGGTTTCTATTCTTTCATTATGTTGATTAATTTATGATATTTATTGTTTTGCAAATATGGAGCCACCATGGCATTTCTGGGATCAATTCCGATTGATAGTTATGTATGAGTTTTTTGATGTTTTCAATTGTTTATTTAGTACTCTGTTGAGAATCTTTTTAACTATGTTCTTCAAGAATATACGCCTGTAGTATTCTTTCCATTTTGTGTCTTGGTTTGTTTTTGGCACCAAAGGGATGTTGGCCTCCTAAAAAGTGTTTGACAGTGTTCCATCCTGTTCAGTGTTTCCAAATAGTCTGAAGATTGTTGGAGTTTATCTTTAAATGTTTTGTAGAATTGGATAGGAAAGCCATCAAGTCATGGGTTTTTTATTGATGGAAGAATTTTGCTTACTGCTACAATGCCATTACTTTTTGTGAGTCTGTTACATTGTCTTTATCTTCTGGATTAAATTTGGTAAGTTACATGTATTGAAAAACTTCTCCATTTTTCTGCTTTTTCCAGTTTATTAGCATATAGTATTGAATGGCAGTTTCTTTTGAAGCCTTGTATTTCAGTAGTGTTGATTATACTGTCTGCTTTTTCATCTAATCTTATTTATTTGAGGTTTTGAGGTTTTTTTCTCTTTTTTTCTTTGTCAGTCTTGTTAGAGACTGATTTAGTTTTTAAAAATTTTATGTGAGGTAAACAAATTTCATGTACTTGCCATATACATATTCAGGAACGTATTGATTCTTCACACCCAACGCTTCCTCTAGCCCATGCTTCCATACTTCTTCCTCTTCCCTCTCCTGTTTCCACTGTTAATTCTAATAGAAAAATATTTTCAGGTAACTTTATACTCATAATAGTCACTATTCACTAAGTAAAAAGTTCAACAAATAGTATGAAGAAAATAAATTGTTCCTCAAAGTGAGACAAGGCTTGTAAAAAAAAGCATCATATCTCAAAATACTCATTTTATTCCTACACATTATTACCTGTTAAATACTCTCTTAGTCACCGCAGATCAGGGACAACATGTGGGATTTGTCTTTTGGGGACTAGCTTATTTCACTAAGTATAATGTTTTCTAGTTATATCCATTTTGTTGCAAAAGACTTCATTGCATTTTTTCCTGCTGAGTAGTATTCCATAGTGTATATATACCATAGTTACTTTTTTTCAAGATTCATTTTTCTGAGAGGCAGAGTTGAGAGAGGGAGAGACAGAGAACGAGAGATCTTCCATCTGAGAATGAGAGGTCTTCCTTCTGGTTCACTCTCTAAATGGATGCAATGGCTAGAACTGGGCTGATGCAAAGCCAGGAACCAGGAACTTCTTTTGGGTCTCCCACGCAGGTGCAAGCGCCCAAGGACTTGGGCCATCTTCCACTGTTTTCCTAGGCCTTCATCAGGGAGGATCCAGGCTTCGAACAGGAACACCTATGGGATGCTGGTGCAGCAAGTAGGAGGCTTAACCCACTTTGTGCTGGCCTCCATAATTTCTTTATCTAATCATCATTTGATAGACATCTGGATTGATTCCATATCTTAGCTGTTGTGAATTGAGCAGCCATAAACGTGGGTACAGATAACTCTTTCATCTGCTGATTTCAATTTGTTTAGGTAAATTCCCATGAGTGGCATTGCTGGTTCATATGATTCATCTATTTTCAGCCTTTTGAGGTGTCTCCATACTGTCTTCCACAATGGCTTCACCAGATTACATTCCCAGTGGATTAGGGTACTGCATTATTATTATTATGTTATTTATATTAATAATATTAATATATTATTATAATTATATTAATAATTGAGAGGAAGAGTTACAGACAGTGAGAGTGAGAGTCAGAGAGAAAAGTGTTCCATCCAATGGTTCACCCCCCAAATGGCCACAATTGCCAGAGCTGCACCGATCCAAATCCAGGAGCCAGGTGCCTCTTCCTGGTCTCCCATACGGGTGCAGAGGCCCAAGCACTTGGGCCATCCTTCATTGCTTTTCCAGGCCACAGCAGAGAGCTGGACTGGAAGAGGGGAAGCTGGGTTTAGAACCCGGTGCCCATATGGGATGCCAGGACCGCAGGAGGAGGATTCACCTCGTGCACCACGGCACTGGCCACTTGTGTACTGTTTTGCCACATCCTTTCCAGCATTTGTTGTTTGTTGATTTCTGTATGCAAACCATTCTAGCTGTGGTGAGGTGAAACTTCATTGTGGTTTCATTTTGCATTTCCCTAATGGCTAGTGATCCTGAGCATTTTTCATGTGTCTGTTGGTCATTTGCATTTCCTTCCTTGAAGAATGTCTGTTCAAGTCTGTTGCCCATTCTTAACTGCATTGTTTGTTTTGTTGCTGTTGAGTTTCTTGAGCACTTTATACATTCTGGATATTAACAATTTATCAGGTCATAGTTTGCATATATTTTCTCTCATTCTGTCAGTTGCCCTTCACTTTGCTGAGTTTTCATTTACAGTGCAAAAGCTGCTCAGCTTGATGTAATCCCATTTGTGTGTTTTTGCTTTTAGTGCCTGTACGTCTGTGTTCTAAGAAGTCTGCATCTGGCAATGTCTTGCATCATTTCCACAATGTTCTCTAAGAATTTGATGGTATTAGGTTGTACATTTAGGTCTTTGATCCTTTTTTGAGTTTGTTTTTTTGTAAGAATGAGGTAGGTTTTTATTTTCATACTTCTGCATGGGAGATCCACCTTTTATGCATCATTTTTTGAAGAGACTGACCTTGTCACATGGTTGGATTTTAGATCCATTGTCAAAGATAAATTATTTGTACATGTATAGATTGAGTTTTTGGAGTTTCTATTGTGCTCCATTGGTCCACATGTCTATTCTTTGCCAGTATCAGGCTGTTTTGTTTGTAACTGTCCTGAAGTATGTCTTGAATTCTGGTATTGTGATGCTTCTGGCTTTGTTTTTCACATATAAGATTCCATTAGCTATTCTGGGTCTCTTGTGTTTCCATTTGAATTTTAGCATCTTTTTTCCCTAGATCTGAAAAGAATGTAATTGGCATTTTAATTGGGATCACATGAATTTGTAAATTGCTTTTGGTACTATGGACATTTTGATTATATTGATTATTTTAGTCCTTGAATATTAAAGATTTTTCCATTTTCTGTGTCTTCTGTTTCTTTCACTAATGTTTGCTAATTTTCATATTAGATACTTTGGCATCCTTGATTAATTTTATCCCATGGTGTTTAATTTTTTTGTAGCAATTGTGAATGGGATTGATCTTAGAAGTTCTTTCCCAGCCATGGCATTTTATACATAGACTATTGATTTTTGTGTTAATTTTGTATCCTGGCACTCCCCCAGATTCTTTTTATGAATTCCAGTAATCTCTTAGTGGAGACTTTTATTTCCCCTATATATAGAATCCTGTCACCCGCAAGTAGGGGTAATTTGATTCCCTCCTTCCCAGTTTGTATCCTTTGATTTCTTTTTCTTGCCTAATAGGTCTGGCTAAAACTTCCAGGTCTATATTGAATAGCAAGGGCGCAAGTTGTCATCCTTGTCTGATTCCAGCTTTTCATGGGAATGCTTCCAACATTTCCCCATTCATAAGATGCTGTCTATAGGTTTGTCATAAATTGCCTTGATTATGTTGAGCAATGTTCTTACTATACTCAGTTTCCTTAAGGTTTTCATTATGAAAGGATGTTGTATTTTGTCAAATGCTTGCTCTGCATCTATTGAAATAAGCCTATGGTTTATTTGAAAGTTTTATTTATTTATTTGTGAGGCAGAATTATAGATGGAGTAGGAGAGACAGACTTTTTGATTGGTTGGAATACAGTCCTTTGTATTAGCTCCTGATGGGTAAGTCTTTTAATCATCTGTGGTATCTGTTGTTACCTTTCATTTTTCATCTCTGATTTTACTGATTGGGGTCTTCTTTTTTTTAAGGATAGTTGGACCAAGAGTGTATAAATTTTTTAAGCAAGTTCTTCATTTCACTGATATTTATATTCTTTTTTGCTTTCAATTTTGTTTATTTCTCCTCTAATTTATATATCTCTTTCCTCTTGATAATTTTGCATTTGATTTCATTTTTTTTTTCAAGGGTGCTACATTGGTGGCTCACTTATTTGATTCTTTTCCAATTTCTTGGTATAGGCACCAATTTCTCTAAACTTTCCAGTATCTGATAAGTTTTGATATGTTATACTGTCATCTTTATTCGTTTTCATCTTTTTTTAATTTTTTCTGACTCACAGTTCATTCAGGAGCATGTTCAGTCTCCATGTGGTTGTATATGTTCTTGAGGTTCTTGGTGTGGTCATTCGCCCCTTCATTCCATGTAGTTGTGGAAGATGCATGGTATGATTTTGATATTTGTTGAATTAGCTGAGACTTATGGCCTACCTTATTGTGTATCCTGGAGGGTGGCTCAAGGCCTTAGTTCCTGTCAACCATGTGGGAGACGTGGATGAATATCCCACTTCTCAGCTTTAGTCCCATCTTGAGGGCATTTGGGGAGTGACTCAGTAGATGAGAGCTATCTCTAGCTCTCTCTCTCATAATGAATCATTCAAAATTTTACCTCCCTTTTTTACCTGGAAACTTGATTTAAAGTATTCAAACTTGATGTATTTCATATATACAAATTTAGAAACATTAATTATTCCCACTCTACCCTCGCTCACTCCTACCCACCGACCCGAACATGCTCCCATCCCTCTTCATTTTTTTAAAGATTTATTTATTTATTTATTTGAAAGTCAGAGTTACAGAGAGAGAGGAAAGGCATAGAGAGGTCTTCCATCTGATGGTTCACTCCTCAATTGGCCACAATGGTCAGAGCTGTGCTGATCTGAAGCCAGGAGCCAGGAGCTTCTTCTGCGTCTCCCAATGGGTCAGGGGCCCAAGGACCTGGGCCATCCTCCACTGCTTTCCCAGGCCATAGCAGAGAGCTGGATCGCAAGTGCAGAAGCCAGTCTCAAACTGGCGCCCATATTTAATGCTGGTGCTCCAGGCCAGGGTGTTAACCTGCTTGGCCACAGCACCGGCCCTATTTCCCATCCCTCTTCATCCTCTATCCACGATTCCCATTCTTATTTTATACAAAAATCTATTTTCAATTATTTTATACTCATAATATAAAGCCTGCAATATGTAAAGAATTCAACAGTTTGAAAGAATCAAAAAAAAATCTGTTCCTGAAGAGGCAAGACATGGTTTGTTTAAAATCATTCTATCTGCAAGACAAGAGTTGTCTAAATCATTGTACGTCAATGTGGGGAGCAAACCGGACTAGACTGTTACTGGAATTAAGACTTATTCTATGCATCTGCTCTCCCACAATATGGCGCTGGGAGAGAAGTAAACAGCTTCCGCACAGCTGCCTCCAGTTCAACCAATTAACTGTAGGACTTGCTCCTGATTGGAGAGCAGCGTACTCGGCGTGTGGGCAGCCGAGTTGGGATTGGCGGAGGAGGACTATAAAGGAGGAGAGAAACGGCATGCACCAGGAACATCTATGGGGAACATCTAAGGGAACCCGTGCAGCCCCCAGAGAGCCGGCCGGCGGTGTGCCGCTCCCCTGCGGAAGTGGGGAATGTGGCCAGGGGGAGCTGCCCTTCCACGGAGGTGGAAGGGATAGTAGCCAACCCGGGAAGAACCAGCAGCAAACCCGGGGAGGGCCGAGCAGATGAAAGAACAGCGCAGGGTCCTGTGTTGCTCCTCCACGAAGAGGGGGAGCGACACGTCAAAGTATCAATATCACTAATATAGCTCACCTTTTAGGTACTCTGTTACCACAGATCAGGGAGAATATACAGTGTTTGTCTTTTTTTGGAAAGGGTTATTTTAAAGTGTAAGGTTTTACAGATGCATCCATTTTTTTTCTTTTTGCAAATGACAGGTTTTTCTTTTTTCTTTTTCTTTTTTTTTTTTTTTTTTTTTTTTTTTTTTTTTTTTTTTTTTACCAGAAAACGTTTCTTACCTGGAGCACATTGGAGATCAACACAGTCTTAGCCCGGAGCCAAGACTGCTGTCACCCACGTTTTTGACGCTGCCTGGCCGCTTCCGGTGCTGCTGTGCTTACTGGGAGGAAGAGGCGGGTCCTAGATGGCTGGCGCTTGCGCAGTCGGCCTGGTGGAGAGCAAGACGGTATTATCTGCTGGTGGCGGCATGTCGTTGGCTGCCGGAATTCTCCGCTGATGGCGGCGTTTTCGGCAGCTGTACTGGCCCAGAGAGTGCGGGAGTGAAGGTGAGTTTTTCTTATGAAACAATGAGAGGCCTGGGACCTCGTCGCGGGGTGGGGAGTGGGGGGTCGTGGCTCCTCGGAGCAGTGTAGACACTCATGTCCGCAGGCTGGCGGCCGTGGGGGCGGGCGGCGGCTCAGCTGTGGGAAGCGGAGAAGCGGGTGGCTGTGCTTGCGCTGGAGGACAGGACTGCGGGTTACAAGGTATGTTTATTTGTAACCTCTAACTTATTTACTTAGTCAGTTCTAGCAGTGTTTTTGGTGGGTGTTTTAGTTTTCATTGATTTTTATGAGTCTTTTTAGGTTGTCTATATCTTCTGGATTTAATCTTAGTAGGTTACGTGTATTTGTTATCCAGGGATTCCTCTGTTTCTTCTAGTTTTCCAGTTTATTAGCATATAGTACTGAATAGCAATTTCTCTGAAACCTTGTGTTTCAGTGATGTTGATTATAATCTCTGCTTTTTTTCTGTAATTTTATTTACTGGAGTTTTTATCATTTTTGTTAGTCTGGTTAGAAGATTATGTACTTTTTAAAATTTTATATCAGGTATGTAAATTTCATGTATTTCTTATATACAGATTCAAACATACTGATACTACTTCCCATGCTAGCATCTCTCAAGCCTGCACTCCCAGCCTTCTTCTTCCTCCTTCTCTTGTTCCCACTCTTAATTCTTCATCAGTTAAAGGTAGGGTGGGCAAGTTCCACGTGAGCTGCATAGTGATCTATTTTCAAAAAAATATATTTTCTTAAGTGGCAGAGATCCAGAGATAGGGAAACACAGAGATAGAGGTCTTCCATCTGCTGGTTTGCTCCCGAAATGGCCACAGGGCCCATTGCTGGGCTGATCCAAAGCTAGGAGTCAGGAGTTTCTTCCAGGTCTCCCATATGGAGACTGCATTCAGTAAGAGTGGTAAAAGGGACATCTTTGTGTTCTTATATGTTTGACAAAATGATTTCACATTCTCCCCATCCAGCATGACATTGGCTGTTGGTTTGTCATACATAGCCTTTATGATTGTGATATGTATTCCTTTTTTGTATATTTTGTGTAGTTTTTAATCATTTTTTATTCTATTGATATCTGTATCTAATTAGATGATGTGGTTTTCAAAAGATTTATTTCATTTGTTTGCAAGATTTATACAGAGAGATATAGGTAGAGCAAGAGCAAAAGAGAAGGAGGGAGGGAGAGAGGTCTTCTGTTTGCTAGTTCATTCCCCAAAAGACCTTGATGGCCAAACTGAGCCATCAGGATCCAGAACCTTCTTCCAAGTCTCCCATGTGGCTGCATGGCCCCAACTAATTGGGACATCCTCCGACATTTTCCCAGGCATGTTAGGAGGGAGCAGGATTGAAAGTGGAGCAGCCTGGATGCTAAATGGCACCCATATGAGATGCCGGCATTATGTGTTTTGGTTTTAACCCTCTGTAACACAGCGCCAGCCCAGACAATGTGGTTTTATTCTTCCATTATTTTGATAAAATTCATCATGTGTGTTAATTTGCAAATGTGGAACATCATGGCATTTCTGATATAAATTCCAATTGAAGGTTTTATGTGAGCTTCAGCATGTGGTTTTGGTTTTGTTAGGCTAGAATTTTGTGAAGAATCTTTGCATCTTTTTCATTATGCATATAGGCCTTCAGTTTTCTTTGTATTTCGTGTTTTGTTATCTTTTGTAGTTAAAGTAATGCCGGCCTCTCAAAAAGTGTTTGTTAGAGTTGAATCCTACTCCTTCCAGTTTATTATTTTGAAATAGTTGGAAAAGTATTGGAGTTGCTTTTTAAATCTTCAAGCTCCTTGGATACCTTTATTCAAAGTTATTTAAATTTTAGTAGCTATTGTGAATGGAATGGATCTTTGAAGTGGTTTCTCAGCCCTGATATTGTGTGTATACAAATTCTATTGATTTTTGTGTGTTGATTTTATATCCTGCCACTTTTCCAAACTCTGTTAAGAGTTCTAATGGTCTCGTGGTGGAGTTTCTTGGTTCCCCCATTTATAAAATCATGTCCTTTTGAAGGAGGGATAGTTTGACTTCCTCCTTCCCAATTTGTATCCATTTGATTTCTTTTTCTTGCCTAATGGCTCTAAAACTTCCAGATCTATATTGAATAGCAATAATGAGAGTGCATCCTTGTCTGATTCCAGATCGTAGTTGGGAATGCTTCCAACTTGTCCCCATTCATAAGATGCTATCAGTCGGTTTGACATAAATTGCCTTGATTGTGTAGAGGAATGTTCTTTCTGTTGTCAGATTCCCTGAGGTTTTCTTTCTGAAAGGTTTTTGCATATTTTCCAGCTGTTTTCATCTATTGAAATAATTATGTTTTTTAAATATTTATTTAATTGAAAGGCAGATTTATGGAGTGAGGGAGATTTTCCAAGAATTTCCAATTCATTGGCAAACAGTACATTGTAGGAATTCCAGATAGTTGTTTTTATTATTGGGTTTCTATTATTACAGTTTGTTTTTCATTTCTGATTTTACTGATTGGGGTCTTATTCCTGTTTGTTGTTGTTGTTGTTGTTTTGGAGATTTTCAGCAATTTTCTAAAAAATATTTTTAACCAGATTTTCATATCAGTGATCTTTTTATTTTTTTTTTGGACAGGCAGATTTAGACAGAGAGAGAGACAGAAAGGTCTTCCTTTTCGTTGCTTCATTCTCCAAATGGCCACTCTGGCTGGTGCACTGCGCCGATTTGAAGCCAGGAGCCAGGTGCTTCCTCCAGATCACCCACGCGGATGTAGGGCCCAAGCACTTGGGCCATCCTACACTGCACTCCCGGGCCACAGGAAAGAGCTGGACAGGAAGAGGTGCAACCGGGACAGAATCTGGCACCCAGACCAGAACTAGAATCCGGTGTGGCAGCGCCGCAAGTGGAGGATTAGACTATTGAGCCACGGCGCTGGCCTCAATGATCTTTTATAATGTTTTTCTTCAGCTTTGTTCATTTCTTCTCAAATTTCCATGATTTCTGTCATCCTACTAATTTGGAGTTTGATACGTTGTTTTTCTAGATTTTGTGATGCATTGAAAAGCTCATTTATTTGATGCCTTTCCAATATCTTGTTGTAGGCACAAGTTGTTATAAAGTTTCCTGTTAACATTGCATTTGCTGTGTCCCATACGTTTTGCTATGTTGTACTGTTATCTTTAATCATTTCCAGAAATTTCTGGATTTTCATTTTGATTTCTCCTAAGACCCACCATTCATTCAGGAGCATGTTGCTCGGTTTCCATGTGTTTGCATATGTTCTGGAGTTTCTTGAGTTGTTGATTTCCTGTTTCCTTTCATTTTGATCATAGAAGATGCATGAACTGATTTCAGTTATTGAGTTTTCTAGGCTTGCTTTATATCCTATCATATGTTGTGTCCTAGACAAAATTCCAGGGACTGATGAGAAGAATATGTATTCTGCAAGTTGTGGGATGAAATGTTCTGAGTTAGGATTTCAAACAAGGCAGCCTGTTCTCAGGGACAAAGTGATGAGCAACTGTGTCACCTACAATTTTGACATAGGGGAGGGGCTAGGAAACGACCAAGAGAAGACAGTTCAGGTGTTCTTGTAAGATACTGTTTTTTAGTTAAGAGATCCAAATTCCATGCATTTCATAAATACAATTTAGGTACACAGTGATAGTCCCTACCCTACCTCCCTGTCTGTGGCATAACACATTGTGCACTTGTTTGTCTGACTCCGGGCAGCAACCCTGGCACCGACCAGGCCAAGGATGCTGGGTGGGTATCTGCCGTTCAGTAGCCGTGACCATGGGCAGTTTGGCAGAGCTGTGCGCCATGTGGGAGAGGCTGGGTGTTAGCCCGGGAGGTGTAGAGAGCTCCACACTGCCCTGAGCTTCTGGTGGGCTGGATTGGGAGCAACGATGCCCTTGGAGTGCTCCTGATGATGGTGAGCACAGGAAAGGCATGTCAGGCTGGGGCTCAGGCTGCAGCCCCTGGTTCTTCAAGGTAGTGCAGCCTGTTCTGCTGATGCTTTGTTTCTGGGAGGAAGGGATGGGTGTTAGTTGGGTGGTACTTGCGCAGTAGGCCTAGGGGAGAAGTAGGCTATATCCAAGGCAGTGTCGTTGTTGACTGGCATTGGCAGTAGCGGTTCAGTAGGCTTGTAGAGTGCAGGATGGACTTGTTGCATTTAAGTTTATGGACAGAGAGATGCCCAGGGCCTGCCTCAAAGGATGGGGGATCCCGGTGCTTCCCAGCAGTGTTTTCCCTGCAAATCCACTGGTTCAGAGGCAGCGGGGGCTGGGCAGGGGCTCAGGTGTGAAGAAGCCATGATGCAGCTGTCTGCCTCGCCTCCCCCCCCAAGAAGGACTCGGATGTGAAACTAACGCAGAGTGGACACTGACCCTCAGCTGCCGGGTAATCTTGCTCTTCTGGAGACTCTCCACTTCCTGTCATCAGTTCATGGACATCAGGTTTTATTCCATATCTCAGCTATTGTGAACTGAGCTGCAGTAAACCTGGAGGTACAGATAACCCTTTAAAATCTGCTGATTTCATTTCCTAGGGGTAAATCACCAGGAGAAGGATTGCTGAGTCATATGGTAGATTTATTTTCAGCTTTCTGAGGTATCTCCATACTGTGTTAGGCAGTGGCTTCCCCAGGTTACATTTCTACCAACAGTGTATTAGGGTAGCATAGTGCCAGATCCTCAGCAGCATTTATCGTTTGTTGATTTTAGTATGAGAGGCATTCTGACTGTGGTGTGGTGAATCCTGATGGCTAGCGATCCTGAGCCGTTTTTCATGTGTCTGTTGGCCATATGAAGTTCCTCTCTTGAAACATGCCTGTTCAAGTCCTTTGCCTATTTTTAAATGGAATTTTTGTTTTGTTGTTGTTGAGTTCCTTGAACTCTTTGTAGATTGTGGATATTAATCTTTTATAAGTTTCATAGTTGGCAGATTATTTTCTCTTATTCATTTGGTTGCCTCTTCACTTTGCTCTTTTTAGATGCTGGATATTAATCTTTGTTTTTTGACAGGCAGAGTTAGACAGTGAGAGAGAGGGAAACAGAGAGAAAGGTCTTCCTTTTTCCATTGGTTCACCCCCAATTGGCTGCTGCGGCTGGCATACCACGCTGCTCCAAAGCCAGGAGCCAGGTGCTTCTCCCGGTCTCCCATGCGGGTGCAGGGCTCAAGGACTTGGGTCATCCTCCGTTGCACTCCTGGCCACAGCAGAGCCTGAACTGGAAGAGGAGCAACAGGGACAGAATCTGGCACCCTGACCGGGACTAGAACCCAGAGTGCTAGCGCTGCAGGTGGAGAATTAGCCTATTGGGCTGCAGCGCTGGCCTGGATATTAATCTTTTATCAGTTTCGTAGTTAGCAAATAGTTTCTCCCATCCTTTTGGTTGCCTCTTTACTGTGCTGAGTGTTCCTTTTGTAGTGCAGAAGCTTCTCAGCTTGATGGAATCTCATTTGTTTGTTTCAGCTTTTATTATGCTACTGGCATTTTTTCCCAGAAATCTTTCTTTAAGCCAATGTTTTCCAGTATTCCCCAATGTTCTCTAATAATATGATGATATTGAGTTTTAGATTTTGTTCCTTGACGTGTTTTAGTTGCTTTTTATATAAGGTGTAAAGTATGGGTCTTCTTTCATACTTCTGCATGTGGAGGTCCAGTTTTCTCAGGACCTTTTTATAAAGAAATGGTCCTTTGAACCTGGGATTGATCTTTAGCTCCTTCTTGAAAGATAGATTAGTTGTAGATGTGTGTGTTATTTCAGGTGTTTCTTTTCTGTCCCATTGTTATATTTTCTGTTCCATTCTTTTCTGTTCCATTGTTGTCATTTTTTTTTTGCCTATAGCAAGCTGTTTTGATTGTAACTGTCCTGTGCTGTGTCTTGCAATCTGTTATTGTGATGCTTCAAGTTTTGTCAATGTTGTATAAGGTTGCCTTCTCTATTCAGATGTTCTGTGTTTTCATATGAATTTTAGCATTGTTTTCTCTCCATCTGGGCAAAATGCTATTTGACCTTTGCTAAGGATCCCATTGTGTCTGTAAATTGCTTATGGTAGAATGGATATTTGCATTATGTTGATTTTGCCAATGAGTCAACGTGGAAGATTTTTTCCATTTTTGTGTGTCGTCTTCCATTTCTTAATGTTTTGTAACTTTATTTGTAGACATTTTCATCGATATGAAATTGGACACTGAGTTGACAAGGAAGTTCAGCTGCTGGGTAATCTTCCATTTCTGGAACCTCCTTGGCTTCCTGGTAAAACCCAGCTGTGCCTTCACCCTGGACAGGAGCAACTGGTTAGTAGTACATGTGGCTGTGTCCTGTTGATGGCAGCCCTTGGGCCCAAGGAGGAGAGAAGGGACGGGAAGG
Source organism: Oryctolagus cuniculus (assembly GCF_051225735.1). Classification (NCBI taxonomy): domain Eukaryota; kingdom Metazoa; phylum Chordata; class Mammalia; order Lagomorpha; family Leporidae; genus Oryctolagus; species Oryctolagus cuniculus. Next base: position 29,617,343 of record NC_142885.1, read on the forward strand.
GAAGGGAACCCTGTGCCCTGGGGTTGGGCTGCCAGGCTGACAGCAAAGTGGACTTCCAACCTTTGTGAAGGAAGGTCAAGTGGTGGGAGCCCTATATACATGTGGAGATAGAAATGTGGGGACCTAGTGTTCCTAGAATAGAGGAATCACAGAGACAGAGTTGAATAAGATATTGGGGAATGATTTCCCTGAGGCTTTGCCGAGAATTGAGGGGCAAAGAACATGCTAAGAAGGGAAGAATGGTTGTCCAGGCAGTGGGAGGGGAATCTGGGAGGAATACTGTCAAATGTTTAATCAGAGTAAAAACATAAGAGTCTGGTTTGGAGAGATGTGGTAATAGTTGTTTGGGTTTTAGATTTTCAGGCTAAGGACAATGGGATTGCAAGTACTTCATGCAGTGGGAGTGGAGGGTTAGATGCCATGGAAGAACCTGGGTAATGCAAGGTTTTGGGAGCTGAAAACAGTTTGTGTCTGTATGTCACCATCCTATGATAGAAAAGGAAAATGGAAGGATTGTGGGGAGGAAGGCAGGCAACTTTGAGGAGAGTTGTAATAGGGAGGAGCTGTAATAGGTCTGCTTGTAAGAACTAGTGGAGTATCAGAGTGTGAAATCCAGGATAGGTCCTGGGGAGAAACCTTACGAAAAGTGAGGGAAGGGTATCAGGTGGCGGGCAGAGGGAACTTTCAGGAGGGACTGGGGAATGGGTGCTGAGTTAATCAGGAAATTTGACCAGAGTTTGCAGACTACCAAGAGATGGAGAAGATGTTATCTGAAAGAAAACTGGGTTAATAGGGGTCTTGGGAACAGGGAGAACCTGTTTTAGCCTATGAATGAAGTTTGTGGCTTGTGGAAGTCAGAATATGGACAGAGGAGTTTCTCTTGGTAAATATATTTTTCTTGGCTTTCAAAGGAGTGTCTGCTATGTGCCCACATTTGCTCTAGTTATTTAAGGTACTGCAGAGAGCATCATGAGGGTTCATGAAAAAGTCTGTGGAAAGAGGAATTTGTAAGTTTGTTTCCTTGTGTGTGTGTGTGTGTGTGTGTGTGTGTGTACAGAGAGAGAGAGAATTATTCTTATCAATTCAACTGATGATGTTTGAAGTCCTTGAGAATTTCTTGTTTTCCCTGCCGTGAAGCATACTGCAATAAATATTGTGGTGAACGTATCTCTGATACAATACGTTCATGTATTTTGGGTTATATCAGTAGAGGAATTGTTCCATCATATGACAAGTCTGTTTTTATTTTCTTAAGAAATCTTTATATCGTTTTCCACAGTAGTTGCACTAATTTAAATTTTTACCACCAGTGTGTAAGTGTTCCCCTTTTCCCACATCCTCCTCCTCATTGTGACTCTCTGTCCTTTCGGTTTTAGCCAGTATATACGTGTGAGCTGATATCTCATTGTGGTTTGGACTTGCATTTCCCTGATAGCTTGTGATGTTGAGTATTTTTTCCTATATTTGTTGGCCACCTGTGTATCTATGGGGAACTGTCTGTTGCATTCCTTTGGCAATTTCATAACCTGATTGGTGGTTTTTTTGCTGTTTTTTTTAAGTTGCAAATATATTTTTTTCTTTCTATTTTTTTAACTTTTATTTAGTAAATATAAATTTCCAAAGTACAGTTTATGGATTACAATGGCTTCCCCCCCATAACTTCCCTCCCACTCGCACCTCTCCATCTCCAGCTCCCTCTCCCATTCCATTCACATCAAGATTCATTTTCAATTATCTTTATATACAGAAGATCAATTTAGTATATATTGAGTAAATATTTCATCAGTTTGCACCTGCACAGAAACACAAAGTGTAAAATACTGTTTCAGTACTAGTTATAGCATTACTTCACATAGGACAACACCTTAAGGACAGATCCCACATGAGGAGTAAGGACACAGTGACTCCTGTTGTTGGCTTAACAATTTGGCACTCTTGTTTATGGCATCAATGATCTGCCTAGGCTCTAGTCATGAGTTGCCGAGGCTATGGAAGCCTTTTGAGTTCGCCAACTTTGATCTTATTCCGACAGGGTCATAGTCAAAGTGGAAGTTCTCTCCTCCCTTCAGAGAAAGGTACCTCCTTCTTTGATGGTCCTGTTCCTTCCACTGGGATCTCACTCGCAGAGATTTTCCACTTAGGTCTTCTTTTTTTTCTTTCCCCAGAGTGTCTTGGCTTTCCATGCCTAAAATACTCTCATGGGCTCTTCAGCCAGATCTGACTGCCTTAAGGGCTGATTCTGACGCCAGAGTGCCATTTAGGACATCTGCCATTTTATGAGTCTGCTGTGTATCCCGCTTCCCATGTTGGATCATTCTCTCCCTTTTTGATTCTATCAGTTAGTATTAGCAGACACTAATCTTGTTTTTGTGATCCCTGTGATTCTTGGACCTATCAGTGTGATCAGTTGTGAACTGAAATTGATCAGTTGGACTAGTGAGATGGCATTGGTACATGCAATCTTGATGGGATTGAATTGGAATCCCCTGGCACGTGTCTAACTCCACCATTTGGGGCAAGTTCAAATGAGCATGTTTCAAAATGTACATCTCCTCCCTCTCTTATTCCCACTCTTACATTTAACAGGGATCACTTTTCAGTTAAAATTTAAACACCTAAGAATAATTGTGTGTTAATTACAGAGTTCAACCCAATAGTACTAGAACAAAAAGTACTAAAAGGGATAAAATATTACATTGTACATCAACAGTGATGACAAGTGCTGATCAAGTCACTGTTTCTCATAGTGTCCATTTCACTTCAACAAGTTTCCCCTTTGGTGCTCAGTTAGTTGTCACTGATCAGGGAGAACATACGATATTTGTCCCTTTGGGACTGGATTAATTCACTCAGCATGGTGTTTTCCAGATTCCTCCATTTTGTGGCAAATGACCTGATTTCATTATTTTTGACTGCTGTATAGTATTCTATAGAGTGCATTTCCCATAATTTCTTTATCCAGTCTACTGTTGATGGGCATTTGGGTGATTTCAGGTCTTAGCTATTGTGAATTGAGCTGCAATAAACATTAATGTGCAGACAGCTTGTTTGTTTACCAATTTCATTTCCTTTGGGTAAATTCTAAGGAGTGCGATGGCTGGATTGAATGGTAGTGTTATGTTCAGGTTTCTGTTGAATCTCCAGACTGACTTCCATAGTGGCTTTACCAGTCTACATTCTCACCAACAGTGGGTTAGTGTCCCTTTTCCCCACATCCTCACCAGCGTCTATTGTTGGTAGATTTCTGAATGTGAGCCATTCTAACAGGGGTGAGGTGAAACTGCTTGTGATCTTGAATATTTTTTCATGTGCCTGTTGGCCATTTGGATTTCCTCTTTTTTGAAAAATGTCTGTTGAGGTCCTTGGCCCATCTCTTAAGTGGGTTGTTTGTTTTGATGTTGTGGAGTTTCTTGATCACTTTGTAGAGTCTGGTTATTAACCCTTTATCTGTTGCATAGTTTGCAAATATTTTCCCATACTGTCCGTTGCATCTTCACTTTCCTGACTGTTTCTTTTGCTGTACAGAAACTTCTCAATTTGATGCAATCCAAAATGTTAATTTTGGCTTTGACTGCCTGTGCTTCTCGGGTCTTTTCCAAGAAGTCTTTGCTGGTACCTATATCTTGCAGGATTTCTCCAATGTTCTCTAAGTGTGTGATGGTGTCGGGTCGTAGATTTAAGTCTTTAATCTATGTTGAGTGAAATTTTCTTTAAGGTGAAAGGTAGCGGTATTGCTTCATGCTTCTGCACGTGGAAATCCAGTTTTCCCAGCACCATTTATTGAATAGACTGTCCTTACTCCAGGGATTGGTTTTGGAGCCTTCATCAAATATAAGTTGGCTGTAGATGTTTGGGTTGATTTCTGGTGTTTCTGTTCTATTCCATTGGTCTATCCATCGATTTCTGTCCTTGTACCATGCTGTTTTGATAACAACTGCCCTGTAGTAGGTCCTGAAATCTGGTATTGTGATGCTTCCGACTTTGTTTTTGTTGTACAAGGTTGCTTTAGCTATTCAAGGTCTCCTTTGTCTTCATATGAATTTCAGCATCATTTTTTTCCAGATCTGAGAAGAATGTCATTGGTATTTTGATTGGTATCGCATTGAATCTATAAATTGCTTTTGGGAGAATGGACATTTTGATGATATTGATGCCTCCCATCCATGATCATGGAAGATTTTTCCATTTCTTGGTATCCTCTTCTATTTCTTTCTTTAAGGTTTTGTAATTCTCATTGTAGAGATCTTTAACATCCTTGGTTAAGTTTATTCCAAGGTATTTGATTGTTTTTGTGGCTATTGTGAATGGGATTGATCTTAGCAGTTCTTTCTCACCTGTGGCATTGCCTTTGTATACAAAGGCTGTTGATTTTTTTATTTTTTTGACAGGCAGAGTGGACAGTGAGAGAGAGAGACAGAGAGAAAGGTCTTCCATTTGCCGTTGGTTCACCCTCCAATGGCCGACACGGCTGGCGTGCTGAGGCCAGCGCAGCACGCTGATCCAATGGCAGGAGCCAGGTATTTCTCCTGGTCTCCCATTGGGTGCAGGGCCCAAGTACTTGGGCCATCCTCCACTGCACTCCCTGGCCACAGCAGAGAGCTGGCCTGGAAGAGGGGCAACCGGGACAGAATCCGGTGCCCTGAGCGGGACTAGAACCTGGTGTGCTGGCGCCGCAAGGCGGAGGATTAGCCTAATGAGCCGTGGCGCCAGCCTGGCTGTTGATTTTTGTGCATTGATTTTATATCCTGCTACTTTGCCAAACTCTTCTATGAGAACCAATAGTCTCTTAGTAGAGTTCTTTGGATCCCCTTAATAAAGAATCCTATCATCTGCAAAGATGGATAGTTTGACTTCTTCCTTCCCAATTTGTATCCCTTTAATTTCTTTTTCTTGCCCAATAGATCTGGATAGAACTTCCAGAACTATATTGAATAGCAGTGGTGAGAGTGGGCATCCCTGTCTGGTACCGGATCTCAGTGGAAGTCTTCCAGCTTTTCTCCATTCAATAGGATGTTGGCTGTGGGTTTTTCATAAATTGCTTTCATTGTATTGAGGAATGTTCCTTCTACAGCCGGTTTGCTTACAGTTTTCATCATGAAGGGGTGTTGTATTTTATCAACACTTTCTCTGCATCTATTGAGATAATCATATGGTTTTTCTTCTGCAGTCTGTTAATGTGGTTTATCACATTGATTGTTTTGCGGACATTGAACTATCCCTGCATACCAGGGATAAATCCCACTTGGTGTGGGTGGATGATCTTTCTGATGTGTTATTGCATTCTATTGGCGAGAATTTTATTGAGGATTTTTGTGTCTATGTTCATCAGGGATATTGGTCTGTAATTTTCTTTCAATGCTGCATCATTTTCTGGCTTAGGAATTAAGGTGATGCTGGCTTCATAGAAAGAATTTGGGAGGATTCCCTCTTTTTTGATTGTTCTGAATAGTTTGTGAAGAATTGGAGTTAGTTCTTCTTTAAATGTCTGGTAGAATTCAGCAGTGAATCCATCTGGTCCTGGGCTTTTCTTGTTGGGAGGGCCTTTATTATTGTTCCAATTTCTGTCTCAGTTATTGGTCTTTTTAGGTTTTGTATGTCTTACTGGTTCAATTTAGGTAGGTTGCATGTGTCCAGGAATCTATGCATTTCTGATAGATCCCTGTTTGCTGGCATACAAGTCCTTGTAGTAATTTCTGATGATTCTTTTTATTTCTGCGGTGTCTGTTGTTACATTTCCTTTTTCATCTCTGATTGTATTGATTTGGGTCATCTTTTTTAGTTAGTTGGGTCAATGGGGTGTCAATTTTGTTTATTTTTTCAAAAAACCAGTTCCTTGTTTGGCTGATTTTTTGTAATGTTGTTTTGGATTCAATCCTATTGATTTCTTCTCTGATTTTATTTTATTTCTCTTCTCCTACGAGATTTGGGTCTGGTTTGCTGCAGTTTTTCTAGATCCTTGAGATACATTGAAAGCTCATCTATTTGGTGTCTTTCCAATTTCTTGATGTAGGCACCTATTAATATAAACTTTCCTCTTAACACTGCTTTTGCTGTGTCCCGTAAGCTTTGATATGTTGTGCTGTTATCCTCATTTACTTCCAGAAAGTTTTTGATTTCTCTGTGATTTCTTCTGTGACCCATTGTTCATTCAGGAGCATGTTGTTCAATCTCCATGTGTTTGCGTATGCTTTAGGGACTCCTGAGTTGCTAAATTCCAACTTCATTCCTTTATGGTCTGAGAAGCTGCATGGTATGATTCTAGTTCTTTTGAATTTGCTAAGACTTGCTTTATGACCTAGTATATCGTCAGTCCTGGAGTAGGTTCCATGCACTTCTGAGAAGAATGTAAATTATTTAAATGTAGAAGGAAAAGTTCTGTATATATCTGTTAGATCCATTTGGGCTATAGTTTCGTTTAAATCTACTGTTTCCTTGTTGATCTTCTGTCCAGTTGATCTATTTCTGAGATGGTGTATTGATGTCCCCCAGTACTATTGTATTGGAATCTAACTCTCCCTTTAAGTCCCTTAACATATCTTTTAAATGAACCAGTGCCCTGTATTTAGGTGCATATACATTGATAATCTTTACATCTTCCTGTTGAATTGATCCCTTAATCATCATATAGTGGCCCTCTTTGTCTCTCTTAACAGTTTTTGTGTTAAAGTTTATGTTGTCTGATATTAAGATGGCTACACCCACTCTTTTTTCATTTCTGTTGGCATGGTATATCTTTTTCCAGCCTTTCACTTCGTCTGCATGCGTCTTTGTTGGAAAGATGTGTTTCTTGTAAGCAGCAAATAGATGGGTTTTGTTCCTTAACCCAGTCAGCCAATCTGTGTCTTTTAACTGTAGAGTTGAGGCCATTAACGTTCAATGTGACTATTGATAAGTAGTAACTTTGCCCTGCCATTTTCTCAAAGATACTTTCTAATATGTGCTTTGAACTTCCTCTGATCTTTTGCTGTGAGGTTTCCTTACTTTACCTTCTTTCATATTGATGCCCCTGCTTATATCTTTGTGTTTAACACATCTTTAAGCATCTTTTGCAGGGCTGGATGAGTGGCGACATATTCTTTCAATTTCTGTTTGCTCTGAAAGGTCTTTACTTCACCTTGATCCACAAATGAGAGCTTTGCAGGATATAATATTCTGGGCTGGCAGTTTTTCTCTCTTAGTATCTGGGCAATGTCTCCCCATTCCCTCCTAGCCTGTAGGTGCTGTGAGTCTAATTGGAGATTAGATTTCTCTTCACTATCACACTTTCCTGTTCAACTAATTTCTGCATTTCATTTTGATTCCTCCTTAAGATTTCATTTTCATGAGAGAGATTTTCTATCCTGTCCAGTAAGGATTTCTGTAGTTCAAGAATTTGTTTTTGAAAAATTCTAAATGTTTTTATCATAAATTTTTTTGAAATCCGTATCCTGCATTTCTTCTATCTCATCATCTTCATAATCTTGGCTTGGGGTGTCTTGTTCATTTGGGGGCATCATAATGTCTTCCTTGTTCTTGTTTCCTCAGTTTCTGCGTTTGTTGCTTGGCATTGTGGAGATATTCTTTGGATTCTTCTTCCCTCGCTGTGGTGTTTTTTCTTGTTATACACTATAACTGTATTAAGTGGACTGTCTGCTTTTGATGGAGCCTTAGAGGCTTGAGATGGTTGTGGCCAGAATGCTCTGTTTGGTTCTGCAGGGTTAAGGGTCTTCCAAAGGTGACACACCCAGGTTAGGCATTGTACATCTCTCTCTCTCTCTCTCTGTCTCTCTCTCTCTTTCTTTCTTTCTTTCTTTTTTTTTTTTTTTGATTCAGAAGGGAAGAAATTCCGCACAGCTGAGCGGAATATTAGGCAGTCAGCTTCCAATCTCTGGCTCCTGTGGGTTTAACATTCGTCTGCTCTTTCCCAAGGATGACACCAAGACTCTGTGGTGCCCCGACTGTGGGCTCAAATTCCCTTCCAGTCTCCCACCAGGTTGCCAAGGTTACCGAATTGTAGCGTCTCTGGCGAGTACTCACATGAACTCTGTGAGTTCTCTCACCCACCATCTCTTTTTTCACAATCTCAGTTCATTAGCTCCATGCATTCAATAGGTCCTAACCTCCTGTTATTTCACCCCGCTAGAGTCAGGTTTTTCTGGTTGGCTGATGGCGGGCACTGCTTTAAGTATGTCCAAAATGATGCCTGCTCTTTGTCTTGTTCGGTTTTTAGAGGTGAGCGGAGAGAGAGAGACTTGTGTCCATACTGGTCCCCCCTTTTTTTTCCTCTCTCCTCTAGTTAGCCTAATGAGCTTTCCTGCACAAGGCTTCAAGCCCTTAATGAGAAACCACTACAGATTTTTTGGTTTGTTTGGGGGATTTATTTGTTTATTTGAAAGTCAGAGTTACAGAGAGGGAGGGAGAGACAGAGATGTTTCATCCACTGGCTATAAGAAGCCAGGAGCCAGGGGCAACACGTTGTCTCCCCACATGGGTGACAGAGGCCCAAACAATCGACCCACCCTCAACAGCCATTCCTCAGGCCTCTAAAAGTGTGCTGGATCAGAAGTGGAGCAGCCAGGGCAGGCACTGTTCCCCACAATGGATTCCAGCACCGCTGGTGGCCCTACCCACTACACCACAGCACTGGCACCTGGCCTCACTGTTTTTGACCATACTTGTAAGAACAGTCTTCTGAGAAGTGCACGGCTGCCCATCTCAGTTGATTTTTTATAAATGATGAGAGATATGGATCTGATTCCATTCTTCTACACGAATACATCGAGCTTTGCAGCACCGTTTGTTGAAGAGATTATCCTTACACCAATGAATGGTCTGAACCCTTTTGTCAAAAATCAGGTGGCCATATGTATTTAGACTAACTTAGGGATTCTCTGTTTCGCTCCATTGGTATGTCTCAGTTTTTTTATTGCCAGTCACATGGTGTTTTAATTAGTATAGTTTTTTAGTATGCTGTGAAGTCAGGTATTATGATGTCTCCAGCTTGATTTTTATTTCATCAGGATCACCTTAGCATTTCTGGATCTTCTGTGGTTCTGTATGAATTGGAGGGTTGTTTTTTCTAATTCTGTAAAGAATGTCATTGGTATTCTGTAGATTTCTTTCCATGAAATAGATATTTTAATGATACAGATTCTTCCAATCCACTAGCAAGGAATATCTTTCCGTTTTTTTGTGTGTCCTTGATTATTCTTTGGTCAGTGTTTGATAATTTTTATTGTAGAGCTCTTTCACTTATTTGATTAAAATTATTCCTAAATATACTGATTTTTGTTCCCTCTTAACATTGCATTTGCTGTGTCCCATACGTTTTGGTATGTTGTACTGTTATCTTCAATCATTTCCAGAAATTTCTTGATTTCCATTTTGATTTCTCCTACGACCCACCATTCATTCAGGAGCATGTTGCTCGGTTTCCATGTGTTTGCATATGTTCTGGAGTTTCTTGAGTTGTTGATTTCCCGTTTCCTTGCATTTTGGTCATAGAAGATGGATGAAATGATTTCAGTTATTGAGTTTACTAGGCTTGCTTCTGGCCTATCATATGTTGTGTCCTAGTGAATGTTCCAGGGACTGATGAGAAGAATGTGTATTCTGCTAGTGTGAGATGAAAAGTTCTGAGTTAGGACTTCAAACAAGGCAGCCTGTTCCCCAGGACACAGTGATGAGCGATTGCGTCATCTATAATTGTGACATAATGAAAGGGCTAGGAAACGACCAAGAGAAGACAGTTCAGGTGTTCTTGTAAGATACCGTTTTTTAGTTAAGAGATCCAAATTCCATGCATTTCATAAATGCAATTTAGGTACACAGTGATAGTCCCAACCCTCCCTCCTGTCTGTGGCACAACACATTGTGCACTTGGTTGTCTGACTCCAGGCAGCAGCCCCGGAACTGACCAGGCCAGGATGCTGGGTGGGTATCTGCCGTTCAGTAGCCGTGACCATGGGCAGTTTGGCAGAGCTGTGCACCATATGGGAGTGGCTGGGTGTCAACCCAGGGATCTAGAGAGCTCCACACTGCCCTGAGCTTCTGGTGGGTTGGATTGGGAGCAACGATGCCCTTGGAGTGCTCCTGATGATGGTGAGCACAGGAAAGGCATGACAGGCTGGGGCTCAGGCTGCAGCCCGTGTTTCTTCAAGGTAGTGTGGCCTCTTTCGCTGACACTGTGTATGCTTGGAGGAAGGGGCAGGTGTTAGTTGGATGGTGCTTGCATAGTAGGCCTCGGGGAGAAGTAGGCAATGTCTGTGGGAGTGGTGTCGAGGTTGAGGCCAGCTGGCAGTGGCATTGGCGGTAGTATTACGGTAGGCTTGGAGAGTGCATGAGGGCATTTGCTGCGTTTAAGCTTACGGACAGAGAGATGCCCAGGGCCTGCCTCAAAGGATGTGGGATACGGGGCTTCCCAGCGGCATTCTCCCCCCAAATCTGCAGGTTCGGAGGCAGTGGGGGTGGGCGGTGGCTCAGCTGTAAGGAAACTGAGAAGCAGATGCCTGCCTCCCCTCCTGCCTCCCAGAGGACACGGATGTGAAATTAACCCAGAGTAGACTAGTGTTCTCCTGTAATTTGATGATACTGAGTTTTAGATTTCGACCTTAAAGTGTTTTTAGTTGCTTTTTTATTTTTGATAGGCAGAGTGGACAATGAGAAAGAGATAGAAAGGTCTTCCTTTTCCGTTGGTTCATGCTCCAATGGCCACTGCGGCTGGCGCGTTGTGGCCAGCGCACCGCACTGATCTGAAACCAGGAGCCAGGAGCCAGGTGCTTCTCCTGGTCTCCTATGTGAGTGCAGGGCCCAAGGACCTGGGCCATCCTCAACTGCACTCCTGGGCTACAGCAGAGAGTTGGACTGTAAGAGGGGCAACCAGGACAGAATCCGGTGCCCCGACCGGGACTAGAAACTGGTGTGCTGTGCTGCAGGTGGAAGATTAGCCTATTGAGCCACAGCGCCAGCCATTTAGTTGCTTTTTGTAGGTGTAAAAGGTATGGGTCTTCTTTCAGAGTTCTGCATATCTGTGCAGTTTTCTCAGGACCATTTTTTGAAGAAACTGTCCCTTGCACTTGGGATTGATCTTCAGCTCCTTCTTGAAAGATAGATTAGTTGTAGATATGTGTGTGTTATTTCAGATGTTTCTTTTCTGTTCCTTTGTTCTGTATGTCAGTTTTTTTACTATACCAAGCTGTTTTGATTGTAACTGTCCTGTGCTGTGTCTTGCAATCTGTTATTGCGATGCTTCAAGTTTTGTCAATGTTGTATAAGGTTGCTTTCTCTATTCAGATGTTCTGTGTTTTCATATGAATTTTAGCATTGTTTTCTCTCCATCTGGGCAAAATGCTATTTGACCTTTGCTAAGGATCCCATTGTGTCTGTAAATTGCTTATGGTAGAATGGATATTTGCATTATGTTGATTTTGCCAGTGAGTCAGCATGGAAGATTTTTCCATTTTTGGGTGTCTTCTTCCATTTCTTTAATGTTTTATAACTTTTTTGTAGACGTTTTCATGGATATGAAATTGGACACTGAGTTGACAAGGAAGTTCAGCTGCTGGGTAATCTTCCATTTCTGGAACCTCCTTGGCTTCCTGGTAAAACCCAGCTGTGCCTTCACCCTGGACAGGAGCAACTGGTTAGTACATGTGGCTGTGTCCTGTTGATGGCAGCCCTTGGACCCAAAGGGGAGTGGAGGGAAGGGAAGGGAACCCTGTGCCCTGGGGTTGGGCTGGCCAGGTTGAGAACAAGTTGGACTTCCAACCTTTGGGATGGAGGGTCAAGTCGGGGAGCCCTACATACATGTGAAGACAGAAATGTGGGGGCCTAGCATTCCTAGAATTGAGTGGGGGCCACAGAGACAGAGGTGAATAAGATGTTGGTGAATGAGTTCCCTGGTTCTTTGTAGTTTATTAAGGGCCATAGAACATGCTAAGAAGGGAAGACTGGTTGTCCAGCCAGTGGGAGGGAGACCTGGAAGGAGAACTGCTTGTGTTGACTCAGAGTACAAAACATAAGATGTATGGTTTTGGGAGACATGGTAGTAGTTGTTTGGGTTTTAGAGTTTCAAGCTAAGGACGATGGGATTGTAAGTACTTCATGCAGTGGCAGTAGAGGGTTAGATTCAATGGAAGAACCTAGGGCATGCAAGGTTTTGGGAGCTGAAAACAGGTTATTTCTGTATGTCACTATCCTAAGATATGGAATATGGAAGGATTGTATGGAGAAAGGCAGGCGACTTTGAGGAGAATTGTAATAGGGAGGAGCTGGTAGGTCTACATGTAAGTACTAGTGGAAGCCAGCGCCGAGGCTCACTAGGCTAATCCCCTGCCTTGTGGCGCCGGCACACTGGGTTCTAGTCCTGGTCGGGGTGCCGGATTCTGTCCAGGTTGCCCCTCTTCCAGGCCAGCTCTCTGCTGTGGCCTGGGAGTGCAGTGGAGGATGGCCCAAGTGCTTGGGCCCTGCACCTCATGGGAGACCAGGAGAAGCACCTGGCTCCTGCCTTCAGATCAGCGTGGTGCGCCGGCCGCAGCACGCCAGCCACGGTGGCCATTGGAGGGTGAACCAATGGCAAAAGGAAGACATTTCTCTCTGTCTCTCTCTCACTTTCCACTCTGCCTGTCAAAAAAAAGAAAAAAAAAGAACTAGTGGAGCATCAGAGTGTTAGACCCGGGACAGGGCCTGGGGAGCAACCTTAGGAAAAGTGAGGGAAAGGGTATCAGGAGGCAGGCCGAGGGAACTTGCAGGAGGGACTGGGGAATGTGTGTTGATTTAATCAGGAAATTCGACCAAAGTCTATAGAGTACCAAGAGATGGAGAGGATCTTATCTGAAATAAAATAAGGGTTAATAGGGGGCTTGGGTACATGGAGAATCTGATTTAGCCTGGGAATGAAGTTTGTGGCTTGTAGTCAGCTTATAGAAGTCAGAATTATAGCAGAGGACTTTTTCTTGGTAAATGTTGTGGTTTTTTTTTTTTTTTTGGCTTTCAAAGGAGTGTCTGTGATGTACCCACATCAGTTCTAGTTATTTAAGATAATACAGAGAGCATCATGAGGGTTTTCGAAAAAGTTTGTGGAAAGAGGGATTTGTAAGGTTGTTTCATTGTGTGTGTGTGAGTGTGTGTGTGTATGTATGTATAGTACTATGCTTACGCATTCAGCTGATGAAAATTTCTTGTTGTCGCTGCCGTGAAGCATAAATATTGTGGTGTACTTATCTCTCTGATACAGTATGTCCATGTGCTTTGGGTTATAGCCAATAGGTGGGTTGCTCTATCATATGGCAAGTCTATTTCTGGTTTCTTAAGAATCTCCATACCGTTTTCCACAGCAGCTGCACCAATTTACATTTCCACCACCAGTGTGTAAGTGTTCTTCTTGTCCCACATACTCCTCATCATTGTGACTCTCCGTCCTTTGGGTTTTAGCCAGTATGTACGTGTGAGCTGATATCCCATTGTGGTTTGGATTTGCATTTCCCTCATAGGTTATGATGTTGAGCATTTCTTCCTGTATTTCTTGGCCATCTGTATATCTATGGGGAACTTTCTGTTGAGTTCCTTTGGCCATTTCATATCTGGATTGGTTGTGTTTTTTCTTGCTGCTATTTTTTTCTAAGTTGCAGATGTATTCTTGATATTAATCCTTTGTCAGATAGGTAGCTGACAGTTATCTTCTGCTCATTCTGTTGTATGTCTCTTCTATCTGTGATGACTTCCTTTGCTGTGCAAAGCTTTTAATTTCATTTAATCCCATTTGTTTAGTTTTGATTTTGCTGCTGGGCTTTGAGGGTCTTTTCCAAGGGTCATCGCCTATTCCAGTGTCTTGGAGCTTTTCTTTGTATTACCTTCAAAAAGCTTCATAGTCTCAGGTTATAGATTTAGGTCTGTGATCCGTTTTGAGTTGATTTTCCTATTTTATGGGAGTTATGAATCTAATTTCGATGTTCTACACAAATACATCCATTTTTGCCAACAGCATTTGTTGAAGAGTTTTTCCTTTCTCCAATGGATAGATCTGAATCCTAAAAATCTGGTGTTGTACATATTTGGATTAATATTGGAGCTCACCTTGTTTTCTTCCATTGGTCTGTGTGTCACTTTTTCTGCAAGTGCTTTGATATTTGGTTTAGTGTAGATTTGTAGAATACTTTGAATCAGGTGTTGTGAGGCATCTAGGCTAATTTTGTTTTGTCTTTTTTCTCAGGAACACCTTATCTATTCTGGATCTTGTGTGATTTTGTATGAATTTTCGGTTTGTTTTATGTAATTCTGTAAAGAATGTCATCGGTGTTTGGATACAAATTTAATTGAATCTTTAGGTAGCTTTAGGTGGGGTAGAGATTTTAATTATACTATTCTTCAAATCCACCAAAAGGGATATCTTTCCATTTTTTGTGTCCTTGGTGATTTCTTACATCAGTGTATGGCAATTTTCATGATAGAGCTCTTTGGCTTCTTTGGTTACATTTAGTCTTAAACATTTTATTTCTGTCGTTATTATCTTTGGGATTTTTTTTGATTGCTGTGTCAGTGAGTTCATCATTAATGTATAAACACTGCTGCTTACACAATATGCTTATTTGTAACCTGTGACTTCACTTAATTGTTTCACCAGTTCTAGCAGCATTTTTGGTGGATTGTTTTCGTTTTTTCTCGTACCATAGCATGTCATATGCAAGCATTTAGAATTTCAATTTCTCTTTTATAATCTAGGTGCTATTTCTTTCTTTCTTCTGCTTTCTTTCTCTTGTGAAAATTTACAGGACTGCATTCTGTCAGAGTGGTAAAAGGGGACATCCTTGTGTTACATGTTTGACAAAAATGCTTTCACTTTTTGCCCATCCAGCATGCCATTGGCTTTGAATTGTCATACATAGCCTTTATGATTTTGATACCTATTCCTTTTGTACCTACTTTGTGGAGGTTTTTTTTTTAATAATGAATGGGATTGAATCTTTTCAGGTTATTTTTCTGTATCTAATGAGATGATAATGTGTTTTTTTTAAAAAAAGCTTTATTGCACTTTTTGCAAGAATTACAGAGAAACATAATGAGAACAGGTGAGCAAGAGAGAGAGTGAGAGAAGATGAGAGTGAGAGAGAGAGAGGTGTTATAGGCTGCAGCGGTATGGTAGGCTTGGAGAGTGCGGGAGGAATTTGCTGCATTTAAGCTTATGGGACAGAGATGCCCAGGGCATCTACCCAGCGGCATTCTCCCCCCAAATCTGCAGGTTTGGAGGCACGGGGTGGGCAGCAGATCTATTGTGAGGAAGCCAAGAAGTGGATGTCTGCCTCCCCTGCTCCCTCCCACAGGGCACTGATGTGAAACTAACCCAGAGTGGACGGTGAAGCGCAACTGCCGGGTGTTCTTCCAGTTCTGGAGACTGCACAGCTTCCTGCTCAATGCCAGCTGGACCTTCTTCCTAGAGAGAAGCAACTGGTGAGCAGATGTGGCACCCTCAGTTGTATCCATGTCCTGAGTGCACAAGGGGAAGGGAAAGGACAGCCCGTTCCCAGGGGTTGGGCAGCCCAGGCTGACACAATGTGGACTTCCACCCTGTGGCAGGGAGGGTCATGTGGGGTAGCCCCACAGGCAGGGGGAGAAATGCAGGGGCCTGGTGGGCTTCAGCAGAGTGTGAGAGCATGGAAACAGGAGTGGGTAGTATGTTGGAGAATGAGTTCCCCGGGGCTCTGCAGAGCATTAGGGGCCAAAGAACATGGTAATAGGGGAATACTTGGGTATGCGGGAAATGGGAGGGAGACCTGGAGGACAAGTGTGTGCTGTTGAGTCAGAGTACAAAACCCAGGAAGTCTGGTTTGGAGAGATGTGTTAATAAAAGTTTGGGTTTTAGATTTCGGGGCTAAGAATGATGGGATTGGAAGTAAATTGTGTGGTGTGATTGGATTGTTAGATGCCATGGAAGAACCTGGGGCAAAGCAAGGTGTTGGGAGCTGAAATCAGGTAATTTCTGTATATCACCATCCTGGATATAGACAGGGAAATGGAAGGATTGTATGGAGGAGGTCAGGTGACTTTCAGTAGAGTTGTAATAGGGAGGACCTTGTAGGTCTACTGGTAGGACTGGTGGAGTCTCCAAGTGTTAGATCTGGGACAGACCTTAGGAAAAGTGAGGGTAAGAAAATGGTGAGGGGTATAGTGTGGTCTTTCTTAGGGACTGTGGTATGGGTGCACGGTTAATTAGGAAACTTCAACAAAAGTCTCCAGAGTACCATGGATGGAGAGAGGCTTATGTGGGAGAAAACTGGATTGGTGTGTGCTTAGGAAGACAAGAACCTAATCTAGCCTGGATTGAAATTTGTGGCTTGAGGTCAGCTTATAGAATCTGAATTTGGGCACAGGACTCTCTCTTGGTAAAGGTGTGTTTCTTTGTCTTTCAAAGATGTTTCTGTTATGTGCCAGCATTTGTTCTAGTTATTTAATGTAATGCAGGGGCCAACATGAGATACTTTGTAAAGTTTGTGGAAAGAAGTGGTTGTGAGTTTGCTTTCAAGACATTTTGATGAACTGCATACAGCTTTGTCGTGGTGCATGTTTTCCATATCCTTCTAGGCAGCTCTGTGTGAAAGCTTCTGCTTTCATGGAGTTTTTGTTCCGATTGCTGTTTGGGGGCTGGGGATGACTTAGTCCTGCAGGACTTTACCAGGTAGGAGTTCTTGAAATATCTTCCCCTTATGTTGGAATGTATACTTTGTAGTACTTCCTATTCCTCATTTGATTTTTTCCATCTCTGATATTTCCTTTGCTTTTATGATCCATTGAACCATGTGTTTTTGTTTCACACTGTCACTTTTATTAGGAATGCAAATTCTTCCTTAGGTTTTACTTTATAGGATGTGTCATTCTTTACAATGCAGTGTTGTTTTTGAGTCACACTTATTCTGAATTATATAGCCTTTATACTCTTACTTTTTAGGTTATTTCTACAGAAAGATTTGCAAGCTTACATTTTTATGAAAGTCAGGATTTTCCATGTACAGAATTTTATGAATGTGCAAATTTTATATATTTAATTTTCCTGAAATGTGAGTGCTTACCCATTTTATATAAATTTAATTAAAGATTGATGTTGTCTCCAGTGGATGTATTTGTTTTTTTATTTTTTTATTTTTGACAGGCAGAGTGGACAGTGAAAGAGACAGAGAGAAAGGTCTTTCTTTTGCTGTTGGTTCACCCTCCAATGGCCGCTGCAGCTGGCGTGCTGCAACCGGCGCATCACGCTGCTCTGAAGGCAGGAGCCAGGTGCTTCTCCTGGTCTCCCATGGGGTGCAGGGTCCAAGGACTTGGGCCATCCTCCACTCACTCCTGGGCCATAGCAGAGAACTGGCCTGGAACAGGGGCAACTGGGACAGAATCTGGCGACCCAACCGGTACAAGAACCCGGTGTGCCGGCACCTCAAGGTGGAGGATTAGCTGATTGAATCACGGCGCCGGCTTGTATTTGTTTTTTAGGCTAAAATAATTCTTGGGTATATTTTATAGAACAATTCTAAGAATAAACGACATTCCTTTTTTTTTTTTTTTGACAGAGTGGACAGTGAGAGAGAGAGAGAGAAAGATCTTCCTTTGCCTGGTTCACCCTCCAATGGCCGCCGCAGCCAGTGCACTGCGGCTGGCGCATTGCGCTGATCCGAAGGTAGGAGCCAGGTGCTTCTCCTGGTCTCCCATGGGTTGCAAGGTCCAAGCACTTGGGCCATCCTCCACTGCCCTCCTGGGCCATAGCAGAGAGCTGGCCTGGAAGAGGGGCAACTGGGACAGAATCTAGCACCCCAACCAGGACTAGAACCCAGTGTGCGGGTGCCCCTAGGCAGAGGATTAGCCTGTTGAACCACGACGCCGGCTGACATTCCCTTTTCTGCTCTCCTTTCAACACTGTCTTTCCCAGTGTACCTCTTCCTTTCTTTCTCCCTTTGTTCCTCCCTTCCTTACTTCCTTTCTTTCATCCATTTTTTGGATGGTTTTTATATTTGCATTTTAGTAAAAGGCTAAGTGCTTTACCAAATAAGAAGTTCAGTAACCAAAAAGTAGGGGTGAGGCAATATTTGGCATCCCATACAGGTGCTGGTTCAAATCTCATTTACTCCACTTCTTTTTTTTTCAAGATCTATTTATTTATTTCAAAGACAGTGTTATAGAGAGGCAGAGGTAGAGAGAGCGAGTAAGAGGTCTTCCATCCACTGGGTCACTCCCTGGAAGGCCACAGCTAGCGGAGGTGCACTGATCCAAAGTCAGGGGCCAGGAGCTTGCTCAGGGTCTTCCTACACAGTTGTAGGGGCCCAAGGACTTGGGCCATCTTCTACTGTTTTCCCAGGCTATAGCAGAGAGATGGATCAGAAGTTGAAAAGCTTGGACTTGAACTGGCACCCATATGGGATGCCGGCACTGCAGGAGGTGGCCTTACTCATTATGCCACAGCACGGGTCTCTTCTCCATTTCTGATCCAGCTCCATGCTAAAGCACCAAAGCATCAGAGGACAGCCCAAGTGCTTGTGACTTAGGAGCCATGTGGGACACCTGGAAAAAGCTCCTGGCTCTGTCATCATCTTGGTGCAGTCCTGGCTGTCTTGGCCATTTGAGAAGTGAACCAGCAGATGGAAGATCTCTCCCTCTTTCTCTCTCTCTGTATGTAACAGTGTCTTTGTAATAAACAAAGTAAATCTCATAAAATTAAGGGAAGAACAGAAACCCTAGTTTATAGGGAATATAAGCAACAAGTATAATCAGTTGAATGGAAAAATGACCATTTTTCCCATACACCCTAAATTTAAAGTAATCACAGATCATTACAACTATACTAATGCTACATTCTTTTTTCTTTTCAAAATTTTTTTAAGATTTACTTTTACTTACTTAAAAGACAGAATTACTGAAAGAGGTGTAGAGGTAGAGAGAGTGGTCTTCCCTCTGCTGGTTCATTCCCCAAATGGCCACAATGGCTATAAATGAGGCAATCCAAAGTTATGAACCAGGAGCTTCTTCCAGGTCTCCCACGTGGGTTCAGGGCCCCAGGACTTGGGCCATCTTCTTCTGCTTTCCCAGGCCATAACAGAGAGCTAGATCAGAAGAGGAGCATTGGGGTCTAGAACCTGTGCCCATGTGGGATGCTCACCTTTCAAGCCTGGGATTTAACACACTGCCACACAGCCCCTACCCCTTCAATTGTTTTTAAAGTGAATGAAAAGAGAACATATTTCATGAATTGTGTAGGTACAGTTCTAAGAATAAACCCAGAATTTCCTCTCTTCCCCTTTCCCCTCCTTCCTTTGCTCTTTTCATCTATTTTTCATGATATGATTATAATCCATGTAATATTCAGGGTAACAGTAATATTCATAGGAAAAAGGTACAAAGAATAAAGTTCTACTGGAGCAGTATGATCTTTTATTTTAGGACATTAAATTTAAAAAAAAAAAACACATTAGTTTTCTTGAGAGGCATTGTTACAGAGAGAGGAAGACATAGAGTTAGAGGTCTTCCATCCATATGTGCTCATTCTACAAATGGCCACAATGTCTGGAGGTGGGCCAGTCCAAAGGCAGCAACCAAGAGTTTTTTGCATCTTTCCGACTATGTTGCAGGGGCCCAAGCCTTTGGGCCATCTTCCACTGTTTTCTCAGGTCATCAGCAAGGAAGTGTATTGGAAGTGGAACAGCTGGACTTGAACTGGTGCCTATATGGGATGCCGGCACTACAATGGATGCTTAACCTACTATGCCATAATTCCAGCCCCAGTATTCTGTTCTTAACCATTGTTTTGTCCAGTTTTCAAACAAAGTTTGATAGGAGTATATTTGCGGCAGTAGTGATACACATTCACATTTATATTTCTTTTTTTGTGTATTGATTTTTCTCAAAAAGTTAACTTTCACATGTAAGGTAATACATGTGGGTATTTTTTTTTCTGGCTGATTTCTCTAAGATGAAGTCCTCCAGTAGCTCCATTTTGATGCACTTGATAAAATTTCATTATTTTTAAATCCTGAAATACATTTTTTTTATCTTTTATTTAATGAATATAAATTTCCAAAGTACGACTCATGTGTTACAATGGCTTCCCCCCCCATACCGTCCCTCCCACCCACAACCCTCCCCTTTCCCACTCCCTCTCCCCTTCCATTCACATCAAGATTCATTTTCGATTATCTTAATATACAGAAGATCAGCTTAGTATACCTTAGTAAGGATTTCAACAGTTTGCTCCCACACAGAAACATAAAGTGAAAAATAATAGATGATTTTTTTTAAATGATGATGAAATCAGATCAGACCTATTGTCATGTTTAATCCCAGTGAGAGTCAAGTTGGGAATTGATAATTTATTTCTTTCTTTTTTTTTTTTTTACAGAAGATCAGTTTAGCGTACATTAAGTAAAGATTTCAGTCGTTTGCACCCCCATAGAAACACAAAGTGAAATATACTGTTTGAGTACTCGTTATAGCATTAAGCCTCAGTGTACAGCACGTTAAGGACAGAGATCCTACATGAGGAGTAAGTGCACAGTGACTCCTGTTGTTGACTTTACCAATTGACACTCCTGTTTATGGCATCAGTAATCTCCCTATGCACCAGTTATGAGTTTCCAAGGCTATGGAAGCCCCTTGAGTTCTCCAACTCTTATCTTGTTTAGACACGGTCATAGTCAAAGTGGAGGTTCTCTCCTCCCTTCAGAGAAAGGCACCTCCCTCTTTGAAGACCTGTTCTTTCCACTGGGATCTCACTCACAGAGATCTTTTTGCCAGAGTGTCTTGGCTTTCCATGCCTGAAATACTCTCATGGGCTTTTCAGCCAGATCCGAGTGCCTTTAGGGCTGATTCTGAGGCCAGAGTGCTATTTAGGACATCCACCATTCTATGAGTCTGCTGAGTATCTCACTTCCCATGTTGGATCACTCTCCCCTTTATTTATTCTATCGGTTGGTGTTAGCAGATACTAGACTTGTTTATGTGCTCCCTTTGACTCTTAGTCCTTTCATTATGATCAATTGTGAACTGAAATTGATCACTTGGTTCTGCATGGGCATGCAGATGTCCAAGCTCTTGGACCATCCTCCACTCCTTTATGCAGGCCATCAGCAGGGAGCTGAATTGGAAGTGGGGCAGTTGAGACTTGAACCGATGAATATATGGGGTGCTTGTGCTGCAGGTGAAGGTTTAGGCTGCTATCCACAGTGCCAGCCCCTCCTTTCCTTTTGTGTAGTGTCTTCTTCCAGTGTAAAGTGAAATAGTAAAGCTTTATATTTATACGTGCCATCAACACTTAGGCAAAGCAAAGTATGGGCTGGGGATAAAGTCAACATTTTAATTTTTGAAATTTTTTATTCATTTATTTGAGAGGATGAGAATTAGAGAAAGAATCTCATCTACTGATTGAATTCTGAGATACCTGAAATAGCCAAGGCTGCACTGGGCCCAGGAGCTGTTTTTTTTCTCCTGGTCTCCCAAGCACTTGGGCCATCCTCCACTGCCCTCTCGGGCCACAGTAGAGAGCTGGACTGGAAGAGGAGCAACCGGGACTAGTACCCGGCACCCCAACTGGGACTAGAACCCAGGGTGCCGGCGCTGCAGGTGGAGGATTAGCCAAGTGAGCCACGGTGCCAGACTACTTCTTTGTAATGTTATGATCAATTTTTTGAATTCCATTTCTTTCAATTCTTCTATCCCATCATCTTCACAATCTAGTATTGAAGTGTCATGTTCTTTGTTTTAAGGTTTGATTATTATTTATTTGAAAGTCAGCACTACTAAGAGAGAAGGAGAGGCAGAGAGAGAGAGAGTTCTTCTATCAGCTGCTCACTACCATGTTGTCTGCAGTGGCCGGAGCTACACCGATCTGCAGCCAGGAGCCAGGAGCCAGGAGCCAGGAGCTTCTTCTGGGGATCTCCCATGTGGCTGCAGGGGCCCAAGGACTTTGACCTTATTGCACTGCTTTTCCAGGCCAGAGCAGAGAGCTGGATTGGAAGCAGCACAGTCAGAACTCGAACCAGTATCCATATGGGATGTTGGCACTGCAAATGCAGCTTTACCCACTGTATCACAGTGCTGGCCCCAAAGTATCACATTCTTTTGGTGACATTATGTTGTCTTCCTATTCTTGTTTCTAGAATTGGTGCATTTATTGTTTGGCATTTGTGGAGATACTTGTTGGTTTCCACTTTCTCTTTTTTTGGGGGGTGTGTGGCAACTTTTATCTTTGGACTATGACTGTTAAGATAGTGGAAAGTCTACTTTTCAGTGAAAATCTAGAGGCTTATAGTGGGTTTGGCCAAAGAGCTCTGTTCAGTTCTCCAGGGATAAGGGCATGCGCAAGTTTGTGTTACATTTATTCGCTCTGTCCCAAGGGTCACACAAAGGATCTGTGCATTCCTCAGTGTAAGATCAGTTTCCCTAACAGTATCTCTAACAGGTAACCAGGAAACCCTGAGCATATGGAGTCTCCCATTGTAACTGCTCAAAGTCCTAGCCACACTGTGAGTCCTCCCACACACCCTCTGTTTTTTTCCCTGTCCAAGTACAGAAGCCTCACACAGTCACAAGCTGTCGGCCCCCTGTTAGTTCTCCCCAGCAGAATCAAGAGTCTCCACTTGGCTGATTGATGGGTAGAGACACGAGCTGGCTCACCTGTGATGTATATCCAAAATCACACACCTCTACTGACATGTTACAGGATGCTGTTGTAAAGTTATTGGGGAGAGAGAAACGTGTCCATCCCATTCTTTTTCTTTTTTTCCTGTAGTTTGTCTAGTACAGTATCTCCCATGGGGCTCCAAGCCTGGTTCCCTCTAGACTCTTCCTGCAGCTTTTTCATCAGTGGCTGGTCTGCTGTGGTCTGGTCTCACTTCACTTTCCAGTGCTGGTCCATAGGCTCTTGGCTGTGTAGGCTGGAGTCCTGAGCCATGGGCGTCCATGCCTGCCACGTAGGTCCACCCTGTCTCTCTAATTTTGGTAGACTTTCCTCTGCCGTTTTCTCCCTAACTCTTCCCTGAGACTACCCTCTCCACATTTTTAAACTATAATCTCCTGGGCTACAGCAGTAAGCTCCTCCCTGCTCTGCCGTATTGGGACCGCCTATGGGTTCTAATAGTCTCTGAGTGGAGTCTTTGGATCCTCTATATACATAATCATGGCATCTGCAAATAGGGATAGTTTGACTTCCTTCTTCCTGATTTCTACCCCTTTGATTTCTTTTATTGCATAATGACGCTTGCTCAGACATACAGGACTGTATTGAATAGCAGTGATGTGAGAGGGAAGCAACCGTTTTCTGGTTCCAGATCTTAGTGGGAATGGTTACGACTTTTCCCATTCAGTAAGATGCTGGCCATTGGTTTGTTATAAACTGTCTTGCTTGTGTTGAGGAAAGCTCGTTCTATACCTGATTTGCTTCAGGTTTTCATCATGAAAGGGTGTTGTATTTTATCAAATGCTTTCCATGCTAATGATGAGATAATCATATGTTTTTTGTTCTTCAGTTTGTTAATGTGGTGTATCACATTGATTTGGGAATGTTGATAATCGCTGTACCAGGGATAATACCCCCTTTGTCCAGATGAATGATCATTTCTTATATGTTGTTGTATTCAATTGGCTAGTATTTTGATGATGATTTTTGTGTGTGCTTATCAGGGACATTTGTGTGTAATTTCTCTGTTGTATCCTTTTCTGATTTAGGAATTAAGGTGATGCTGTCTTCATGGAAGGAGTTTGGAAGGCTTCCCTCTCTTTCAGTTGTTTTGAATAGCTTGAGAAGAATTGGTTTTAGTTCTTGTTTGAATGTCTAATAGAATTCAGCAGTGGAACTGTCCAATCCTAGGTTTTTCTTTGTTGGGAGTATCTTCATTACTGATTCAATTTCTTTTTTGTTTATTGGTATGTTTGCTTTTTTGTGTGTTCCTGGGTCAATTTTGGTGGGTTGTGTGTGTCCAGGAATGTTTTTCTTCTAGGTTTCCTGATTTGTTGAGCTATAGCTCTTTGTAGTAATTCCTGATGAGAAGTCAGCTGTGAGTCTAATTGGAGATACTCTGATAGTAATCTGATATTTTTCTTTAGCACATTTTGGAGTCTTCTTTATGTTTTACTGTGGAGCATTTGACCACAATATGTTGTAGAGAAGGTCTTTTCTGGTCATGTGTATTAGGAGTGCTGTATGGCTGGCGCCATGGCTCAGTAGGCTAATCCTCCCATTGTGGCACCGGCACCCTGTGTTCTAGTCCTGGTCAGTGCTCCGGATTCTGTGCCATTTGCTCTTCTTCCAGTCCAGCTCTCTGCTGTGGCCCGGGAGTGCAGTGGAGGGTGGCCCAAGTGCTTGGGCCCTGCACCCGCATGGGAGACCAGGGGAAGGAACTGGCTCCTGGCTTCAGATAAGCATGGTGCCTCATCTGCAGTGCGCTGGCTGCAGTGGCCATTATTGGGTGAACCAATGGAAGAAGGAAGACCTATCTCTCTGTCTCTCTCTCTCTCTCACTGTCCACTCTGCCTGACAAAAAAAAAAAAGAGTGCTGTGTGTTTCCTGTACTTGGACATCACTTTCTTTCTCCAAATTTGGGAAGTTTTCTGTAATTATTTCACTAAAAGGCCTTCTAATCCAATCTCCCTCTCCATGCCTTCAGTAACCCCTAAGACTCTATATATTGGTCATTTGATAGTATCCCATAAATCTCCAACCCTATTTTACATTTTTCTAATTTCTTCTTTTTGTTTTACTCTTAATTTTACAGAGATTTGCCTTATGGAGTCTGTTGTTAAGGCTTTCCATCGCATTTTTTAAATTTGATCTATTGTACTCTTCATTTCTAATATTTAATTTTGATTTTTCTTTCAAATCTCAATTTCATGGGAAAATTTTCATGCATATCAGTTACGGATTTATTTAATTTGTGGTTTTGCTTCTGATTACTTCTGAGTAAGCCTACAGTTACTTTTTTGAAATATATTCCCTGAATTTTATGAATTTCTTCACCTTCCAATATTGCAGTGTTGTGTTTTTTTTTCGGGGGCATCATGTTATTTTCTTTATTCTTGTTTCTTGAATTTCTGCATTTTATATTTATGCATTTGTGGAGATACTTAATTTTTTTTCCCTCTGATGGCTTTTATTATTGGACTGTGTCTCTGTGAATTAGTGGAGTGTCTGCTGTTTCAATGAATACCCAGAGGTGTGTGCTGCTTGTGACTAGGCAGCTCTGGTCACTGCTCCAGGGTGGGACCAGTGTCCAGGGTGACACCCATATTGGGCATGTTAGATCTCCTCTTGTTAATAGAAAAGAGGATATGGTCACTGCTGTTGGTATAATCACACCCTCACTCCTCTTTTCCAAGGTGAGACTAACCCAGGTGTTAGCCCTCAGTGGGTACTATTCTGTTCTGTGGTTCTGCATGAATGGCACAAAGGGTCTGTGCAGTCTTCAGTGTGAGCACAGATCCTGCTGCAGTGACCCACCCCAGGCAGCCAGGGTGCTGAGCTTGTGGAGCTACACACAGTAATCTCCCAGAAACACAGCTACACCAGGCAGCCTCTCCTTCATTCATGTGTTCCCACAGTCTCAGTACCAGGGCTCCCACAGACACAGGGTGCAGAAGATCCACCCCACCCCACTAACCTGCTCTGTCCATGGAGAGGCTGAGAACCAGTTGCCTAGGGGTGCTCCACTTAGGCAGTTTGAGCTCCAGAGCCTGCATTATGTTGAGAGGCTAAGGGCTCGTGATAGTCATAGGTGCATTTGCAGCCCCCTGTCAGTCTTTCCACCCAGACTGAAAGTTGGTGGGGAAGACAGATTTTTCCCTGTGGTGAAATCCCTGGTCATACATGTCCACAAGAGCTACTGGCCACAGCACTGCTTGTTTCACAATCATGCTTCTCCCCGCCAGTTTATGGACACTTAGAAGAGTCTCTGGAGCTAGTGATGATGTCGGAATGGCTCCTTCTCCCTGCCTGTTGCTGGGTGTGTGCCCCTGGGCTGTTGCTACTTGAGACAAGATGGCGCCTTTTCCCTGACTGTTCCTGGGAGCCTGCATGAGAGCTGTTGCAGCTACTAGCATATCCAAAATGGTGCCTGCCCTCTCTGAGCTGCTAGTCAGGGTCTGTTGTGAGGGGATGGGGAGAATTGCTCTCTTTTCTGCTGGGGTAGAGGATACCCTGTTACTCACAGGGTCCATGACACATCCAAGACAGTCTGCTAGGCTGTCTCTGCAGCTATTTCAGCATTGGCATGGGCCACTGCAGTGTGATCTCACCTTGTTCTTCAGAGCCGGCACTTTCTCCAGCTCTCACCTGCTGGGTCTTGTGTTGTATCAGTGCTTGTTGCAGCTTCCACACAGATCCACAGCATCTCTCCTCCTCTTCCAGAATCTCCACTCTCCCCTGGGAATGCACTTTCTCTGCCTTTTTTCCTATTTTATCCTAGCTTATAGCAGTCCTCCTTTTCCCTATTCCTCTGTATGGAATCCCCTCTGAGAATTATCTTGTTTTTTTTTAATCTTCTCAAAATTTTTGAGCATGTGTTGAAATGTAATACTCTGTGTGTTGTTATTTAGGAGCAGAGATGCTGGGAGCTGACTAGATCATGAGGGCAAATCTGAGAATGCTGTCACTGCCCTTATTTTTTAAAAAAGGTTTTATTTCCTTATTTGAGAGGCAGAGTTACAGACAGAGAGAGGGAGAAACAGAGAGAAAGTGTTCCTTCTGCTGGTTCACTCCCCAAATGGCCACAATGGCCAGAGCTGAATCAATCTGAAGCCAGGAGCCAGGAGTTTATTCCAGGTCTCCCAGGTGGGTGCAGGGGCCCAAGGACTTGGGTCAACTTCGACTGGTTTCCTAGGCCAGAGAAGAGAGTTGGATCAGAAGTGGAGCAGCTGGTACTCAAACCCGTGCCAATGTGGGATGCCAGGCCTGAAGGTGGCTTTACCCACTATGCCACAGCACCCTTTTAAGAATGGCTTGATGGAGCAGCTTGTTTATACCTTTGCAGTTCTGCCATATGACGGTGCACGGACATTAGCCACCGAAGCTTCACCAGACACCGCGTCCCCTAACACTGTGACCTTGGAGTGACCAGCCTCCAAAAGAGTGAGTAATAAGTCCCTGTTGTTTATAAACTTCCCAGTGTAATGTGTTTTCTTACAGCATCCAAAATGGACTAAGATGGAGTAATAATCTGAAAAGTTTAGAAATGCGTGGGCATTGAGGCACAGCAGGTTAAACTGGCATTTGGGTTGTCAGCATCCTGCATCAACCTGCCTGTTGTGAGTCCCAGCTCCTCCATTTCCAATTCAGTTTCTTGGTAATTCCTCGGGAGGCAACAAACAATGGCCCAAGTGCATAGTTCCTGCCACCGACATTGGAGACAGAGATGTAGTTCCTGGGTCCTGGCTTCTGCCTGGCTCAGTCCTGGCTTTTGGGGGCATTTGTGGAGTAAGTCAGTCATGAGGTGGAGGCTCTCTCTTTGTGTCTCTGTCACTCTGCCTGGCAAATGAACCCATAAACCTTATGAAAAACATCGTTGATGATATGACTTTGGTAAATGCTTTTTGAAGTAAGAAGTTTAAAAAGTAAAACATGGGGCTGGCACTGTGGTATCACGTACAAGCTCTGGTTCAAATCCTGGCTGTTCTACCTCTGATCCATCTCCCTGCTAATGCACCTGGGATAGTAGCAGAGGATAGCTCAAGTGCTTGGGAAAGGGAGAGGGAGAGGGGGAAGGGGCAAGGGGCAAGGGGCAAGGGGCTCCTGGCCTCATCCTGGCTTCATCCTGGCTGAACCTTGGCTGAACCCTGGCTGTTGTGGCCATTTGTGGAGTGAAGTGAGCAGATGGAAGATCTCTTTTCCTGTCTCTCCCTCTCTGTATGTAACTGTTCCTTTCAAGTAAATACAGTAAATAAAGTAAATCTTTTTTTTTTTAAAAAAAAAGGGTAAAAGAAACAGAAGCCCTAGTTTAGTGGGAAATAAGCAACAGGTATGAACAGTTCAATGGAAAATGACCATTTACCCATATAGCATAAATTTTAAAGTAATCACAGATCATTAAAACTATACTAGTATAATGTTCTTTATTTTTAAATTATTTTTAAAATAAATTTTCATGAATTTCATAGGTGCTGTTCCAGGAAGACAGCCACATTCTTCTCTCCCCCGTCCTCTCCCTCCCTTGTCTCTCTTCTTTTCATTATTTTTATGAGGTATAGTTTTAATCCACTTTATTATTCACAGTCTTAATTCACCACTATCTGTAGTATTCAACAAGGAAAGGTAGGAAGACTACAGTTCCACAAGAGTAGTATAATTGTCTTAACCATAGGTTTGACAAGGTTATAAAACAAAGTTTTGAGCAATAGTGATATACAAAAGCATTCTTTATGATTTTGTGTTTTGATTTTAAAAATGTTAGCTTCCACATATAAGAGAAGACATGTGATATTTGTATTTCTCTGGCTGATTTCACTAACTGATGTCCTCAGTTGCATCCAGTGTTGTTATTTTTTTTTTTGACAGGCAGAGTCAGACAGAGAGAGAGACAGAGAAAGAGTTATAGACAGTGAGAGCGAGAGAGAGAAAGGTCTTCCTTCCATTGGTTCACTCCCCTAAGGGCCGCTACGGCCGGCGCTGTGCCGATCTGAAGCCAGGAACCTGTGTGCTTCCTCCCTGTCTTCCATGAGGGTGCAGGGACCCAAGCACTTAGGCCATCCTCCGCTGCCCTCCTGGGCCTCAGCAGAGAGCTGGAATGGAAGAGAAGAAACCGGCACTAGTACCCGGTGCCCCAGCTGGGACTAGAACATGGGGTGCCGGCGCCACAGGTGGAGGATTAGCCAAGTGAGCCTTGGCACCGACCAAGTGTTGCTATGTTTTATACCTGAATAAAACTTCCATTATAGATATATACCATATTTTTCTTATGCATTATCTTGCTGTGTCTGTTGTGAACAGTGCTGCAAAAAACATGGTGGTGGAGGTATCTCTTTGATACATGATGCTAATACCTTATATGTATAAACCCAGTGGGATTTCAGGATCATATGACAAATTCCTTCTGGTTTCTTAAGAAATCTCCATACTATTTTCCATGGTCTTTGAACGAATTACATTCCCACAGATGGTGTACCAGAGTTCCCCTTTTTTCATATCCTCTCATCATTTGTTATTCTATATCGTGGATTTTAACAATTAAGAAAAGGTGGTTATTTATCATTGCAGTTTTGATTTGTATTTCCCTGTTGGCTAGCGGTGTAGAGCATTTTTTCCAAGATTTGTTAGACATTTGTATTTCCTTAGAGAACTCTTTGTTGAGTTCCTTTGGCCACTTTTTAACTGGTTGTTGGTTTTCTGTTGTTCTTGTTCTCTTTTTTAAGTTGCTGATGTACTCTGATGATTAATTCTTTATCAGATAGTTAGCTTACAAATATTTTTCCTCATTCTGTTGATGATTTCCTTTGCTGTGCAGAAGCTTTTGACTTGCATATAATGCCATTTGTTTAGTTTTGATTTTGTTGCCTGTGCTTTGAGGGTCTTGTCTAAGAAGTCATCCCCTCTCCAGTGTCTTGGAGCATTTCTTCTGCAGTTGCTTCCAAAAGCTTCATAGTCTCAGTTCTTAAATTTTGGTCTCTGACCTATCTTTGTTCTGTTTATTAAATAAATAGATTCTTTCCCTTGATCAATTAATGCTCGTCAGCACATTTTTTAGAGGAAAGTGGCTTGATGAATGCATCAAATAAATATATACAAGATCATTTACTTTGCTATTTCATAAAAATTGGTTTTATTGCTGTACATAATTTTCATCAACCATGTAGGAAATGCATCCATAACAAAATCCCTTGTGATGTTACTTTATCATTGCTAAAGGCAATGTGACTTTGGTAAAGAATAACGGAGTTTTACAAAAATTCATTGCATGTTCAAAATCTCTACTTCATGCATTTAATGTATTTTAGAGGAAGACACATAGTTATCAGAGTACATGACTTCTGCCAAGAGAACTTTCCAATTTACATTCCTCTTATTTTGTTTTACTAGTTGAACTTCCAAATATTTTGTTTCTTAAATTTTATTAGTAGATCATGTTTCCTAAATAGAAATACCTGAAATAGACAGGCATTAAGACCAGATTCAATTTATAGCAGAAATGTTAGATTTCAGTCTCTTTCAAGCAAATATATTTCATACATCCATGTAACCACCCATTCAGTTTCATTGTCTACAACACTAGTGGCTAAAATACGCTGCAGCCAAAATAATATATTTGAGATTTTAAGAATTTGAATGTCAGACTTCCGCTCTCCAGGCAAAAAATTAGATGTGAATTCCCTCAGAAAATGACCAAGCTAGGAGGAAAGATAACAAGGTAACAACACTGCAGACTTCCCAAGGAAATAGTCTGCCTGCCTTGCCCTGGCAAACCTAAGGCAGCTCAGCAGCAGTCCAAGAGAAAATGTTCATTGCAGACTGGGGAACGAGGAGTCTCACACTCTGCGGAATGGGGAATCTCACACAGATCTGATTGAATGGTTTGTCTGCCTCAGGTGGACTGCCCTTAATGAGAAACCACTACAGAGTTTTTGGTTTGTTTGGGGGATTTGTTCGTTTATTTGAAAGTCAGAGTTACAGAGAGGGAGGGAGAGACAGAGATTTTTTTTTCACTTTTATTTAATGAATATAAATTTCCAAAGTACTGCTTATGGATTACAATGCCTTCCCCCCCATATCGTCTCTCCCACCCGCATCCCTCCCCTTTCCCACTCCCTCTTCCCTTCCATTCACATGAGGATTCATTTTCGATTCTCTTTATATACAGAAGATCAGTTTAGCATACATTAAGTAAAGATTTCAACAGTTTGCTCCCACACAAACATAAAGTGAAAAATAATAGATGATTTTTTAAATGATGATGAAATCAGATCAGACCTATTGTCATGTTTAATCCCAGTGAGAGTCAAGTTGGGAATTGATAATTTCTTCTTCTTTTTTTTTTTTTTTACAGAAGATCAGTTTAGTATACATTAAGTAAAGATTTCAACAGTTTGCACCCCCATAGAAACACAAAGCGAAATATACTGTTTGAGTACTCATTATAGCATTAAGAGACAGAGATCTTTCATCCACTGGTTATAAGAAGCCAGGAGCCAGGGGCCCCATGTTGTCTCCCCACAAGGGTGACAGAGGCCCAAACAATCGACCCATCCTCAACAGCTGTTCCCCAGGCCTCTAAAAGGGTGCTGGATCAGAAGTGGAGCAGCCAGGGCAGGAATTGGTCTGATCAATGGATGCCTGCGCCACTGGTGGCCCTACCCACTACACCACAGCACTGGTATCTGGCCTCACTGTTTTTGACCATACTTGTAAGAACAGTCTTCTGAGAAGTGCACGGCTGCCCCATCTCAGTTGATTTTTATAAATGATGAGAGAGATGGATCTAATTCCATTCTTCTACACAAATACATCGAGCTTTGCCAGCACCGTTTGTTGAAGAGATTATCCTTACACCAATGAATGGTCTGAACCCTTTTGTCAAAAATCAGGTGGCTATATGTATTTACATTAACTTTGGGATTCTCTGTTTTGCTCCATTGGTATGTCTCAGTTTTTTTATTGCCAGTCACATGATGTTTTAATTAGTGTAGCTTTTTAGTATGCTGTGAAGTCAGGTATTGTGATGTCTCCAGCTTGATTTTTATTTACTCAGGATCACCTTAGCGGTTCTGGATCTTCTGTGGTTCTGTATGAATTTGAGTTTTTTTTTTCTAATTCTGTAAAGAATGTCATTGGTATTCTGTAGATTTCTTTATGAGATAGACATTTTAATGATTTAGATTCTTCCAATCCACAAAAAAAGGAATACCTTTCCAGTTTTGTGTCCTTGATGGTTCTTTGGTCAGTGTTTTATAATTTTCATTATAAAGATCTTTCATTCATTTGATTAAATTTATTCCTAAATATGCTGATTTTTGTGGTTATTGTGAATTGGATTTTTGTTGCTCTCTTTGTCAGTGAGGCCATCGTTAATATGTAAAAAGGCAGCTATTTTTGTCTATTTATTTGTATGTAACCTTTACTGAATTGGATTATCAGTTGAAGCAGCATTTTGGTGGAATGTTTGTGTTCTTCCAGGAACAACATCATGGTTTTTTTTGTTGTTGTTGTTTTTTTTGTTTTTTTTTTTTTTTTGACAGGCAGAGTGGACAGTGAGAGAGAGAGACAGAGAGAAAGGTCTTCCTTTGCCGTTGGTTCACCCTCCAATGGCCGCCGTGGCCAGTGCGCTGCGACCGGCGCACCGCGCTGATCCGACAGCAGGAGCCAGGAGCCAGGTGCTTTTCCTGGTCTCCCATGGGGTGCAGGGCCCAAGCACCTGGGCCATCCTCCACTGCACTCCCTGGCCACAGCAGAGAGCTGGCTTGGAAGAGGGGCAACCGGGACAGAATCCGGCACCCCGACTGGGACTAGAACCCGGTGTGCCGGCACCGCTAGGCGGAAGATTAGCCTAGTGAGCCGCGGCGCCGGCCTAACATCATGTTTTCTGCAAACATTGATTATTTGACTTGTTCTTTTCTAATTTTAGTGCGTGTTATTTTGTTCTGCTCTCCAATTGCTCTTGTCAAAATTTACAGTACTATATTCAGTCAGAGTGGTGAAAGTGGACACCCATGTGTTTTTACAGATTTTGATGAAATGCTTTCATCTTTTCCTCATTCAGCATAAAATTGGCTGTTGGTTTGTCAAATATAACCTTTATGATTTTCAGGAGTAATCCTTCTTTTCTTTATTCATTTGACAGGCAGAGTTACAGACAGAGAGAGAGAGAGAGAGAGAGAGAGAGAGGAAGAGAGAGAGAGAGAAAGGTCTTCCTTCCATCGGTTCATTCCCCGAATGGCCGACATGGCCTGAACTGTGCAAGCCAAAGCCAGGAGCTAGGAGCCTCCCCCAGGTTTACCTCGTGGTTGTAGGGGCCCAAGCACTTGGGCCATCCCCCACCACCCTCCCAGGCCACAGCAGAGAGCTGGTCTGGAAGAGGAGCAACCGGGACTAGAACCCAACAACCATATGGGATGTCGGCGCCGGAGGTGGCGGATTAATCAGGTGAGCCACGGCGCTGGCCCCGAGGCATATTCCTTCTATATCTACCATCAAAGGGTAATGAATCATACCCAGTGCTTTCTCTGCATCTAATGAGAGTATGGTTTTCATTCTTCCCAATATGTTGATTAATTTATGATGTTGATTGGTTTGCAAATGTGGAACCACCGTGGCTTTTTCTGGATAAATTCCAGTTGATAGTTATGTATGAGCTTTTTGATGTTTTGAATTTTTTGGCTAGCACTTTGTTGAGAATCTTTGCATCTATGTCCTTCAAGGATATAGGCCTGTAGTCTTCTTTCCCTTTTGTGTCTTTGTTTTTAGTGTCTAAGTGATGTTGGCCTCCTAAAAGGAGTTTGGCAGCGTTTCATCCTGTTCAGTGTTTTCAAATACTTTGAAAAGTGTTGGAGTTTGTCTTTAAATGTTTTGTGGAATTTGATAGTAAAACCACCAAGTCTTGCGCTTTTCATTGATGGAAGAATTTTGATTACTGCTACAATCCCATTACTTTTTATGAGTCTGTCAGATTGTGTTTATCTTCTGGATTTAATTTGGTAAGTTATTTGTATTTACAAACTTCTCCACTTCTCCAAGGTTTTCCAGTTTATTAGCATATAGTATTGAATGGAAATGCCTTTTGAAGCCTTGTATTTCAGTAGTGTTTGTTATAATGTCTACTTTTTCATCTAATCTTATTTACTTGAAGTTTTGAGGGTTTTTCCTCTTTTTTTCTTTGTCAGTCTTGTTAGCAGATTATCTATTTTTTAAAAATGTTATGTAAAGTAAACAAATTTCATGTACTTGCTATATACATATTCAGGAACATATTGATTCTTCGCATCCAATATTTCCTATATCCCATGCTTCCATACTTCTTCCTCATCCCTCTCCAATTTGCACTGTTAATTCTTACAGAAATCTATTTTTCAGTTAACTTTATACTCATAATATTAACTATACACTAAGTAAAAGTTCAACAAATAGTCTGAAGAAAATAAATTGTTCCTCAAAGTGAGACAAGGCTTGTAAAAAAGCACCATATCTCAAAATGCCCATTTCACTCCTACACACGTGTTAAGTACTCTGTTAGTTACCACAGATCAGGGACAACATATGGTATTTTTCTTTTTAGACTAGGTTATTTCACTAAGTATAATGGTTTCCAGTTGCATCCATTTTGTTGCAAGAGACAGCACTGCATTTTTCCTGCTAAATAGTATCCCATATTGTGTGTATACCACAATTACTTCTTTTCAAGAGTTATTTATTTTAGAGGCAGAGTAAGAGAGGGGGAGAGACAGAGAATGAGAGGTCTTCTATCTGAGAATGAGAGGTCTTCCATCTGGTTACTCCCTAAATGGCTGCAATGGCTAGAACTGGGCTGTTGT
This sequence comes from Oryctolagus cuniculus, assembly GCF_051225735.1. Classification (NCBI taxonomy): domain Eukaryota; kingdom Metazoa; phylum Chordata; class Mammalia; order Lagomorpha; family Leporidae; genus Oryctolagus; species Oryctolagus cuniculus. Next base: position 29,651,789 of record NC_142885.1, read on the forward strand.
GGCCGGCCCTTCGGCTCACCGTGCTAATCCTCTATCTTTTGGCAATGGCACTCCAGGTTCTAGTCTTGGTTGGGGTGCTGGCTGTGTCCCTGTGGCTCCTCTTCCAGTCCAGCTCTCTGCTGTGGCCCAGGAGTGCAGTGGAGGATGGCCCAAGTGCTTGGGCCCTGCACCCATGTGGGAGGCCAGGAAGAAGCACTTGGCTCCTGGCTTCGGATCAGCACAGTGCACCAGCCATAGCGGCCATTTTGGGGTGAACCAATGGAAGGAAGACCTTTCTCTGTCTCTCTCTCTCTCTCACTGCCTAACTCTGCCTGCCAAAACAAAAGAAAAAAACAAAACAAAAAAAAAAGAACTAGGCTGTTCCGAAGCCAGGGGCCAGGAGCTTCTTCTGGGTCTCCCACATGGGTGCAAGGACTTGGGCCATCTTCCACTGTTTTCCTAGGCCATCATCAGGGAACATTCAGGCTTAAAACCGGCGCCACTATGGGGTGCTGGTGCAGTAGACTGAGACTTATCCCACTTTGCCATGGTGCCTGCCCCCATAATTTCTTTACCTAGTCATCATTTGACAGAGATGTGGGAATGGTCCTCAGAGATGGGTAAGACACTCAGCATCCTGTACCAATCTAAGACAGAGCTCTAGGCCAAGCTGCCAGAGTTACCAATGACGGGTAAGGGCAGAGATGGCTGAGGGCAACCTAAGACAGAGGCCATTCTCAATAAAATAAAAAAGGGGGAGATGTAGGCAGCCTTTGGACATATCAGGGCCAATCTTGGCTTGTGGAATTCCTAGGATAAGAAAGTCACATACTCCCATCCTGAAGGAGGATGATAATCAAGAACATCCTGTTAAAATTATCTTTGCTGCCGGATGCCCCAATAACTTGCTTACGTATGTTACTATTTTTTGTGATTCTTTGTTCTGCAGCTGGATATGGATAAATGCCACGGCTCACTAGGCTAATCCTCCGCCTAGCGGCGCCGGCACACCAGGTTCTAGTCCCGGTCGGGGTGCCGGATTCTGTCCCGGTTGCCCCTCTTCCAGGCCAGCTCTCTGCTGTGGCCAGGGAGTGCAGTGGAGGATGGCCCAGGTGCTTGGGCCCTGCACCCCATGGGAGACCAGGAAAAGCACCTGGCTCCTGGCTCCTGCCATCGGATCAGCGCGGTGCGCCGGTTGCAGCGCGCTGGCCACGGCGGCCATTGGAGGGTGAACCAACGGCAAAGGAAGACCTTTCTCTCTGTCTCTCTCTCTCACTGTCCACTCTGCCTGTCAAAAAATAAAAAAATAAAAAATAAATAAATAAAAATTAAAAAAAAGAACACCTGTTAAAATTATCTTTGCTGCCACAGGCCCCAAAAACTTGCTTACGTATGTTATTATTTTTTGTGGTTCTTTGTGATTCTTTGTTCTGCAGCTGGATATGTATAAATGCTGCTGAGACTTTAGAATAAACGAGCCTTGATCAGCCTTCCAGCTTCTTCCAGGTCTCCCATGTGGGTGCAGGGCCCCAAGGACTTTGGCCATCTTCTACTGCTTTCCCAGGCCATAGCAGAGAGCTGGATCATAAGAGGAGCATCTGGGATTAGAACTGGCACCCATACAGGATGCTGGTGCTTCAGCCCAGGGCTTTAACCCACTGTGCCATAGCGCCGGCCTTATTTATTTATTTATTTATTTATGTCAGAGTTACAGAGATTATGACCAAGAGAAAATCTTATTTATTTAAGATTTTATTTATTTCAGAGATGGAGTTATAGACAGATGGAGAGAGAGACAGAGAGAGAGGTCTTCCATCCGCTGGTTCACTCACCCCAAAATGGCTGCAATGGCTGGAGCTGAGCTGATACCAGGAGCTTCTTCCAGGTCTCCTAGACCGGTCCAGGGGCCCAAGCATTTGGGCCATCATCTACTGTTTTCCAAGACCATCAGCAGGGAGCTGAATCAGAAATGGAGCAGCCATTGGGACCATCTGGGGAATGAACCAACAGATGGAAGACCTCTCTCTCTCTCTGCCTCTCCTTCTCTCTTTGTGTAACTTTAATGGTCAAATAAATTAAAAAATCTTTAAAAGAAAAAACTACATATAGCCAAAGACAACACACTTTTGCTTTCTTTTTATATTTTATTCAATTCTTTACTTAATTATTTTTGTATTTGAAGGACAGAGAGTCTAGTAGTGGTGGGGAGGAGAGAGAGAAAGAGAGAATTTCTCACCAGCTGATTGATTTCCCAATTGCCTACAACAGCTGGGGCTGAGCCAGGAGCTTACAGTCCAATCTGGATCTCCTCCCACATGCGTGTCAGGGACCCAAGTACTGGAGCCATCACCACTGCCTCCCAGGATGTGCATGAGCAGGAAGCTTCAGGAGTGGAGTGGGGACTCACACCCAGACACTGGGATGAGGGATGCTGGTGTCCTACGTGGTGTCCTAACTGCTGCACCAAATGCCCGCCCCAGACAGCAGACTTCTAACAGGGAGTTGCAGGCTGTGTCCTCATCACCTAGTTATGAAGAAGGCCTTGTGGTCAATGTATGTTATAGTATTTAGCTAACACTTTAAATCTCATGAAAAATTTAATACACAGCATGTAAATGTGTACTGCATTTGCACAGATAATGGTGTGTTTGGATGAGGTCACGGGCATTAGCACAAAGGGGTTGTTTAACAGTTATCTACCATCCCCACTTGTCTTCAAATACTGTGATTGAGATGGAACTCTAGCACATGAAAGCACTTGTTCACAGAGCCATTTTTAGAATATAAATTGATATTATAACAGAAGCCCTCTCTTAGCTCAGCATAATAGATAGGAGCCAGCATGTACTCCTGATCCAGGTTATGTTATGAGAATGAATTATTTTATTGACAGCTCTTCTAAGTAGCATTAGTGCTAATTAATGAAGAGATTTAATGTAATATTGATAATATTATGCATGCAAAATAGCATACTTCATCTCAGTAAAATAATTAAAATATACTTGAGGATGTTTTACATGCCACCCGCACTTGAGAGTGTTTATTGCTTGTTACTGAGTACATCAGCATTAGCCAGGAATGCCAATGATCTCATAAACATCCTGTATTCAGAATTCTGAAAAAAATTCTGAACAAAGGCATTTTTTAAGATTTATTTATTTACTTGAAAGTAAGAGTTACACAGAGAGGAGAGAGAGAGAGAGGACTTCCACCTGCTGGTTCATTCCCAAATTGGTCCCAACAGCTGGAGCTGTGTCAATCTGAACCCAGGAGCTTCTTCCAGTTCTCCCACACGGATGTAGGGGCCCAAGGACTTGGGCCATCTTCTACTGCTTTCCTAGACCATAGCAGAGAGCAGGATGGGGAGTGGAGCAGCCGGGACTCGAACCAGTGCCCATATGGGATGCCAGCACTGCAGGCAGTGGCTTTACCCACTAAACCACAGCGCCAGCCCCAGGCATGTTGGTTAGTGGTATGGGGTTTCCTTTGGTAGAGGTGGAGAAGTCCCAGGATCAGATATGACAGTTGTGTGACACTGTGGATGTACTAAATGCCACTCTGATTTTTACAATGCTATATTAGTAATATTTATTATGCATTATATGCTTTTCTGCCACAGCACAACTCAGTTGTTTGGCGAGACCCCACCCTCATCCTCTATGGACCAATCCAGTTTGCTTGTCCTCAGGCTGGCAGGTGACATAGGAGCATCTTACACTCTGAATGCCCTAGGAGGTTGGGTCCACATTTTGTTTTGTGCTTTCCATTTGTTATCACTTTGGCCCCAGGTTTTTCTCATTCACATCTGAATTCTATAACAATTTAATGCAAGGGAGTCTCAGAAAGGTCACAGAAAATGGCATTACTTCAATGCAGAAAAACCATCTCAGATTTTATATATATATATAACGGCTGCTATGGCTGGCGCTGCAGCAATCTGAAGCCAGGAGCCGGATGCTTCTTCCCAGATCCCCCCCCCCCCATGCGTGTGCAGGGACCCAAGCACTTGGGCCATCCTCTGCTGCCATCCTGGGACACAACAGAGAGCTGGACTGGAAGAAGAGCAAGCAGGACTAGTAGCTGGCGCCCCAACCAGGACTAGAACCCAGGGTGCTGGCGCCACAGGTGGAGGATTAGTCAAGTGAGCCACAGCACCGGCCAAGCTATCTAGTTTCATATTGAATCAGACCAGTAAGAGTACTCTCTGCCCACTGTTACTCTTATCTTGTCAAAGATGTTAGAGGAATGTTTTTGAATTCCCCATTTCATATGATATTGGCTGTGGGTTTGTTATGTATGGGTTTATTAAGTTGAGAATTTTTTTTCCATATGCATGTGTTCATGATTTTAATCATGAATGGATTTTCTATTTTATGAATCCTTTAAGCTTTGTGGGGAAAATGTGCTAATAATCTAATTGGGGTTTCCCTTAAAAGGGACCATGTGCATTTCTGATTCAATTCTGTTTCTTTTTTTGTGGTGTTCTTTTGAGTACAAGCATAAGGTGACAGAACTTTTCCTGGTCACTTCTCTCAAGGACTTTTGAAGCCTCCTGTACATCACTGTCCATATATTTCTCCAGCCTGGGGAAGTTTTCAGCTGTTACCTCACTGCACTGGTTCTTCTTCTCTCCCTAGTGACTGCGGAAATTTGAATACTTGTTTATGTTGTGTTCCGCTGGTCTCAGGAGGCCATCTTCTCTTTTGTTCCTTTTGTCTGACTGGTATATTTAAAAAGACTCATCTTTGAGTTCAGGTATTCTTTCTTTTGCTCAGTCTAGTCTCTGTTGTTGAGATGTGTTTGAGATTCACTTTTTTGACTGAATCACTTCATGCTTTCTAAGATTTCACTTTAGTTCTTTTTCAAGGTCTCTGTCTCTGTTGAAGTTTTCATTCATTGATATCATGCATCACTTGCATAACATTCAGCTAACTGTCCATATTCTCTTGTGTCTCTCTGAAGATCCTTATAGCCTGTCTTTTGAATTCTTTATCTGGCATTTTACTCAACACCTTTTCTTTGTGTTCTTGTACTGTAGTGTGGTTATATTCTTTTTGGGTAGCATATTGTTTTACTTTTCACTCTTCTGTCCCTATGTTGATTGTTGTACATCTGATAGATCAGTTTTTTTGTATCATTTTTAAGGGATGGTTTTCCAGGATTAAAGGATTTTTCCTGAATGTCTGTCTTTAGGTGTTGACTATGTAGCATGTTTTTGTCTCCATTTCAAGTTAAATACCATAGCGGCCTCTCCGTATAGCTTATTTTGCTGTAGTTCAGTACAGCAGCATCAAGGGTGTGGGGTCCATTGGAGTTGCTTGGCCCCATGGTATGGAATCTCTCAGCCACCACTAGAGTGAGGGAACAGAGTTGCAGAAATGACATTCTTTCTGGAAGCACATGTGGCTGGCTCTGTGAGTGGGCCCAGTGACGGCTCACCACCCATCACCCAAATGTGATACAAGAAGTGCTAGAGACCATTGCCTGATGGGCCAGAGCCCCAGGAGTCACAGTGAAGCCCATTAGACGGGGCAAGCAGACCCCTAGTCACTGCCAGAGGGTGGGGCTGGAGCTGCTGTATTGTATTTGGGGCTGAGATTTGCAGGCCACAGGACCTCCAGAGGGGCAGAAGTGACAGGAGTAGTGCTGGCGCTGGGCACTGATGATTTTTCTACTCTTTTATTTATTTATTTATTTACAGGCAGAGTGGACAGTGAGAGAGAGAGAGAGAGAAAGGTCTTCCTTTTGCAGTTGGTTCACCCTCCAATGGCCGCCGCGGCCAGCACGCTGTGGCCGGTGCATCGCGCTGATCCGAAGCCAGGAGTCAGGTGCTTCTCCTGGTCTCCCATACGGGTGCAGGGCCCAAGCACTTGGGCCATCCTCCACTGCACTTCCCGGGCCATAGCAGAGAGCTGGCCTGGAAGAGGGGCAACCAGGACAGAATCTGGTGCCCTGACCGGGACTAGAACCCAGTGTGCCAGCACTGCAGGTGGAGGATAAGCCTATTGAGCCGTGGCGCCGGCCAATTTTTCTACTCTTAAAGAGAACCTGTTTGTGTTTCTTGTGGTAAAATTTCCAAAACTATTTCCAAAACTCCACCTTGACCCCAATTTAAGAAGCAGACTCACAGAGAATGATTAATAACTGTTCACTTCCACTGAACTGTGATCCACTGGGTGATTCCAACTATGCCAGAAATGGAAGCTAGGAACTAAATCCAGGTCTCCCACTTGCATGGCAGTGATAGATTTCTGTGAGTCATCATCTGCTGACTCCCAGGGTCTTCGTTGGCAGAAAGCTGGATTCAAACTGAGGCACTGCATTATGGGTGTCTCAATGGGTGTTCCAACTACAAGGCAAAATGCCCACACACAAAAATGTTTTTAACTGTCAAGGCAGGTCACCTCCAGCCTCCAGCAGTTGGACAGTTACCATGGAAGTGTCCTTACCATTTGCTGCATTCAGCAGCTTCTCTCTTCCTGGTAAGCTGGTATTTCTTGTAGTGGCGTATATTTCTCATGTTCAGGGACGCTGTTTTCCTTATGACCTCAATTCTTGGGCTAATCTAAGAAGAGAATTGGTGTTAAGTATGTTGTACTATTTTCTTGTCTTTACAAGTGACTATTCCGTTATTTACATTTTGGAGCAGAAATTTAAAATTTCCTTTGAAATTACTTAAAAGAAAAATCACCAATTACAGATGTATAACACCTTGGTGTTAGTAGATTCATGTAATTGTGCAACCATCACTAGCATTCTGTTGTGAAAATTTTTAATGCCTTCCAAAGACCAGGGAATCCTCTTTGTAGTCATTCATTTCCCATTCATTGATCACCATGACTGCAATTGAAAAGATCAAAAATCTAGAAAACAGGTATCATCAAATTTGAATCATTAAATTTGAATTTTATTAGATTATGCCTTCATCCAATCGATCTTTTTCCTGCTTTTGAGATAAACAGAGGAGAGATCTCATTATATCTATTGGGAATAATTTAAGGAAACAAGCCATCTAATAGAGCAGAACTGAAAAACCTAAAGGAGAATGGTGGAGTAAAGTCATAGTGAATGTGTTTTCTTAAGTAGTATTTAGTGTGTTCCTTAGTCTCAGCCTGTCAGAGAGTGGTTGAAAATCAGCTGAGTATTAATAATAGGACTTTCTGAGCTCTGATAAAAGAGTAGTCCCATCTCATATATTTGAACAGTGGAAGTAGCTATGTTTGATCTAAATAAAGTAAGCTGAAATACAGATAGTGGTTTCTGGGTGATGAGTTACATTCTTGGGACAGGGAGCCTTGAGGGCAAGGCTTGTGTGTAAATTCTGCTGCCAATCAGTTGCCACAGGAATTTGCAAAATTCTCACGGCAATCATTTTCCTCAGTTTGTCAAGAAATAGGATAAGATCTTTGTACCTCTCTGGGGTCCCTTCTTCCGAGATTTCTCTGAGTTCCTGGGGACCAGGGATGTGCGTAAAACATGCCTGGGGAACTGAAGATGAGACCTGATGTTTGTCATTACTCTGTGTCTCCTGCAGCAGCCTGGGCTTAGTCTACATTCTGAGCTCAAGAGCTGAGGGAGTGCATCAGAGAAAGCATGTTTGGGGGACAGGAGTTAGCCCAAGCAACACCAGGTGACATTAGAGCAAGTGGACCCAAAGAGGGTGTGGATAGGGATAAGCCGAGCCAGAAACTTCAGGGGACTCTCACATATGCCTGGTCCACTATCCAACTCCTCCAGGGGCATCCTGAGTTGAGCAGTAAGGACTGGGAGAGGAACTTACTCCACAGTGACATGTGTACCTGTCCAGGGAGCTGCTCTGATGGACCCAGATTAGGTTTACAGGGAGTGGATGCACTGCCTCCTGGAGGATGAGGCTGTGAGCCTGAGGCTCTGACCAGACACAGGAGCCTCAGTTCTGGGGCTGTCCTTGCAGGTGATGCCCTCTAAGGAGAGTTGACTTAGAGAGAGCAGGTGGAACTTGAGGAAGGGATGGGTATGTCTGTTCTTACGTTAAATAGTTCTTCCCTAAAGTCAGGTATATCAGGGTAATGGGACCCTTCCTCTGAAGTGTTGGTACTAAGGATATTCTTCCGGGCTTTGAGTTGAGAAAGACTTTACACACAGTACTTTTTAGCTGTGACAAGTATTTGGGATTCAGCTATCAATGTGTCGCTGCAGAAACTCAAGACCGTGAATGGTAGATCACAGGTTGTTTTGCTAACAATGTGATGTTTCTGATACACTGGAGCCTGGCAGGGTAAGACAAGCATGTTGGCGGTCATGATAGTAAGATGAGGAGAGGAAACCTCTGTGCCATTCTATTTTTTTATTTGACAGAGTTAGACAGTGAGAGGAGGGAGAGAGAGAGAGAAAGGTCTTCCTTTCGTTGGTTCACCTCACAAATGGCTGCCACGGCCCGAGCTATTCTGGTCCAAAGCCAGGAGCCACGTGTTTCCTGCTGGTCTCCCATGTGGGTGCAGGGGCCCAAGCACTTGAGCCATCCTCCACTGTTTTCCCAGGCCACAGCAGAGAGCTGGACTGGAAGAGGAGCAACCGTGACTAGAACGTCACACCCATATGGGATGCCGGCACCGCAGGCAGAGGATTAACCAAGTCAGCCAAGGCGCCAGCCCCTGTGACATTCTATTTCACTGTCCTTCCTTGGATGGTGCAGGGTCCTCCTTAATGAAGTGGGTTTTCTGCCTCTGTGCTGAGAGCACTGTACACTTGACAGGGCCTTAGGGCAGGAGTCAGTCTCTCAGGGTATTGCCATCACTTTGACTCTATGTTGACACACAGAAATTTATGCTGCCAAGATTGCCCAGGAAACTAATGTTAATTGTAACTATTATGTCCTGGCCAGCCAGGGAAATATGAAGATAATATAAAAAAATCAAAGGACATCTTTTTCATACTGATGAAATAGGATTTGTTCTCTCCTTTATAAGTTAAGTAGAATCCAGCCCTCAAGATTCTCTCTCAATATAAAAAAATAAGTGTATATCAGCCATCTTATGAAAATTTTATAATTCAGTATTTTATCATCAAATTATAATTTATGTAAGTAGAAGTAAAGTAACTCCAAAGTTGATAGGTCCATGTAGCAGAATCTGGGGTTGAAGGTCATTCCATCATGGTTTTTATGCTTAGAAAGAAAAGAAATGACCTCTGTGTTGTTTATCTGCTTTTCCAATCCAGTTCTGTAACCTGTCCCTCACTGCCTATTGAAAAAACCTGAATTCTAAATGAATCAGGCCCATCTCAGGTATTTCCTGAGCAAACTGAGGGTCACACATGGTGCCAGTTAATGGGGCTATGGGGAGATAGGGGTATCACAGAGCAGTCCTGTCAAAAATATCTTAGTGTCCCTTTCTCTAGTTTAGCCTGGGTTATCTGTGGGTGAGAATACCAGTAGTAAAAATGCATAGGCTCTTGTCGCATAACAGGAAGATGGTAATGAATGCTGTTGTCTGTCATGGATGCCGCTCATCCTCCCAAAAATTGAGGACCAGAAAGGTCTAAAGATTCTCCTGCACAGTACTTGAGTGCCCCCTGTAGTATGGGGATAGACAAGTAAACAGTTGTACTGCCTGGGTAGCGCATGACTTAAAAAGAAATCACTGGGGGTCTGCTCAGAAAGTGAAATTTTACATAATACTGCACATAGATGGAATGAAGTTTAATTCAGTGCAAGATATCTCAGCATTCAGCAACGGAGGCCCCTCCTGTTGTGATGGTTGTCCATGCCAAATAGGAAAAAGAACTACTTGATTTCATTGGTCTTACAGAACTAGGAGGACCTGAATGCATTTCACCAAGTTGAAAAAACAGCTCTGCCTCCAGGGGCCTTCCAATAGAATTGGTTTCATTGGGAGTGCCATACAAGGTGGTAGAATAGAGGTAATAATATCCTTGAGATGAACTGACTGAGAGCAGCACTACATAATTTCGAATCAACAAGGAGAGAAAATTTTTGCCTTGGTAGACATTGCACATTGAGCCCACAATCTGCAATCATCCTTTCACAGAATATATTCATTGCTACAGCTGCCTGTTACAACTGGCTAGCAGTGATGCCAAGGCAAGTATTCATTACAAAGCCAACTTAGTTTAGTAAGAATCTCAGTGGGTGACCCCACGATCATACACTACTTCTGTTTTTTATAAATAAATAGTGATTTTTGAGCAATTTTACCCATTGCTACATTTATTCCACCAATAACTGCTATCCTTTATCTTTGAGTGGTTAGACATACCCTATGGACAAATGGGTAGTTTGTAAGTCTTCAGAATGGTTCTGAAGGCATATATTGATAGGAGTCAATTGTATTACAATGGTAGTAATTTGGTGTAGAGAGCTCCAGCTCTAGCGTTGCTCATGAATCTAGACACACAGGTGGAAATACACCTCACCAGGAGTTAGTATTGTCTTCTCAAAATCACCTGGTGATTCTAAACACTCAGCTTTGAACTGATTGATGTTGTATCTTTCCCTTTGAAATAAGCACGCAGCTTCTGCCGAGCCAGCTTCAGGCTATTGAATAACAGGAAAAAAAAAACTGCCAAGTGTTGCCAGTTAAAATTTGCCTTTGGGTTTAGAAAGACTTACCTCCACAATCGGTCTGTGGCAGCCCTAAGCTGTGTAATGATGGGAAAATTACTTATCCTCTCTGAGCTTGTGTTTTTTTTTTAACCTTATAACAAGAAGTGGCATATCTTAAAATTGTGATCAATGATTTATTAACAGTAAAGAAAAATAAAGACTCTTACAGGAGGCATCTAGCAGAGTCCCTATCACTCAAGAAATGGTACTATTTTTCAGTTACTATCTTGTCTGCTTTTGGTGGTTTGAAGGAAACAGGGCCAGTTATAATTTGCAGAATTGTTTCTGTTTATTCTTTGTCCAAAGTGCATGTCAAGGACCAAATTATTTGAGTCATTACCACTGCTTCCTAGGTTCTGCGTTGGCAGGAAACTGGAATCTAGGGCAAAGATGGAAGTTGAGACCAAGTACTCAGGTATGGGACATGGGCAACCCAACCAACAATTTAACCTCTAGGCCAGATGTCTACCTCTGATTCCTAAATCTGTAGTTACTCTGTATCTTTTATTTTGGTTCCTTTTTCTTCTTCTCCTCCTCCTCCTCTACCTTCTTTCTGTGGAGATAGGCACACTACTTCTGCATTTGCAAAATTACTTTCTTTTCTTATATCTAATGTAACATTATTTCAAAATGTGATGACTTAATAATATATTATTTTCTTACAGATTTATCTTTATTTATTTGGATGAGAGAGGTAGAGACAGAGAGAGAGGCCTTCCATCCGTTGGTTCACTCCCCAAATGGCTACAACAGCCAGAGCTGGGCTGATGCAAAATCAGGAGCTAGGAGCCTCTTCTGGGTCTCCCATGTGAGTGCAAGGGGCTCAAAGACTTGGGCCATCTTCTGCTTTCCCAGACCATAGCAGAGAGCTGGATTGGAAGTGGAGCTAGAACTGGCGCCCATATGGGATGCTGGCACTTCAGGGTAGGGCCTTAACCTGCTGTGCCACAGCACCGTCCTGAATAATATTCTTTTAAAAGGGTTATTTATTTGAAAGGCAAAGCTGCAGAGAGAGGGAAAGATAGACATTTTCTTTATTTTTTTAAGAAATGTTTGCATCCCTCATCAGGGCCACTTTTCTTTCTTTTGATTTATTTGACAGTTACAGAGAAGCAGAGAGGGAGAGGGGAGGGGTGGAGAAAGGTCTTCTGGCTGCTGGTTCACTCCTCAAATGGCCTCAATGGTCAGAACTGGGCATATCTGAAGCCAGGAGCCAAGATGTTCTTCTGGTTCTTACACACGGGTGCAGGGGTAGAAGTACCTGGGCCATTTTTCTACTGCTTTCCCAGGCCACAGCAGAAAGCCGGATTGGAAGTGGGGTAGCCAGGGTACAAACTGGCACCATGGGCACTTGCACTGCAGGTGGTGGCTTTACCCACTACCCCACAGCACTGGACCCCAGAGAGACATTTTATACCCTCTGGTTTATACCCCAAATGGTCACAAGAGCTCGAGCTGGGCCACTCTGAAACCAGGAGCCTGTAACTGCATCCTGATCTTTACCATAGGTAGCAAGGTCCCAAGGACTTGGCTCATCTGCTGCTCTCCCAGGCACATTAGCAGGAGCAGCTGGGACTTGAACTGATACTTGTATGGGATGCCAGCCCTGCAGGTGGTAGCTTTACCTGAAATGCCATAATGTTGTCTCCAGGAATAGTTTGTTTTGCACTCTCATGTCTCAGTGGATTTAGTGAGCTTTCTGGACTCCGTTGATCAGTTCCTGTCTGTGACCCTTCAGGGGGTTATGATGATGTCAGTTGAGACTACTGGTGTTTGGGCTCACTCAGAAGACTGGTAGTTGACACTGTCTGTTAATGGGACACTAAGATTATAATGTGTTCTGCTTTCTTGTATTTGTTTAATTTTTCTTTTTGCAGATCTTGGAATCACTTATTTTTTAATTTTATTTAAGTTATACAAGTTTCATGTATTTCATATATACAGATTTAGGAACACAGTGATACTTGCTACCCTATCCTCCCTCCCACCCATGCTCTAACCCTTCTTCCTATTCCATTCCCACTCTTAATTTTTTAGCTTTTATTTAATTAATACAAATTTCATAGGTACAGCTTTAGGAATATAGTGGTTCTTCCCCCCCAGAGCCACCCTCCCACCCCAACTCCCGTCCCACCTCATACTCCTCCCATCCCATTCTTCATTAGGATTCATTTTTAATTATTTTTATACAAAATACCAAGTCTATACTAAGTAAAGATTTCAACAGTTTGCACCCATACAGACACAAAGCACCCACACAGACACAAAACGTATAAAGTACTGTTTGAAGACAATTTGCAGCAGTGGGGTGGCTGGATCATAGGGTAGGTCTATAGAGGTATCTCCATACTGTCTTCCACAGTGGCTGCCCCTGTTTACATTCCCACCAACAGTGGACCAGAGTACCTTTTTCACCACACACTCACCAGCCTCTGTTATTTGTTGATTTCTGTGTGAGTGCCATTCTATGTGGAGTGACATGAAACCTCATTGTGGTTTTGATTTTCATTTCCCTAATGATTAGTGATCCTAAGTATTTTTTCAAGTGTTTGTTGGCCATTTTATTATTATTATTTAAAAGGCAGAGTGACAGAGAAAGAGGGGGAGACAAAGAGACATAGTGGGAAAAGAGATCTTTCTCTGGTTCACTAACAGAATGGCTGTAATCCCTGATGGAGTCAGGAGCCTGGAACTCCATCCAAGTTTATAATGTGAGTGGTAGCACTTAAGTATTTGGACCATGTTCATCTCATTTTCCAGGTGCACCTTACTGGTCAAGAATATATTATGGGGCCAACTAGAGTTCAGAAGATTTTGGGGGCAGGCGCTGTGATGTACAGGTATAGCTGCCACCTGGAGTACCAGCATCCCATATGGGCACAGGTTTGAGTCCTGGCTGCTCCACTTCTGATCCAGCCCTCTGCTATGGCCTGGGAAGGCAGTAGAAGATGGCCAAAGTGCTTGAGCCTCTGCCCCAGCGTGGGAGACCTGGAGGAATCTCCTGGTTCTTGGCTTCAGATCAGCGCAGCTCCTGCCATTGCAGCCATCTGGGGAGTGAACCAGTGGATAGGGGACCCCCCCCCCTCACTCTTTCTCTGCCTTTCAAAAAAATAAAGACTTTTACAAATGATATTACAGAATGCTGGGTGAATGTGCAGAGGGTGTAACATCTTTTATATTGGGTGCAACGTTGTTTTCCAGTTTTGGAATTGTTGCCAAGAAGAAGTAGAATATGCCAAATACATGATTTCCTGGTGTGTATTACCCCTAGGGTAGACATATGCTGTCAATGTAGCCAAACACAGACAGCTGCCCTCTGTCGCTCCCCCTCTTCGTGGAGGAACGACACAAAACCCTGCCTAGGCTTCATATCCGAGTCACGGCACCATTATGTCGCTCCTCGTCTTCGTGGAGGAACGACACAGGACCCTGCGCTGTTCTTTCGTCTGCTCGGCCCTCCCCGGGTTTGCTGCTGGTTCTTCCCGGGTTGGCTACTGTCCCTTCCACCTCCGTGGAAGGGCAGTTCCCCCTGGCCACATTCCCCACTTCCGCAGGGGAGCGGCACTCCACCTGCCGGCTCTCTCGGGGGCTGCACAGATGTTCCCCTTAGATGTTCCCCGGTGTATGCCATCTCTCTCCTCCTTTATAGTCCTCCTCTGCCAATCCCAACTCGGCTGCCCACACGCCGAGTACGCTGCTCTCCTCCAATCAGGAGCAAGTCCTACAGTTTATTGGCTGAACTGGAGGCAGCTGTGCAGAAGCTGTTTTCTTCTCTCCCAGCGCCATATTGTGGGAGAGCAGATGCATAGAATAAGTCTTAATTCCAGTAACAGTCTAGTCTGGGTTGCTCCCCACACCCTCAGCTGGAAAGAAGCTGCTAAGTTGTCATTTCTGGCAGTGACTTCAGCAGTTGTAAGGTCACTGAGCTTTCACAGGCAGCAGTGCCTGCACTGGTACGATAGTGACACCAAAAGCCTGCATCAGTGACAGTGGGAGCCTTCGGTAAGCAAATCGGAAAGATCAAGATCTGTGGACAAGTTGTAGTTTAGAATCTCTGCCACACAGAGGACTCTATTTGTGTCTTGCTCCTGGTTGTGGTTCACTATCTTCTTCAGGGGTTCTTTTGTATGCTGCCTATGATCCTTCAATGGACTTTTCAAAAATTTCTTGAATCAAGGTTTAATTCTCATTTTTTATGTCTTAGAATTCTAATTCACACAAAATAAATTATTTTAATGTTGTTTTTATGAGGCAATAAATCTTGGTCTAATGCTAAACTATATACCGTGATCATATCAGGAAATCTGTAGTCAGAAACAAATAATTGCATCATTCTAACATTTTGGATATTGGTATTATTATATTATTCTCAAACATATGATATTTCAGCTTTACTGCTGCTTTTTGTTGAGGCTTTTGAAAATAAATACCACATTCCATAAATGTTTATTGTAGTATATGCATGGCTTAGCCCTTAGAGTGCTTATATTCCACTACAGAGATAAATTTGAAAAACAAAGATAAGATATGCAATATATGTATATAACTTAATTTCAACCTTTTCTCATTTTGCCTTCAAAATCTTTTTTGGTTAAAATATTTTGAAAGAAGTCAGAAAATATTCTAGGGAGTGCAACTGCTGAGTAAGGCTTTCAAAAGGCTGAGTCATCTCACCTGAGCTGCCAGGAGTCAGAAAGCAGAATATTCATGATAGTCGTGATTCCAGGAGCAAGAAGTGAAGGCAACTCCTCATAAACAGCATTACCAAAAGCAGTGGGTTAAAATAAGTGAAGTAAAGGAATTGCTCCAGAAAAAACTAACCCATCAAATTTTCTCAGACTATCAAAGGTGTTAAAATAAGTATCACATAGCAGAGTACTGGTAGCAATGCCACATTGCAATGTTAACTCTTGTACAGATATTTAAAGGAAGATTACCAAAAACATGAAAAAAAAATCTGAAAGCACAGCTAAATGAAAAACCAGAAGGGGAAAAGCTGTTATCATATGATCCCCTAAAACAGACATCAGACCGGCAGTGAATCTTCATCGTGTTTGATATAATTGTAGAGCAGTGAATTTTTCTCTCCTTACACTCTACTCTCTACATTGCTCATGTCTCAGTTAATTGGCTCGATTCTCTGTACAGAATACTTTATATCAGAGGAATGTGTGTGTGTGTGCGTGTACAAGTGCATTCTGAAGAGGAAAGGAGACCATAAATAGTTGAGAACAAAGTACTATCTAAATCAAAATGCAAATGTCACTCCTGTCTCTCCCTTTGTATTTTCAGCAGCAGAGTTGTTTGCCAAAGAGTGACTATCAAGGCCTTGACTAATGTTCTAAGGAGGGCACAATGTTCCACTCCCAAAACAATGTAACCCAGTGGTTTTCAGCAAGGAAACTGCTAAATTTCCCAAAGGAATTCCTTACTGTTAGTAAGACCTCTGAAAATTAACTAGTGAGAATAAATGCCACGAAATCTAACATTAGTATTCTGAACTGAATTTGCTTATGCCAGACCTCTAAACAATAAACTGTGTTCTGCTGTGTTGCTATGCCCGTTCATGAGGCATAGCCATTTTAAAGTAAAGCATCTTGGAGATTCCAAAAGAGCAGAATGGGGAAGGGGTGTACTGCTTTAGGCTAGGGGAAAACAGCAAAAAAAAAAAAGTGGATGAAGTATATTCTTAGGGGAGACTTGGAGAGCAAACTACAGGAAGTGCTGAGGAAGGAAGAAGGACACCGTGGATCATGGTGGAAGGCCCACGTGGACGCAAAGCAGCAAGCACAGACACAGCACATGACCCCAGGAGCTGCATCAGCTTTGGAGAGTGAGTGAGATCAGAGTGCAGAAACCTGTGACACTGGTGATCTAGCTGGAGGGAGAGCCTGGTTGACTGCGCTGTCTGTGAATGCGGCCTAGAGTCCTGAGTGCGACAGGGCACCCACTTACCCAGTGGGACAAAGGGGCACATTTCCCTCTCCCCGTTTCCCCACAAACAGGTGGCTGAGAGATGGCAGGTGGAATTATGGATGTAAGAAGCAGCTGAGCAGGTCTCGGGCATGTGCCCAGCAGCTGGCAGTTCAGCTGGAGGATGTTGGGGAGAAGGTGCCATTGTGAAACAAGGAGGGGCTGTGGCGAGTGACTCCTGGTGCACGTGTGGGATCCAGGGATATTGCCAGAGAGCAAAGTCCCTGTTCCCCACTGACCTTGAGTCTGGCTGGGAGGATTGATGGGGGCTGTGTGCCCAGGTAAAACTGTGAGGTACTCCCAGGCACTCAACATATCAGAGGCTCAGGGGCTCAAAACCCAAGGTGGAGCAGCCACAGAGAGCTGGTTCTGGGAACATGGCTCTCTCTCCATGGATGGGTGGAGCAGATCTTCTGCACGCCATGGCTCAGAGAGGTTCCCCCAGGTATCCCAGTTGGATCCAGAGGCCCAAAGACATGGGCCATCTTCTCTGCTTTCCCACGTGGGAGATGTGAATGAAGCTCCTGGTTGCTGAGTTCAGTCTAGCCCAACCATGGCATCCAGGATTCTCCTGGTAAACTTCTCTTTGGGGGAGGGTGTGTGGCACAGGGATGACACCACCTGTTGGGATGCTCCCATCCCATACCAGAGGGCCTGAGTTCAAGTCCCAGCTCTCCTTGCAGTTCCAGTTTCCTGTAATACCCACCCTGGGAGACAACAGGTAGTGGCTCAAGTTGTTGGGTCCTTGCCACTCACATGGACCCAGGTTGAATGCCTGGGTCCTGGCTTCTGCCTGGCCCAGCCATGGATGTTGTGTATACTTGGAGGGCTAAACAAGGATGGACGTTCTCCCCATCTGGCCCTTTCTCTTTGTGTGTCCCTGCCTTTCCAATCAATAAAAAAATTGGGGGCCAGTGTTGTAGCATAGTAGGTTCACTCACCTTTTGTAATGCCAGCATCCCATATGGGCACTGGTTTGTATCCAGGCTGTTCCACTTCTGATCAGGATTCTCCTGAATATCCTGGGGAAAGCAGTGGCAGATGGAACAAGTGCTTGGGGCCCTGCCACCCTCACGGGAGACCGGGAAGTCTCGACTCCTGACTCCTGACTCCCGGCTTTGGCCTGGTCCCATAGTGGTTGATGCAACCACCTGGGGAGTAAACCAGTTGGATGGAAGATCTCTCTATGTCACAGTCTCTGTATCTTGGGCTTTCAAATAAATACCTAATCATAAAAAAATAAAAACATTTGTTTGGCACACTGGTCTTCCCCTGTCCCAAAGGGCGTCCAACCTCAGGCCAGCAGGACTGCCGCTTTCCTGCATTCTGTCTTGTGAAGTTTGCTCTTTTTACTGACGAGGACTTGAGCACGGGTTCCTTGCTCTCCCCTCAGCACCATGTCCAGGAAACCAAGCTGCTGGTTTTGACAGACACCTTTACCCACCCTGGTAGCACCACAAGCTCAGGGTGGGGAGGAAAGGGACACAGCTCCAGGCCAGCACACCACCTTCTCCCACTCTTCTTTCCTGGGCAGTCAGCAATTCTCCATCAATCAGTGCTGTCTGTTTTGTGGTTGATTGGTTTGGGGTTTTTTTGGTGGATTCCCAGAGGCCTTAAAAGTTGTTGGTTTTGTCTTGTTTCATAGCTGTCGGACACATTGCTGGGGAAAGCCAGACATGAGCCTCCTTCAGCACCGGACACAGCCTAGGATCCTGCTGGGCTCAGGACCTCCCCTCCCATCTCTAGTCCCACGAGGTGAGTCGGCCCTCTTCAGTGAAGCTCTCCACTCAAAACCAGGCCTCCCTCAGCTGGCAAGGGGAGGTGCCAAAGATTTTATGTATGCCTGTGGGGGTCCCAACACTGTCTGAGGCAGTAGTACCCAGCGTGGTGTGCACGTGAACTAGCAGATGGAACACCACCTTTCATCCCTAGGGTGTGCAAACTCTTACACTCACTGACCTGACACTTCACAAGGGAGCCAACCTTTTTGGAGCTTCTGCTCAGCTAAGCTCCCACGTTGGAGCACTATTTCAAGTCTCAGCTGCTCCACTTCCCATCCGGTCTTCTGCTTGTGTGCCTAGGAATACAGCAGATCCAGGCCCAAGTACTTTGGCCCTACCACCCATTTAGGAGAGTAGTAGGAGTTCCCTGCTCCAGGCTCCATCCTGGCCCCTACCTGACTGTTGGGGTCCTGTGGGAAGTGAACCAGAGGAAGGAAGACCTCTCTGTCACCACCTCTTTTGCTCATTTCTGTTTCCAATGCATAAATCTTTGTGAAAAATTACACACCACATGGTAGTTTTCAGATCAATGTGGAACCTTTATTTATAAACACAGGCAATGAGTTGGATCTGGTTCCAGGGATTCAAACCCTTGCCATTTCACAAGGGAGGGAAGGCCAGGTTGGGTTGAGGAATACCCAATACTCTCCCCACGTACCCATGGTGCAGCATGAATGCTACAGAGAGCCCCGCATTGCCCCCCCAGTCTCCTCTTCCACTGCTCTCCCCATTGTCCTGGATCCAGTGCCCCATTCCATGCCTGCCACCACCATCACCCCGTGTTCCCCTTCTCCCTCCCAATTCCACAAGAAGCCCATGCTCAGCCTCCCTCAGCCCACGCTCGGCCCACCCTCGCCCTCCCTCGGCCCACCCTCAGCCCACCCTCGCCCTCCCTCGGCCCACCCTTGGTCCACCCTCGGCCCACCCTCGCCCACCCTCGCCCTCCCTCGCCCTCCCTCGGCCCACCCTCGGCCCTCCCTCGGTCCACCCTCGCCCACCCTCGCCCTCCCTCGGCCCACCCTCGCCCTCCCTCGCCCTCCCTCGGCCCACCCTCGCCCACCCTCGCCCTCCCTTGCCCTCCCTCGCCCTCCCTCGCCCACCCTCGCCCTCCCTCGGCCCACCCTCGCCCTCCCTCAGCCCACCCTCGGCCCACCCTCGGCCCACCCTCGCCCTCCCTCGGCCCACCCTCGCCCTCCCTCGCCCTCCCTCGGCCCACCCTCGCCCTCCCTCGCCCTCCCTCGCCCTCCCTCGGCCCACCCTCGCCCACCCTCGCCCTCCCTCGGCCCACCCTCGCCCACCCTCGCCCTCCCTCGCCCTCCCTCGGCCCACCCTCGGCCCACCCTCGGCCCACCCTCGGCCCTCCCTCGGCCCTCCCTCGCCCTCCCTCGGCCCACCCTCGCCCACCCTCGCCCACCCTCGCCCACCCTCGCCCTCCCTCGCCCACCCTCGCCCACCCTCGCCCTCCCTCGGCCCACCCTCGCCCTCCCTCGCCCTCCCTCAGCCCACCCTGGCCCACCCCTGAACCACTCTCTTTGTCCCCATCCTCCATTATTCTGCCCGTGCCCATACCCCCATCCTGCCTTCTCCCTTCCCTCACCCATGTCCACCACTCCCTTGCTCCCCAGGCCCTCTCCCCACAGACCTGCTCTCCCTGCTCTGTCCCTGCCCTCGGCGCCTGTCCCTGTGCCACTGTGCTGGCAGCAAGGCCTAATAACTGCCACGGAGGATGACATCACAGAAGTCTGGCCTGTGCCAACATTCTGTGCAGGTGAGGTCATTGCCCTCAGTGGGACTGTGAGCCACATGTGGAGCACACTGGCTCTTGTGCACTGGCCACTCTCTCCACATTGGTCCACTTCCCAGCCCATTATGGGGTGGCAGGTGTAGACGGGCTCTTATAGGGCTCATGACCAATGGAACCTAGTTTTAAACTAACCCCAGAGCAGGGATGAGTAAGTGTACAGCATTCCTTCAAATCAATCACAACAGAGCTGCCCCTTCTCTGCTCGCAGGTCTTCCTCAGGCTGGGTAAGAGGGCAGTGCTGTGGGCTTTACCCTCAATTGACAGTCACCAGAAAGCGATGACAAATTGAACATACCACAGTGGGACAAGGACACTGGCAGATGAACCTTGCCCAAATCTTTTATGTTATCTAAGATCTTAGCTAAGGACAGAATGATGTTTCAGTTGCCAAGGTATTCAAAACTCTACTTCCCTATTTTCATACACATGAGTAGACCCATGATGCATTTAATTAGACCCATGATGCAGTGTGTGTAAACTGCTTGGGCAATCTTTGGGCCCAGCAGTGAGAGCACCAGGATGAGACCTGGGGTTTCCATCCAGGCTCCACTCTGGTTTCCAGCTTCATCCTGGGGCTCCAGCAACTTCAGACACCTAGGAGGAGCGTGCGCTCTCGCTCCCTCCTTCTTAAATAAATAAAGAAAAAATTCTTAGAAAATGAAATCTTCAAATTATAGAATCTAGGCAGATTGAACATCAACGCTGGCCTTGGCTCCACACTGGCCCAGTGCCAAGGGAAGGGCCTAGAACAATTGGAGCAGTGGGCAGTGGAGCAAACTGCCCATGGACAGGCACCTACCCAAGAGTCACCGTGCCTGGCCACTAGAGTACCTCCAGCTGCCAGGCCACACCCCACCCACCCTCTTGGAACCATTTCTCCCTCCCCACCCCAAGGGGTCCCACCCAGGTCTCTGCCCCTCAGTGACTTTGGGGGAGGGGCTCATATACACGGACCCAGTGCCAAGAGGGACAGCAGGTTCTGCCACCCACACCCACCCGTTGAAACCTCCAGAGTCAGCAACTGGGACTGTGTTGTGTGGGAAGTTGCCTTCCAGGATCTGGGCTGCTGGGGTCCCTGGTGCATCTGTCAGCAAGGCCAGGCCCTCCTGGGGAGCTTCCACAACCACAGTGGGGGAAGGGGCACAGTTAGAGGGAGACAGAAGCCACAGAAGCTGACACTGTGCCCCAACCCCTGTAGCCTCTGTATCCCTGTCCCACCTGCCCTGGCCTGGCTGGCCCCTGCAAAACCTGGTTTCTCCCCAGGAATGTTTGTTCCCGTTCTCTGCTGGGGGAGTTTTTTCATGGCGGGGCCTCATCCTCGACGAAGCTGTGGGACTCAGAGCCAGGCTCTGTGTGGCCCGACGATCCTGCTGACCCCGGCCTCCTGTAGACCATGGGCCGCCATACCCCTGGCCGCATTTCCAGCTTTTCAAGTGGGAAGAAACCACCCTGCGTCCCAGGACTTGCACTTCTGTGGGCCATCCTCAGCAAGGTCAGTGAAGTGTCTACAGCCGCCTGGACCATTTCTATGAAGAACGCTGGTCGAAGCCTTGGCTGAGGGGGTCCAGGGGTGTGGAGTTGGGGGTGAGAACCCTGCAGGGAGAGAGGTGGTCACTGGTGTCCAGGAGCCAGCTAAGGTAGCCATGGGCCTCCCTAACCTGTCCTCGCCCACAGTGTTTCACGGTTGGTTTGGCATTTGTGGCCTCAGATCACGGGCTCCTTTGCTGATAGGTATGTACCCTGCAAGCATGTGGGCCCCACCCTTAGGAACCTGCTGGGCGCTAGAGGCTGGGAGCTGCCAGAGGACAGGCGATGGCCTCAGGAGCTGGTGGACACTGGGGGCAGCTGCTGAGCGTGGGTGCCCTGAAGTACACTTAAAGGAAGAGGAGCCCAGGTCCCTCCTATTCCCTATGGAGTTTTGAATGCGGCTTCTGGAACACTGTCCCCTCTGGAGCTCCTGAGTTTGTTTTACATGCAGCCAGTTGTAGCCTGGCTCTGAGCTCTGCAGTCACACATATGCAGCGCACACACACTCAGTCCAGAAGTGAACTCTGAATGGGCTGTGCCCGGATGCATACTTCAGCCCACAGGCCCTTCCTGCACATGCTTCAACTGGCATGGGCTGGGGGGTGTGTGGGACAGACCCCCTCAGTGAGCCTGAGCAGCAGGCGGGTCGCTGGCCCTAGTGGAGGGGTGCTGAGGAGGGGGCAGTGGGCTCGGGGGTCCATGGTCTCCACTCAGAAATGCACCCTGAGAAGGGACCCAGCAAAGCGCAAAGGACACCAGCACCTGTCGTGGACACAGGTGACTGCAGATATCCAAAAGGGCCCAGGTTAAGGGGCTGCCTCCCCCCGCCAATCTCCTTGTGATGCTCACCTTGGAGAGGACGCAGGGCCATGCTGGTACCGGCACTGGAGAACCCAGGACCCTAAGTCTCCACCCACACCCCATGGCTGCTTTCATCCTGGTGAGTGTCGGAGACCCTGAAGGGCCAGGCCATGGTCCCAGGCAGAGGCCTGTCCTCAGTGCGCTGGCCCTGGGCCTCTTGTTCCCTCTCTCTGGATGTGTTTGTGTCTTGCACTGGAGGAGAAGCAGCCATGCAGGTCCTGAGCAAGAGTCAGAGCTGGCCTGGTCAGGGAGTCTTCCTCCTGGCCCAGACCCACCTGGGACCAGGAACGTTCTCAGTGCCAAGGGGTTCCACACATTCCTACAAAAACCAATGTGAAACCCAGTCCTCGCAGCTGCCCCTTAGGGCCCCAGGACTCCATGTCCTGAAGGCGGGGAGGGGCAGAGCACATTGCTGCCCCTGGACTCTGCTCAGAGCCCCAGCGTCAGAGTTATGCCCACCCTGGTGGCTCCTGGGTGCGGTTACTGCTTCTGTTTTCCCTGTGGACCACAGCAGGCAGGCCACCCCCTTCCTGGAGTAAGATCACCTGTGTGGACCGTGACGGTGATGTTAGTGTGTGTGTATGTGTGTGTTCTGTGTGCATGTAGGTTCACATGTGTATGTGTACTGTGCAAGTGTGTGGTGTGCACATAGTTAATGGCTTCATCCTGGCCCAGCTCTTGTTGCTGTAGCCATTTGGGGAATGAACCAGCAGGTGGAAGATCTCTCTCTCTCTCTCTGCAAATCTGCATCTTAAATAAAAAAAAATCTTAAAACCCTAAAACCCTACCATTTTCAGCACTGGGGACGCCTTCAGAGCTCTAGGAGCTCAGGCACTTGATGTTTGGTGGAATCAGGGACAGCGAGGTGGCACAGCTGGGCCTACAGCCAACACTGGCATGGCCTTCAGGTGCCAGCTTGAGTCCCAGCTATTCCCAGCTCCTGTCTTGGGTGCTTGTGAGCCGGGAGAGAGGCTGTGGAGTGGTGCAGGTACTTGGGATTCCTGGCTGCCCCAGGTCTGTCCACGTCTGGACCTCCCCCTCGCACCTCGTCAGCACCAGTAATGCTGTGTCCTTGGTCCCTGGCATCTCTAGGGCCTCTCAGGTGATTCTGGGTCCTTAACGTGGGGTCTGAAGCTGCTCTTACCGTTGGCTTCCACATGGCTGCTGTCTGTTGCTTTTGTGGCCACCATGGCTCAGCCATGGCCACACTCCCTGAAGAGTGGTTTAGGGGTGGGGCTTTTGCATCCTCTGACCCCTGCCTTCCCAGGTGTGTTCACGGGGCAGCCAGGACTAGAACAAGTGCCTATGATGATGCCACTCCACCCACCACAGCCAGCACTGATCCCTCACCTCACCTTCCCAACCTGTGTTCAGCTCAGTGGACAGGAGAGGGCAACAGTGTGGGCCTCTCTGGTCAGGTGGCCACTGACAGGAGGAGGTGTCGAGCCAGGCCTGCTTTGTGTCTAGCTCTAGTTTTCAGGGTGGCAGCTCCCACTGGTGGGCACCTGACCAGCCACCTCCTAGTGGTCTCCAGGGATTGCCTGTTGGGGGATGTGGGAAGGGAGTTCTGGCCCCCATGGCGGCATCTGCCACCCACCCTGTCACTTGCAGCTCTGTGGGAGATGGGTTAGGGTGCCCCTCTTCTGAGCAGGACCCAGAAGGGAGCTGTAGAGACAGAGGTGCAGGCTGAGTGGTGGAGTTAGGCATGGCTGACAGGTTTATAAATGAAGACCTGGGGTCCTCATGGACCTAGATTGAGACCAGGACCTCCCCCAGGCCCTGCCTTCCACTGGGAGTCTGCAGCCCAGCCTGCACACACCATGCTACCCTCCCCTGTCCCCCACCTTTCTTCCCTCCCCTCTCCACCTGCCCCTTCCACAGGTGCTTCAGGTGCCTCAGGCGCACCGGCCCCAAAGGCCATTCTCTCAGGTTCCTCCTGCCCCCAGGGCGTCGTCTTCCTACAGTTTTCCATAGCAGCTGCACTAATTTACATATTTAACAGCAGTGTGTAGGTGTTCCCCTTTTCCCACTTCCACCTTATCATTGTGACTCTGTCCTTTGGAGCTTAACCATTTTGAAAGGGTTAGCTCATATCATTGTGGTTTGGATGGCATTTCCATGATGGCTTGTGATATGATATTGAGCATTTTTTTCATAGAATTGTTGGCCATTTGTATTTTTTTTTAATTTTTTTTGAGAGAGTGGACAGAGAGAGAGACAGAGAGAAAGGTCTTCCTTTGCCATTGGTTCACCCTCAATGGCTGCTGTGGCCGGTGCACGGTGGTTGGCACACCGAGCTGATCCAATGCCAGGAGCCAAGTGCTTCTCCTGGTCTCCCATGGGGTGCAGGGCCCAAGGACATGGGCCGTCCTCCGAGACTGCACTCCCGGGCCAAAGCAGAGAGCTGGACTGGAAGAGGAGCAACCGCCACAGAATCTGGCACCCTGACCAGGACTAGAACTGGTGTCTGGTGCTGCAGGTGGAGGATTAGCCTAGTGAGCCGCGGCACCAGCGGCCATTTGTATTTCTCTGGAGAACTCTGTTCAGCTCCTTTGGCCATTTCATATCTGGATTCATTGTTTCATTTTATTTTTTTTAAGTTGCGGATGTATTCTGGACATTAATCCTTTTTCAGATAGGTAGCTCACAGATATTTTTGCTCATTCTGTTGGAGGACTCTTTATTGATGATTTCCTTTGCTGTCCATAAGCTGTTGACTTTCATATAATCCCATTTGATTAGTTTTGATTTGTTGCTTTGCCCTGAAGGTCTTTTCTAAGAGTCAATCTGTACTTAAGTGTCTTCTAGTACTTACTCTACATTTGTTTCCAAAAGCTTCATAGTCCCTGGTCTTACATTTAAGTCCTTGATCCATTTTGAGTTGATTTTCTTCTTTTCTGTGAGTAATGGATCTAATTTCAATCTCGTACATAAATGCAGTTTTGCCAACACCAGTTTTTGAGGAGATTTTCCTTACAGCAGTGAGTATCTGAGACCTTTTATCAAAAATCAGATGTCTCTACATATTGGTATTAATTTTGGGACTTGCATTGTTTTTTTTCCATTGGTCAATGTGTCACATTTTATGCCACTGCTGTGATGTTTTAACTAGTGTTGATTTGTAGTATGCTTTGAATCAGGTGTTGTGAGGCATCCAGGAACTTTTGTTTTGTTTTGTTTTTTGGTACGGAACCCCCGAGCTGTTCTGGATCTTCTGTGATTTGTATGAATTTTAGGCATTTTTTTTGGTTTTTCCACAAAGAATGTCATTGATATTTTGATAACAATTTAATTGAATTTTTATATTGCATTAGGTAAGGTCGACATTGTTTTTGACAGGCAGAGTGGACAGTGAGAGACAGAGAGAGAAAGGTCTTCCTTTTACCTTTGGTTCACCCCCCAATGGCCGCTGCGGCCGGCATGCTGTGACCGGTGCACCATGCTGATCCGAAGCCAGGAGCCAGGTGCTTCTTCTGGTCTCCATGCGGGTGCAGGGCCCAAGGACTTGGGCCATCCTCCACTGTACTCCTGGGCCACAGCAGAGAGCTGGACAGGAAGAGGAGCTACTGCCACAGAATCTGGCGCTCCGACCGGGACTAGAACCTGGTGTGCCGGCTCCGCAGGTGGAGGATTAGCCAATTGAGCTGTGGTGCCGGCCAAGGTAGACATTTTAATGATGCTCATTCTTCGAATCCATCAAAAAAAAATCATTTCATTATTTCTGTTCTTGGTGATTTCTTTTATCAAGATATGGTAATTTTGATTATAGAGCTTTAATACATCTTTAATGTATTAAACACTGCTGTTTCTACAGTATGTTTATTTGTAACCTGTAACTTCACTTAATTGTTTCACCAGTCCTAGCAGTGTTTTGGGTTACATTGTAGTACATTGTACATTGTAGTACATTGTAGTAATTCCCGATTTTTTTTTTATTTATTGGGTTTCTGTTATTACAGTTTGTTTTTTGTTTATGATTTTACTGATTGGGGTCTTATTCCTGTTTTTTTGTTTGTTTGTTTGTTTTGGAGATTTTCAGCAATTTTGTAAAAAAAATTTTTTAATCAGCTTTTCATTTCAGTGATCTTTTGTAATGTTTTTGCTTCAACTTTGTTTATTCTCAAATTTCCATGATTTCTGTCATCCTAGTAATTTGGAGTTTGATATTGTTGGTTTTCCAGGTTTTGTGATGCATTGAAAAGCTCATTTATTTGATGCCTTTCCAATATCTTGTGGTAGGCACAAGTTGTTATCAAGTGTCCTCTTAACGTTGCATTTGCTGTGTCCCATACGTTTTGCTGTGTTGTGCTGTTGTTATCTTCAGTCATTTCCAGAAATTTCTTGATTTCCATTTTGATTTCTCCTACGACCCACCATTCATTCAGGAGCATGTTGTTTGGTCTCCATGTGTTTGCATATGTTCTGGAGTTTCTTGAGTTGTTGATTTCCCATTTCCTTGAATTTTGGTCATAGAAGATGCATGAAATGATCTCAGTTACTGAGTTTACTAAGCTTGTTTTATGGCCTATCATATGTTGTGTCCTAGAGAAAGTTCCAGGGGCTGATGAGAAGAATGTGTATTCTGCAAGTGTGGGATGAAAAGTTCTGAGTTAGGACTTCCAGCAAGGCAGTCTGTTCCCAGGGAGAAAGTGATGAGCGACTGAGTCACCTACAGTTGTGACATAAGGGGAGGGGCGAGGAAATGACCAAGAGATGACAGTGCAGGTGTTCTAATAAGATATGTTTTTTATTTAAGAGATCCAAATTCCATGCATTTCATAAGTGCAATTTAGGTACACAGTGATTGTCACCACCCTACCTCTCTGTCCAGAGCGCAACACATCATGCACTTGGTTGACTCCTGGCAGCAGCCCCAGGACAGACAAGGGCAAGGGTGCTGGGCGTGTATCTGCTGTTAAGTACCCTGACCAGGGGCAGTTTGGCAAAGCGCTGCACCATGCAGGGGTGGCTGGGTGTCAGCCTGGAGGTCTAGAGAGCTCCACACTGCCCTGAGCTTCTGATGGGCTGGATTAGGAGCAACGATGCCCTTGGAGCGCATTTGGTCATGGTGAGCACAGGGCGGTCATGCCAGGCTGGGGCTCAGGTCACTGCCCCTGGTTAATCAAGGCAGTGTGGCCTCTTCCACTGACGCTGTGTATTCTGGGAGGAAGGGGGCTTGCGCAGTAGGCCTCTGGGAGAAGTAGGAGATGTCTGCGGGAGTGGCATCATGGTAGGCTGGCGGTGTTATTGGCGGCAGCGGCACGGGAGGCTTGGAGAGTGCGAGAGGGATTTGCTGCTTTTGAGATTATGGACAGTGAAATGCCCAGGTCCTGCCTCAAAGGATGCGGGATCCGGGGCTTCCCAGCGGTGTTCTCCCACCAAATCCACAGGTTTGGAGGCAGTGGGGGTGGCTGGGAGCTCAACTGTGAGGAAGCCGAGACACTGCTGTCTGCCTCCCCTCCCCCTACGGAGGACACGGATGTGAACCTGTACCCATAGTGGACTAGTGTTCTCTAGTAATTTGATGATACTCAGTTTTAGATTTTGTTCCTTGAAGTGTTTTTCGTTGCTTTTTGTATAAGGTGTAAGGTATCGGGCTTCTTTCAGAGCTCTGCATGTGGAGGTCCAGTTTTCTCAGGACTATTTTTTGAAGAAACTGTCCTTTGCACCTGGGATTGATCTTTAGCACTTTTTAAAGACAGAGTAATTGTAGATGTGTGCGTTATTTCAGGTGTTTCTTTTCTGTTCCATTGTTCTATATGTCTTTTTTTTTTTTTTGCCTGTACCAAGCTGTTTTGATCATAACTGCCCTGTTCTGTGTCTTACAATCTGTTATTGCGACGCTTTGAGTTTTGTCAATGTTGTGTAAGGTTACTTTCAGTATTTGGATGTTCTGTGTTTTCATATGAATTTCAGCATTGTTTTCTTTCCATCTGGGTAAAATGTTATTTGTCCTTTGGTTGGGATCCCATTGTGTCTCTAAATTGCTTATGGTAGAATGGAAATTTTCATTTTGTCGATTTTACCAATGAACATGGCAGATTTTTCCATTTTTGTGTGTCTTCTTCCATTTCTTTAATGTTTACTAATTTTCATTGTAGACATTTTCATGGATATGAAACTGGACACCGAGTTGACGCTGAAGTTCAGCTGCTGGGTAATCTTCCATTTCTGGAGCCTGCTCAGCTTCCTTGTAAAACCCGGCTAGGCCTTCACCCTGGACAGGAGCAACTGGTTAGTAGACGTGGCTGCGTCCTGTAGATGGCAGCCTTTGGGCCAAGGGGGAGAGAAGGGAAGGGAAGGGACCTCTGTTCCCTGGAGTTGGGCTGGCGAGGCTGAGAGCAAGGTGGACTTCCAAGCTTTGGGAAGGAGGGTCAAGTGGGGAGCCCTGTAGACATGTGGAGACAGAAATGTGGGGGCCTAGCATTCCTAGAATAGAGTGTTGGCCACAGAGACAGAGGTGAATAAGATGTTGGTGAATGCGTTCCCTCGGGCACTGCAGAGAATTAGGGGCCAAAGAACATGCTAAGAAGGGAAGACTGGGTCTCCAGGCAGTGGGAGGGAGACCTGGGAGGAAAACTGCATGTGTTGACTCAGAGTACAAAAGATAAGAAGTCTGCTTTGGAGAGACGTGGTAATAGTTGTTATGTTTTAGATTTTCAGGCTAAGGACGATGGGATTGCAAGTACTTCATGCAGCGGGAGTGGAGGGTTAGATGCCATGGAAGAACCTGGTTCATGCAAGGTTTGGGGAGCTGGAAACAAGTTATTTCTGTATGTCACCATCCAGTGATAGAAAGGGAAAAATAGAAGGATTGCATGGAGGAAGGCAGGTGACTTTGAGGAGAGTTGTAATAGGGAGGAGCTGGTAGGTCTACTTGTAAGAACTAGTGGAGCATCAGAGTGTTAGATCCGGGACAGGGCCTGGGGAGAAACCTTAGTTAAAGTGAGGGAAAGGATATCAGGAGGTGGTCAGAGGGACCTTTCAGAAGGTACTGGGGAATGGGTGCTGAGTTAATCAGGAAATTTGACCAAAGTGTCCCGACTACCAAGAGATGGAGAAGATCTTAGTTGAAATAAGATAAGTGTTGATAGGGGGCTTAGGTACATGGAGAACCTGACATAGCCTGGGAATGAAGTTTGTGGCTTGTATTCAGTTTGTAGAAGTCAGAATTATAGCAGAGGACTTTCTCTTGGTAAACGTGTTTTTCTTGGGTTTCAAAGAAGTGTCTGTGATGTGCCCACATTTGTTCTAGTTACTTAAGGTAATGCAGAGAGCATCATGTGGGTCCTTGAAAAAGTTTGTGGAAAGAGGGATTTGTAAGGTTGTTTCACTCTGTGTGTGTGTGTGTGTGTGTGTGTATAGTATTATTCTTACCCATTCAACGATGATGTTAGAAGACTTCGTCAATTTCTTGTTTTCACTGCCGTGAAGCATACTGCAATAAATATTGTGGTGGACGTATCTCTCTGATACAATATGTTCATGTGTTTTGGGTTATAGCCAGTAGAGGGATTGCTCCATTTCGTATGGCAAGTCTGTCTGGTTTTTTAAGAAATCTCCATACCGTTTTCCACAGTAGTTGCACTAATTTACATTTTTACCACCAGTGGGTAAGTTTTTCCCTTTTCCCACATCTTCCTCCTCATTGTGACTCTCCGTCCTTTGGGTTTTAGCCAGTATGTACGTGTGAGCTGATATCTCATTGTGGGTTGGATTTGCATTTCCCTGATAGCTTGTGATGTTGCGCATTTTTCCTGTATTTCTTGGCCATCTGTGTATCGATGGGGAACTGTCTGTTGAGCTCCTTTGGCTACTTCATAACTGGATTGGTTGGGTTTTTTATTGGTGTTTTTTTTTTTAAAGTTGCAGATGTATTCCTGATATTAACCCTTTTCATATAGGTTGCTGACAAGTATCCTTTGGTCATTCTTGTGAATGTCTCTTCACTCTATGATGATTTCCTTTGCTGTGCAAAGCTTTTCATTTCATTTGATCCCATTTGTTTGGTTTTGCTTTAGCTGCCTGGGCTTTGAGGGTCTTGTCTAAGAGTCATCCCCTGTTCCAGTGTCTTGGAGCTTTCTTTGTATTTCCTTCAAAAAGCTTCAAGTCCTGGGTCTTAGATTTAGGTCTCTGATCCATTTTGAGTTGATTTTTATATTTTATTGGAGTTATGAATCTAATTTCAATCTTCTACACAAATACATCCATTTTTGGCAACACCACTTGTTGAAGAACTCCAATGGATGGTCTGAGACCTTTTGTAAAAATATGGTATTGAACATATTTTGATTAATATTGGAGCTCGCCTTGTTCTCTTCCATCGGTCTGTGTGTCACTTTTTATGCAAGTGCTATGATATTTTGTTTAGTGTCATTTGTAGAATACTTTGAATCAGGTGTTGTGAGGTATCCAGGCTAACTTTGTTTCACTTTTTGCTCAGAAACACCTTATCTATTCTGCATCTTCTGTGATTTTATTTGAATTATAGGTTTGTGGTATATAATTCTGTAAAAAACGTCATTGGTGTTTTGATGAAAATTTAATTGAATCTTTAGGTAGCATTAGGCAAGGTAGAGATTTTAATTATACTGATTCTTCAAATCCACCAAAAGAGACATCTTTCCACTTTTGTGTCCTTGGTGATTTCTTTCATCAGTGTATGGTGATTTTCATTTAGAGCTCTTTGACTTCTTTGGTTAAATTTTTTCCTAAACTTTTTATTTATGTGGTTATTGTCCTTGGGATATTTGTTGATTGCTCTGTCAGTGAGTTCATCATTAATGTATAAACACTGCTGCTTACACACTATGTTTATTCATAACCTGAAACTTCACTTAATTGTTTCACCAGTTCTAGCAGTGTTTTTCGGTGGATTGTTTTAGTTTTTTTCTGGTACCGTATCATGCCATCTGTAAGCTTTTAGAATTTCACTTTCTCTTTTATAACATTGGTGCTGTTTATTTCTTTCTTCTCCTTTCTTTCTCTTGTGAAAATTTACAGTACTGCATTCAGTAAGAATTTTAAAAGGGGATATCCTTGTGTTGTTACATGTTTGACCAAAATGCTTTCACTTTTTGCCCATCCAGCATGACATTGGCTGTTGAGTTGTGATACATAGCCTTTAAGATTTTGATGCCTATTCCTTTTATACCTACTTTGTGGAAGTTTTTTTTTTATCATGAATGGGATTGGATCCTTCAGGTTATTTCTCTATCTAATGAGATAATAATGTCAGGTTTTTTAATAAAAACATTTATTTCATTTATTTCTAAGAATTAGAGAGAAGGCCAGCAATGTGTTTCACTTGGCTAATCCTCCGCCTGTAATGCCGGCATCCCATATGGGCACCAGGTTCTATTCCCAGCTGCTCCTCTTCCAGTCCAGCTCTCTGCTGTGGCCCAGGAGGGCATTGAAGGATGGCTCAAGTGCTTGGTCACCTGCAGCCGCGTGGGAGAACAGGAGGTGGCAGCTGGCTCCTGCCTTTGGACTGGTGTAGCGCTGGTCATAGTGGCCATTTGGAACGTGAACCAACAGAAGGAAAACCTTTGTCTCTGTCTCTCCCTCTCACTGTCTAACTCTGCCTGTCAAAAAAAATCAATAAAATAAAAAAAAGAATTAGAGAGAAACAGAACAAGTGCAGGTGAATGAGATTGAGAGAGTGGGAGAGTATGAGAGTAAGAGAGGTCTTCCATTTGCCAGTACACTCCTGGAATGACCGTGATGGCCAAACTGAGCCAATATGAAGTCAGGATCCAGGACCTTCTTCTGGGTCTCCCATGTGGCTGCAGGGGCGCAAGGAATTGGGACATCCTCGCCGCTTCCCCAGGCACGTTAGGAGGGAGCTGGATTGGAAGTGGGGCAGCCAGAACACACACTGGCACCGACATGGAAAGACAACACTGAATGCCGTGGCTTTAACGTGGTGTAACACAGCACCAGCCCTGCTTGTCTGACTCCGGGCAGCAGCCCCAGCCTCCGACTAGGCCAAAGATGCTGGGCAGGTATCCTCCATTCAGTACCCTGAGCACGGGTAGTTTGGCAGAGTGCTGCACCAACAGGAGTGGCTCTGTGTTATCTCGGAGGTCTACAGAGCTCCCCACTGCCCTGAGCTTCTGATCGGCTGGATCTGGATCGATGATGTCCCTGGAGCTTTCCTGATCATTATGAGCACAGGGACACAGTGCCATTTTAGACCTAAGGACACTTCCCCTGGTTCATCAAGGTAGCTCGGCCTCCTCCACTGACACTGTGTTTCCTGGGAGGAAGGGGGAGGTGTTAGTGGGATGGCACTTGCTCATTTAGCTTACAGGTCAGAGATGCCCAGGGGAAGCCTCAAAGGAGACGGGATCCCATGACTTCCCAGCAGCGTTCTCCCCAGAAATCCACAGGTTCGGAGGCAGCTGGGGTGGGCAGCGTCTCAGCCATGAAGAAGCCGAGAAGCAGATGTCTGCCTCCCCTCCTCCCTCCCAGAGGACCTGGATGTGAAACTAACCCAGAGTGGATGCTGCAGCTCAGCTGCCAAGTAATCTCCCATTCCCGGAGAGACTGCACAGTTTCCTGCTCAACGCCAGCTGGGCCTTCTTCCTGGAGAGGAGCAACTGGTGAGCAGATGTGGCCGCCCCAGTGGTGGCTATAGCCTGGGTGCCCGAGGGGAAGAGAAGGGACAGCCTGTTCCCTGGAGTTGGGTGGCCAATGCAGAGAGATGTGGACGTCATTCCCATGGCAGGGAGGGTCATGTGGGGTAGCCCCACAGGCATGGGGAGAAATGCAGGGGCCTGGTGGGCTTCAATAGAGTGTGAGAGCATGGAAACAGGGGTGGGTAGGATGTTGGGGAATGAGTTCCCCCAGGCACTGCAGAGCATTAGGGGCCAAAGAACATGGTAATAGGGGAATACTTGGGTATCCAGGAAATGGGAGGGAGACCTGGAGGACAAGTGTGTGCTGTTGAGTCAGAGTACAAAACCCAAGAAGTCTGGTTTGGAGAGACGTGTTAATAAAAGTTTGGGTTTGAGATTGCAGGCCTAAGAATGACGGGATGGAGGTATTTAGTGTGGTGTGAGTGGAGGGTTAGATTTCATGGAAGAACCTGGGGCATGCAAGGAGTTGGGAGCTGAAATCAGGTAATTTCTGTATATTGCCACTCTGTGATATAGACAGGGAAATGGAAGGAGTGTATGGAGGAGGTCAGTTGACTTTCAGTAGAGTTGTAATAGGGTGGAGCTGGTAGGTCTACTAGTAGAACTGGTGGAGTTTCCGAGTGTTAGACCTGGGACAGCATATGGGCAAAAACCCTAGGAAAATGAGGGTAAGAAAATGGTGATGGGTGTGGTGTGGTCTTTCTTAGGGACTGTGGTATGGGTGCACGATCAATCAGGAAACTTCGACAAAGGTTTCTGGAATACCAGGGATGGGAGAGGCTTATCTGGGAGAAAACTGGATTGGTGTTGTGCTTAGGAAGACAAGAACCTGATCAAGCCTGGATTGAAATTTGAGGCTTGAGGGCAGCTTACAGAAGTCTGAATTTGGGCAGAGGACTCTGTCTTGGTAAAGGTGTATTTCTTGTCTTTCAAAGATGTTTCTGTTATGTGCCAGCATTTGTTCTAGTTATTTAATGTAATGCAGGGGCCAACGTGAGGTACTTTGAAAAGTTTGTGGAAAGAAGCAGTTGTGAGTTTGTTGTCTTTCAAGACATTTTGATGAACTGCACACAGCTTTGTCGTGGTGCATGTTTTCCATATCCTTCTAGGCAGCTCTGTGTGAAAGCTTCTGCTTTCATGGAGTTTTTGTTCTGATTGCTGTTTGGGGGCTGGGGATGACTTAGTCCTGCAGCACTTTACCAGGTAGGAGTTCTTGAAATATCTTCCCCTTATGTTGCAATGTATATTTTGTAGTACTTCCTATTCCTCATTTGATTTTTCCGTCTCTGATATTTCCATTTGCTTTTTTTATTTTTATTTTTTACAGGCAGAGTGGACAGGGAGAGAGAGAGACAGAGAGAAAGGTCTTCCTTTGCCATTGGTTCACCCTCCAATGGCCACCGCGGCCAGTGTGCTGCAGCCGGTGCACCCTGCTGATCTGATGGCAGGAGCCAGGTGCTTCTCCTGGTCTCCCATGGGGTGCAGGGCCCAAGCACTTGGGCTATCCTCCACTGCTTTCCTGAGCCACAGCAGAGAGCTGGCCTGGAAGAGGGGCGACCGGGACTAGAACCCAGTGTGCCGGCGCCACAAGGCAGAGCATTAGCCTAGTGAGCCGCAGCGCCGGCCTCCATTTGCTTTTGTGATCCATTAAAACATGTGTTTTTGTTTCACACTGTCACATTTATTAGGAATGCAAATTCTTTCTTAGGTTTTACTTTATAGGATGTGTCATTCTTTACAATGCAGTGTTATTTTTGTGTCATACTTATTCTGAATTATATAGCTTTTATACTCTTACTTTTTAGGTTATTTCTGCAGAAAGATTTTCGAGTTTACAATTTGATAAAAGTCATATAGGATTTTCCAAGTACAGAATTTTATGAACATACACATTTAATATATTAAATTTTCCTCTAATGTGAGTGCTTACCTATTTTATGTAAATTTCCATCAAACATTGATATTGTCTCCAGTGGATGTATTTGTTTTTTTGGCTAAAAATTTCTTCAATATATTTTATAGAACAATACTGAGAATAAAGCGACATTCCCTTCTTTCTGCTCTCCTTCCAACACTATCTCTCCCAGTGTACCTCTTGCTTTCTTTCTCCTTTTGTCCCTCTCTTCCTTACTTCCTTACTTTCATCGTTTTTGGATAGTTTTTAAATTTGCTTTAGAGGAAAAAGGCTAAATGCTTTATCAAATAAGAAATTTAAGAACTAGAAAATGAGGTGGGGGCAATGTTTGGCATCCCATACGGGCGCTGGTTCAAGTCCCATTTACTCCACTTCTTTTTTTTCCAAGATGTATTCATTTATTTGAAAGACAGTGGTATAGAGAAGCAGAGGCAGAGAGAGTGAGAGAGACGTCTTCCATCCATGGGTTCACTCCCAGAACTGCACAATGGCTGGGGGTTCACTGATCTGAAGCCAAGAGCCAGGAGCTTTCTCAGGGTCTTCCCATGTAGGGGTAGGTACCCAAGGACTTGGGCCATGTTCCACTGCTTTCCCAGGCCATAGCAGAGAGCTGGATCAGAAGCACCCTTACTTGTTATGCCACAGCGCCGGTCCCTACTCCATTTCTGATCCAGCTCCATGCTAATGCACCTGGGAAAGAAGCAGAGGACAGCCCAAGTGCCTGTGACTTTGCACCCCAGTGGGAGACCTGGGAAATGCTCCTGGCTCCTGGCTTCCTTTTGGCCCAGTCCTGGCTGTCTTGGCCATTTGAGAAGTGAACCAGCAGATGGAAGATCTCTCCCTCTTTCTCTCTGTATGTAACAGTGTCTTTCTAATGAACAAAGTAAATCTAAAAATAATGAAAAAGCAGAAACTATAGGTTAGTGGTAATATAAGCAGCAAATATAATCAGTTGAGTGGAAAAATGACCATTTTACCCATACACCCTAAATAAAAGTAATCACAGATCATTAAAACTAGACTAACGCAATATTATTGTTTCCTTTAATTTTTTAAGGTTTACTTTTACTTATTTGAAAGACAGAATTATGGAAAGAGGTATAGAGATAGAGAGAGGTCTTCCCTGTGCTTGTTCATTCCTCAAATGGCCAAAATGGATAGAGCTGGGCTGATCCAAAGTTCTGAACCATGATGATCTTCCCTTCTTCTAGGTCTTCCACGTAGTTGCAGGGGCCCAAGGACCTGGGCCATCTTTTTTTTTTTTTTTTTTTTTGACAGGCAGAGTTACACAGTGAGAGAGAGAGAGAGACAGAGAGAGACAGGGAGTAAGGTCTTCCTTTTCCATTGGTTCACCACCAAAGTGTCCGCTACAGCCTGTGAATTGTGGCCAGCGTGCTGTGCCAATCCAAAGCCAGGAGCCAGGTGCTTCCTCCTGGTCTCCTATGTGGTTGCAGGTCCCAAGGACTTGGGCCAGCCTCCACTGCACTCCCGGGCCACAGCAGAGAACTGGATTGGAAGAGGAGCAACTGGGATTAGACCTGGTGCCCATATGGGATGCCAGCACTGCAGGATGAGGATTCACCTCGTGCACCATGGCACTGGCCACTAGTGTACTGTTTTGCCACATGCTTTCCAACATTTGTTGTTTGTTGATTTCTGTATGCAAACCATTCTAACTGTGGTGAGGTGAAACTTCATTGTGGTTTCGTTTTGCATTTCCCTAATGGCTAGTGATCCTGAGCATTTTTTCATGTGTCTGTTGGTCATTTGCATTTCCTTCCTTGCGGAATGTCTGTTCAAGTCTGTTGCCCATTCTTAACTGCATTGTTTGTTTTGTTGTTGTTGAGTTTCCTGAGCACTTTATACATTCTGGATATTAACAATTTATCAGGTCATAGTTTGCATATATTTTCTCTCATTCTGTCAGTTGCCCTTCACTTTGCTGAGTTTTCAGCTTCTCAGCTTGATGTAATCCCATTTGCGTGTTTTTGCTTTTTTTGCCTGTACGTCTGTGTTCCAAGAAGTCTGCACATGGCAATGTCTTGCATCATTTCCACAATGTTCTCTAAGAATTTGATGGTATTAGGTTGTACATTTAGGTCTTTGATCCTTTTTTGAGTTGGTTTTTTTGTAAGAATGAGGTAGGTTTTTATTTTCATACTTCTGCATGGGAGATCCACCTTTTATGCACCATTTTTTGAAGAGGCTGACCTTGTCACATGGTTGGATTTTAGATCCTTTGTCCAAGATAAATTATTTGTAGATGTGTGGATTGAGTTTTGGAGTTTCTATTGTGCTCCATTGGTTCACATGTCTATTCTTTGCCAGTATCAGGCTGTTTTGTTTGTAA
Organism: Oryctolagus cuniculus; assembly: GCF_051225735.1. NCBI lineage: Eukaryota > Metazoa > Chordata > Mammalia > Lagomorpha > Leporidae > Oryctolagus > Oryctolagus cuniculus. The sequence continues at coordinate 29,689,222 of NC_142885.1, forward strand.
CTGTCCTGAAGTATGTCTTGAATTCTGGTATTGTGATGCTTCTGGCTTTGTTTTTCACATATAAGATTCCATTAGCTATTCTGGGTCTCTTGTGTTTCCATTTGAATTTTAGCATCTTTTTTTCCTAGATCTGAAAAGAATGTAATTGGCATTTTAATTGGGATCACATGAATTTGTAAATTGCTTTTGGTACTATGGATATTTTGATTATATTGATTATTTTAGTCCTTGAATATTAAAGCTTTTTCCATTTTCTGTGTATTCTGTTTCTTTCACTAAGTTTGCTAATTTTCATAGTAGACATCTTTGGCATTCTTGATTAAATTTATTCCACGGTATTTAATTTTTTTGTAGCAATTGTGAATGGGATTGATCTTAGAAGTTCTTTCCCAGCCATAGCTTTTTATACATAGACTACTGATTTTTTGTGTTAATTTTGTATCCTGGCACTCCCCCAGACTCTTTTTATGAATTCCAGTATCTCTTAGTGGAGACTTTTATTTCCCCTATATATAGAATCCTGTCACCCGCAAGTAGGGGTAATTTGACTCCCTCCTTCCCAGTTTGTATCCTTGGATTTCTTTTTCTTGCCTAATAGGTCTGGCTAAAACTTCCAGGTCTATATTGAATAGCAAGGGCACAAGTTGTCATCCTTGCTGATTCCAGCTCTTCATGGGAATGCTTCCAACATTTCCCCATTCATAAGATGCTGTCTATAGGTTTGTCATAAATTGCCTTGATTATGTTGAGCAATGTTCTTACTATACTCAGTTTCCTTAAGGTTTTCATTATGAAAGGATGTTGTATTTTGTCAAATGCTTGCTCTGCATCTATTGAAATAAGCCTATGGTTTATTTGAAAGTTTTATTTATTTATTTGTGAGGCAGAATTAGAGACAGAGTAGGAGAGACAGACTTTTTAATTGGTTGGCATACAGTCCTTTGTATTTACTCTTGATAGATAAATCTTTTTATCATCTGTGGTATCTGTTATTACCTTTCATTTTTCATCTCTGACTTTACTGATTGGGGTCTTTTTTTAAGGATAGTTGGGCCAAGAGTGTATAAATTTTTTAAGCAAGTTCTTCATTTCACTCAGTTTTATATTCTTTTTTTTTATTTCAATTTTGTTTATTTCTTCTCTAATTTTAATTATCTCTTTCCTCTTGCTAATTTTGCGTTTGATTTCATTTGTTTTTCAAGGGTGCTACATTGGTGGCTCACTTATTTGATTCTTTTCCAATTTCTTGGTATAGGCACCAGTTTCTCTAAACTTTCCAGTATCTGATAAGTTTTGATATATTATACTGTCATCTTTATTCATTTTCATCTTTTTTTTATTTTTTCCATGACTCATTCAGGAGCATGTTCAGTCTCCATGTGGTTGTATATGTTCTTGATGTTCTTGGTGTGGTCATTCGCCCCTTCATTCCATGTGGTCGTGGAAGATGCATGGTATGATTTGCATATTTTTTGAATTAGCTGAGACTTATGGCCTACCTTATTGTATATCCTGGAGGGTGGCTCAAGGCCTTAGTTCCTGTCAACCATGTGGGAGACGTGGATGAAGATCCCACTTCTCAGCTTTAGTCCCATCTTGTGGGCATTTGGGGAGTGACTCAGTAGATGAGAGCTATCTCTAGCTCTCTCTATCTCATAATGAATAATTCAAAATTTTACCTCTCTTTTTTACCTGGAAACTTGATTTCAAATATTCAAACTTGATGTATTTCATATATACAAATTTAGAAACATTAATTATTCCCACTCTACCCTCACTCACTGCTACCCACCCACCCGAACATGCTCCCATCCCTCTTCATTTTTTTAAACATTTATTTATTTATTTATTTGAAAGTCAGAGTTACACAGAGAGAGGAAAGGCATAGACAGATCTTCCATCCGATGGTTCATTTCTCAATTGGCCACAATGGTCAGAGCTGTGCTGTCTGAAGCCAGGAGCTTCTTCTGTATGTCCCAAAGGGTGCAGGGGCCCAAGGACCTGGGCCATCCTCCACTGCTTTCCCAGGCCATAGCAGAGCACTGGATCGCAAGAGGAGAAGCTGGATCTCAAACTGTCGCCCATATTTAATGCTGGTGCTCCAGGCCAGGTTGTTAACCTGCTTTGCCACAGCACCGGCCCTATTTCCCATCCCTCTTCATCCTCCATCCACTATTCCCATTCTTATTTTATACAAAAATCTATTTTTAATTATTTTATACTCATAATATAAAGCCTGCACTATGTAAAGAATTCAACAGTTTGAAAGAATTAAAAACATCCTTTCCTGAAGAGGCAAGACATGGTTTGTTTAAAATCATTCTATCTGCAAGACAAGAGTTGTCTAAATCATTGTATGTCAAAGTATCAATATCACTAATATAGATCACCTTTTAGGTACTCTGTTACCACATTACCACAGATCAGGGAGAATATACGGTATTTGTCTTTTTTTGGAAAGGCTTATTTTACAAAGTGTAAGGTTTTACAGTTGCATCCTTTTTTTTCTTTTTGCAAATGACAGGGTTTCTTTCTTTTTTTGTACTGGAAAAGGTTTCTTACCTGGAGCACACCGGAGATCAACACAGCCCCGCTATCCTAGCCTGGAGCCAAGACAGCTGTCACCCACGTTGTTGACACTGCCTGGCCGCTTCCGGTGCCGTTGTGCTTACTGGGAGGAAGAGGCGGGTTCTAGATGGCTGGCGCTTGCGCAGTCGGCCTGGTGGAGAGCAAGATGGTATTATCTGGTGGTGGCGGCATGTCATCGGCTGCTGGAATTGTCGGCTGATGGCGGCGTTTTCGGCAGCGGTACTGGCCCAGAGAGTGCGGGAGTGAAGGTGAGTTTTTCTTGTGAAACAATGAGAGGCCTGGGACCTCGTCGCGGAGGGGGCGGGGGTCGTGGCTCCTCGGAGCAGTGTAGACACTCATGTCCGCAGGCTGGGCGGCCGTGGGGGCGGGCGGCGGCTCAGCTGTGGGAAGCAGAGAAGCGGGTTGGCTGGGCTTGCGCTGGAGGACAGGACTGCGGGTTACAAGGTATGTTTATTTGTAACCTCTAACTTACTTATTTCATCAGTCTTAGCAGTGTTTTTGGTGGGTGTTTTAGTTTTCATTGATTTTTATGTCTTTTTAGGTTGTCTATATCTTCTGGATTTAATCTTAGTAGGTTACGTGTATTTGTTATCCAGGGATTTCTCCATTTCTTCTAGTTTTCCAGTTTATTAGCAGATAGTACTGAATAGCAATTTCTCTGAAACCTTGTGTTTCAGTGATGTTGATTATAATCTCTGCTTTTTTCTGTAATTTTATTTACTGGAGTTTTTATCATTTTTGTTAGTCTGGATAGAAGATTATGTACTTTTTAAAATTTTATATCAGGTATGCAAATTTCATGTATTTCTTATATACAGATTCAAACATACTGATACTTCTTCCCATGCTACCATCTCTGAAACCTACACTCCCAGCCTTCTTCTTCCTCCTTCTCTTGTTCCCACTCTTAATTCTTCATCAGTTAAAGGTAGGGTGGGCAAGTTCCACGTGAGCTGTGTAGTGATCTTTTTTCAAAAAAATATATATTCTTAAGTGGCAGAGATCCAGAGATAGGGAAACACAGAGATAGAGGTCTTCCATCTGCTGGTTTGCTCCTGAAATGGGCACAGGGCCCATTGCTGGGCTGATCCAAAGCTAGGAGTCAGGAGCTTCTTCCAGGTCTCCCATATGGAGACTGCATTCAGTAAGAGTGGTAAAAGGGAATCCTTGTGTTGTTATATGTTTGACAAAATGATTTCACATTCTCCCCACCCAGCATGACATTGGCTGTTGGTTTGTCATACATAGCCTTTATGATTTTGATATGTATTCCTTCTGTGTATATTTTGTGTAGTTTTTTAATCATTTTTTATTCTACTGATATCTGTATCTAATTAGATGATGTGGTTTTCAAAAGATTTATTTCATTTGTTTGCAAGATTTATACAGAGAGATAGAGGTAGAGCAAGAGCAAAAGAGAGGGAGGGAGGGAGAGAGGTCTTCTGTTTGCTAGTTCATTCCCCAAAAGACCTTGATGGCCAAACTGAGCCATCAGGATCCAGAACCTTCTTCCAAGTCTCCCATGTGGCTGCATGGCCCCAGCTAATTGGGACATCCTCCGACATTTTCCCAGGCATGTTAGGAGGGAGCAGGATTGAAAGTGGAGCAGCCTGGATGCTAAATGGCACCCATAAGAGATCCCGGCATTGTGTGTTGTGGTTTTAACCCCCTGTAACACAACGTCAGCCCAGACAATGTGGTTTTATTCTTCCATTAATTTGATAAAATTCATCATGTGTATTAATTTGCGATTGTGGAAGATCATGGCATTTCTGAGATAAATTCCAGTTGAAGGTTTTGCGTAAGCTTCAGCATGTGGTTTTGGTTTTGTTAGGCTAGAATTTTGTTGAGAATCTTTGCATCTTTTTCATTATGGATATAGGCCTTCAGTTTTCTTTGTATTTTGTGTTTTGTTATCTTTTGTGGTTAAAGTAATGCCAGCCTCTCAAAAAGTGTTTGTTAGAGTTTATTATTTTGAAATAGTTGTAAAAGTATTGGAGTTGCTTTTTAAATCTTCAAGCTCCTTGGATACCTTTATTCAAAGGTATTTAAATTTTAGTAGCTATTATGAATGGAATGGATCTTCGAAGTTGTTTCTCAGCCCTGATATTGTGTTTATACAAATTCTATTGATTTTTGTGTGTGGATTTTCTATCCTGCCACTTTTCCAAACTCTATTATTAGTTCTAATGGTCTCATGGTGGAGTCTCTTGGTTTCCCCATTTATAAAATCATGTCCTTTTGAAAGAGGGATAGTTTGACTTCCTCTTTCCCAATTTGTATCCATTTGATTTCTTTTTCTTGCCTAATGGCTCCAAAACTTCCAGATCTATATTGAATAGCAATAATGAGGGTACATCCTTGTCTGATTCCAGATCATAGTTGGGAATGCTTCCAACATGTCCCCATTCATAAGATGCTATCAGTCGGTTTGACATAAATTGCCATGATTGTGTAGAGGAATGTTCTTTCTGTTGTCAGTTTCCCTGAGGTTTTCTTTCTGAAAGGTTTTTGCATATTTTTCAGCTGTTTTCATCTATTGAAATAATTATGTTTTTAAATAGGTATTTAATTGAAAGGCAGATTTGTGGAGTGAGGGAGAGAGATTTTCCAAGAATTTCCAATTCATTGGCAAACAGTACATTGTAGCAATTCCAGATGATTGTTTTTATTTATTGGGTTGCTATTATTACAGTTTGTTTTTCCTTTCTGATTTTACTGATTGGGGTCTTTTTTTTTTTTAATTTTTTGACAGGCAGAGTGGAGAGTGAGAGAGAGAGAGACAGAGAGAAAGGTCTTCCTTTTTGCTGTTGGTTCACCCTCCAATGGCCGCCGCGGCTGCCACGCTGCAGCCAGCGCACCGCGCTGATCCGATGGCAGGAGTCAGGTGCTTCTCCTGGTCTCCCATGGGGTGCAGGGCCCAAGTACTGGGGCCATCTTCCACTGCACTCCCGGGCCACAGCAGAGAGCTGGCCTGGAAGAGGGGCAACTGGACAGAATCTGGTGCCCCGACCGGAACTAGAACCCGGAGTGCTGGCACCGCAGGTGGAAGATTAGCCTAGTGATCCGTGGCGCCGGCCGATTGGGGTCTTATTCCTGTTTTGTTGTTGTTGTTGTTGTTTTGGAGATTTTTCAGCAATATTCTAAAAAATATTTTTAACCAGATTTTCATATCAGTGATCTTTTTTTGGACAGGCAGATTTAGACAGAAAGAGAGAAAGAAAGGTCTTCCTTTTCATTGGTTCACTCTCCAAATAGCCACTATGGCTGGTGCACTGTGCCGATCTAAAGCCAGGAGCCAGGTGCTTTCTCCAGATCACCCATGCGGGTGTAGGGCCCAAGCACTTGGGCCATCCTACACTACACTCCCGGGCCACAGGAAGGAGCTGGACAAGAAGAGGTGCAACCGGGACAGAATCTGGCACCCCAACCGCGACTAGAACCCAATGTGCCGGCGCCGCAAGTGGAGGATTAGCCTATTGAGCCATGGCGCTGACCTCAATGATCTTATTATAATGTTTTTCTTCAGCTTTGTTCATTTCTTCTCAAATTTCCATGATTTCTGTCATCCTACTAATTTGGACTTTGATAAGTTGTTTTTCTAGATTTTGTGATGCATTGAAAAGCTCATTCATTTGATTCCTTTCCAATATCTTGTTGGCACAAGTTGTTACAAAGTTTCCTGTTAACATTGCATTTGCTGTGTCCCATACAATTTGCAGTGTTGTACTGTTATCTTCAATCATTTCCAGAAATTTCTGGATTTTCATTTTGATTTCTCCTAAGACCAGCCATTCATTCTGGAGCATGTTGCTCGGAATCCACGTGTTTGCATATGTTCTGGAGTTTCCTAAGTTGTTGATTTCCCGTTTCCTTCCATTTTGATCATAGAAGATGCATGAACTGATTTCAGTTATTGAGTTTTCTAGGCTTGCTTTATGGCCTATCATATGTTGTGTCCTAGAGAAAGTTCCAGGGACTGATGAGAAGAATGTGTATTCTGCAAGTTGTGGGATGAAATGTTCTGAGTTAGGACTTCCAGCAAGGCAGTCTGTTGCCAGGGACAAAGCGATGAGGGACTGAGTCACCTACAGTTTTGACATAGGGGAGGGGCTAGGAAACGACCAAGAGAAGACAGTTCAGGTGTTCTTGTAAGATACTGTTTTTTAGTTAAGAGATCCAAATTCCATGCATTTCATAAATGCAATTTAGGTACACAGTGATAGTCCCGACCCTACCTCCCTGTCAGGAGCACAACACGTCGTGCACTTGGTTGTCTGACTCTGGGCAGCAACCCTGGCACCGACCAGGCCAAGGATGCTTGGCAGGTACCTGCTGTTCAGTAGCCGTGACCATGGGCAGTTTGGCAGAGCTGTGCACCATGTGGGAGTGGCTGGGTGTTAGCCCGGGAGGTGTAGAGAGCTCCACACTGCCCTGAGCTTCTGGTGGGCTGGATTGGGAGCAACGATGCCCTTGGAGTGCTCCTGATGATGGTGAGCACAGGAAAGGCATGTCAGACTGGGGCTCAGGCTGCAGCCCCTGGTTCTTCAAGGCAGTGCGGCCTGTTCTGCTGACGCTGTGTTTCTGGGAGGAAGGGATGGGTGTTAGTTGGATGGTACTTGCGCAGTAGGCCTAGGGGAGAAGTAGGCTATATCCAAGGCAGTGTCGTTGTTGGCTGGCATTGCCAGTAGTGGTTCAGTAGGCTTGTAGAGTGCAGGATGGACTTGTTGTGTTTAAGTTTTTGGACAGAGAGATGCCCAGGGCCTGCCTCAAAGGATGTGGGATCCCGGTGCTTCCCAGCAGTGTTTTCCCTGCAAATCCACTGGTTCAGAGGCAGCGGGGGCTGGGCAGGGGCTCAGGTGTGAGGAAGCCATGATGCAGCTGTCTGCCTCGCCTCCCCCCCAAGAAGGACTGGGAAGTGAAACTAATGCAGAGTGGACACTGACCCTCAGCTGCCAGGCAATCTTGCTCTTCTGGAGACTCTCGACTTCCTGTCATCAGTTCATGGACATCAGGTTTTATTCCGTATCTCAGCTATTGTGAACTGAGCTGCAGTAAACCTGGAGGTACAGATAACCCTTTCAAATCTGCTGATTTCATTTCCTAGGAGTAAATCACCAGGAGAAGGATTGCTGAGTCATACGGTAGATTTATTTTCAGCTTTCTGAGGTATCTCCATACTGTCTTAGGCAGTGGCTTCCCCAGGTTACATTTCTACCAACAGTGTATTAGGGTAGCATAGTGCCAGATCCTCAGCAGCATTTATTGTTTGTTGATTTTAGTATGAGAGCCATTCTGACTGTGGTGTAGTGAAACCTGATGGCTAGCGATCCTGAGCCTTTTTTCATGTGTCTGTTGGCCATATGAAGTTCCTCTCTTGAAACATGCCTGTTCAAGTCCTTTGCCTATTTTTAAATGGAATTTTTGTTTTGTTGCTGTTGAGTTCCTTGAACTCTTTGTAGATTGTGGATGTTAATCTTTTATAAGTTTCATAGTTGGCAGATTATTTTCTCTTATTCATTTGGTTGCCTCTTGACTTTGCTCTTTTTAGATTCTGGATAATAATCTTATTTTTTGACAGGCAGAGTTAGACAGTGAGAGAGAGGGAAACAGAGAAAAAGGTCTTCCTTTTTCCATTGGTTCACCCCCGATTGGCTGCTGCGGCTGGCACACTGCGCTGCTCCAAAGCCAGGAGCCAGGTGCTTCTCCTGGTCTCCCATGCGGGTGCAGGACTCAAGGACTTGGGCCATCCTCCGTTGCACTCCTGGCCGCAGCAGAGGGCTGGACTGGGAGAGGAGCAACAGGGACAGAATCTGGCGCCCTGACTGGGACTAGAACCCAGAGTGCTAGTGCTGCAGGTGGAGCATTAGCCTATTGAGCAGTGGCGCTGGCCTGGATATTAATCTTTTATCAGTTTCATAGTTAGCAAATAGTTTCTCCCATCCTTTTGGTTGCCTCTTTACTTTTCTGAGTGTTCCTTTTGTAGTGCAGAAGCTTCTCAGCTTGATGGAATCTCATTTGTTTGTTTCAGCTTTTATTGTGCTACTGGCATTTTTTTGCCAGAAATCTTTCTCTAAGCCAATGTCTTCCAGTATTCCCCAATGTTCTCTAATAATTTGATGATATTGAGTTTTAGATTTTGTTCCTTGACGTGTTTTAGTTGCTTTTTGTATAAGGTGTAAAGTATGGGTCTTCTTTCATACTTCTGCATGTGGAGGTCCAGTTTTCTCAGGACCTTGTTTTGAAGAAACGGTCCTTTGAACCTGGGATTGATCTTTAGCTCCTTCTTGAAAGACAGATTAGTTGTAGATGTGTGTGTTATTTCAGGTGTTTCCTTTCTGTTCCTTTGTTCTATATGTAATTTTTTTGCCTGTAGCAATCTGTTTTGATTGTAACTGTCCTGTGCTGTGTCTTGCAGTCTGTTATTGCGATGCTTCAAGTTTTGTCAATGTTGTATAAGGTTGCCTTCTCTATTCAGATGTTCTGCGTTTTCATATGAATTTTAGCATTGTTTTCTCTCCATCTGGGCAAAATGCTATTTGACCTTTGCTCGGGATCCCATTGTGTCTGTAATTTGCTTATGGTAGAATGGATATTTGCATTATGTTGATTTTACTAATGAGTCAACGTAGAAGATCTTTCCATTTTTGAGTGTCATCTTCCATTTCTTAAGGTTTTGTAACTTTATTTGTAGACATTTTCATGGATATGAAACTGGACACCGAGTTGACGCTGAAGTTCAGCTGCTGGGTAATCTTCCATTTCTGGAGCTTGCTCAGCTTCCTTGTAAAACCCAGCTGTGCCTTCACCCTGGACAGGAGCATCTGGTTAGTACATGTGGCTGCGTCTTATTGATGGCAACCCTTGGGCCCAAGGAGGAGGGAAGGGAAGGGAAGGGGAGGGGAGGCGAGGCGAGGTGAGGCAAGGCTAGGCGAGGTGAGGCGAGCCAACCCTATGCCCTGGGGTTGGGCTGCCAGGCTGACAGCGAAGTGGACTTCCAGACTTTGTGAAGGAAGGTCAAGTGGTGGGAGCCCTATATACATGAGGAGGCAGAAATGTGGGGACAGAGCGTTCATAGAATAGAGGAACCACAGAGAGAGAGTTGAATAAGATATTGGGGAATGAATTCCCTGGGGCATTGCCAAGAATTAAGGCCCAAAGAACATTTTAAGAAGGGAATACTGGTTGTCCAGGCTGTGGGAGGGGAAACTGGGAGGAAAACTGCCATGTGTTGACTCAGAGAACAAAACATGAGTCTGGTTTGGAGAGATGTGGTAATAGTTGTTTGGGTTTTAGATTTTCAGGCTAAGGACAATGGGATTGCAAGTACTTCATGCAGTGGGAGTGTAGGGTTAGATGCCATGGAAGAACCTGGGTAATGCAAGATTTTGGGAGCTGAAAGCAGTGTGTGTCTGTATGTCACCATCCTATGATAGAAAAGCAAAATGGAAGGATTGTGAGGAGGAAAGCAGGCGACTTTGAGGAGAGTTGTAATAGGGAGGAGCTGTAATAGGTCTGCTTGTAAGAACTAGTAGAATATCAGAGTGTGAGATCTGGGACAGGCCCTGGGGAGAAAGGAAGAGTGAGGGAAGGGATATCAGGAGGCAGGCAGAGGGAACATTCAGGAGAGACTGGGGAATGGGAGCTGAGTTAATCAGGAAATTTGACCAAAGTGTGCAGACTACCAAGAGATGGAGAAGAAGTTATTTGAAAGAAAATGGGTTCATAGGGGGCGTGGGAACAGGGAGAACCTGACTTAGCCTATGAATGAAGTTTGTGGCTTGTAGAAGTCAGAATATGGGCAGAGGAGTTTCTCTTGGTAAATATATTTTTCTTGGCTTTCAAAGGAGTGTCTGTGATGTGCCCACATTTGCTCTAGTTATTTAAGGTACTACAGAGAGCATCATGAGGGTCCATGAAAAAGTCTGTGGAAAGAGGGATTTGTAAGGTTGTTTCATTGTGTGTGTGTGTGTGTGTGTGTGTGTACAGAGAGAGAGATAGAGAATTATTCTTCTCCATTCAACTGATGATGTTTGAAGTCCTTGGCAATTTCTTGTTTCCCTGCCGTGAAGCATACTGCAATAAATACTGTGGTGAACGTATCTCTCTGATACAATATGTTCATGTATTTTGGGTTGTATCAGTAGAGAATTGTTCCATCATATGACAAGTCTGTTTTTATTTTCTTAAAAAATCTCTATATCGTTTTCCACAGTAGTTGCACTAATTTAAATTTTTACCACCAGTGTGTAATTGTTCCCCTTTTCCCACATCCTCCTCCTCATTGTGACTCTCTGTCCTTTCGGTTTTAGCCAGTATATACGTGTGAGCTGATATCTCATTGTGGTTTGCACTTGCATTTACCTGGTAGCTTGTGATGTTGAACATTTTTTCCTAAATTTGTTGGGCATCTGTATAACTCTCTGTTGAGTTCCTTTGGCCATTTCATAACCTGATTGGTGGTGTTTTTGCTTTTTTTTAAGTTGCAAATATATTCTTTTCTTTCTTTCTATTTTTTTAACTTTTATTTATTAAATATAAATTTCGAAAGTACAGTTTATGGATTACAATGGCTTTCCCCCCCATAACTTCACTCCCACTCGCACCTCTCCCATCTCCAGCTCCCTCTCCCATTCCATTCACATCAAGATTCATTTTCAATTATCTTTATATACAGAAGATCAATTCATTATATATTGAGTAAATATTTCATCAGTTTGCACCCGCACAGAAACACAAAGTGTAAAATACTGTTTCAGTACTAGTTATAGCATTACTTCACATAGGACAACACCTTAAGGACAGATCCCACATGAGGAGTAAGTACAAAGTGACTCCTGTTGTTGACTTAACAATTTGACACTCTTGTTTATGGCATCAATAATCTGCCTAGGCTCTAGTCATGAGTTGCCGAGGCTATGGAAGCCTTTTGAGTTCGCCGACTTCGATCTTATTCCGACAGGGTCATAGTCAAAGTGGAAGTTCTCTCCCCCCTTCAGAGAAAGGTACCTCCTTCTTTGATGGCCCCGTTCCTTCCACTGGGATCTCACTTGCAGAGGTCTTCCATTTAGGTCTTCTTTTTATTTCGGCCAGAGTGTCTTGACTTTCCATGCCTAAAATACTCTCATGGGGTCTTCAGCCAGATCTGACTGCCTTAAGGGCTGATTCTGACACCACAGTGCTATTTAGGACATCTGCCATTTTATGAGTCTGCTGTGTATCCCGCTTCCCATGTTGGATCGTTCTGTCCCATTTTTATTCTGTCAGTATTAGCAGACACTAATCTTGTTTGTGTGATCCCTTTGACTCTTAGACCTATCAGTGTGATCAGTTGTGAACTGACATTGATCACTTGGACTAGTGAGATGGCATTGGTACATGCAATCTTGATGGGATTGAATTGGAATCCTCTGGCAGGTTTCTAACTCCACCATTTGGGGCAAGTTCAAATGAGCATGTTTCAAATTGTACATCTCTTCCCTCTCTTATTCCCACTCTTATATTTAACAGGGATCACTTTTCAGTTAAAATTTAAACACCTAAGAATAATTGTGTGTTAATTACAGAGTTCAACCCAATAGTACTAGAACAAAAAGTACTAAACGGGATAAAGCATTAAATTGTACATCGACAGTGATGACAAGGGCTGATCAAGTCACTGTTTCTCATAGTGTCCATTTCACTTCAACAGGTTTCCCCTTTGGTGCTCAGGTGTCACTGATCAGGGAGAACATATGATATTTGTCCCTTTGGGACTGGATTAATTCACTCAGCATGGTGTTTTCCAGATTCCTCCATTTTGTTGCAAATGACCTGATTTCATTGTTTTTGACTGCTGTACAGTATTCTATAGAGTGCATTTCCCATAATTTCTTTATCCAGCTTACTGTTGATGGGCATTTGGGTGATTCCAGGTCTTAGCTATTGTGAATTGAGCTGAAATAAACATTAATGTGCAGACAGCTTTTTTGTTTGCCAATTTCATATCCTTTGGGTAAATTCCAAGGAGTGGGATGGCTGGGTTGTATGGTAGGGTTATGTTCAGGTTTCTGTTGAATCTCCAGACTGACTTCCATAGTGGCTTAACCAGTTTGCATTCCCACCAACAGTGGGTTAGTGTCCCTTTTTCCCTGCATCCTCACCAGCATCTGTTGTTGGTAGATTTCTGAATGTGAGCCATTCTAACTGGGGTTAGGTGAAACTGCTTGTGATTTTGAACATTTTTTCATGTGTCTGTTGGCCATTTGGATTTCCTCTTTTGAAAAATGTCTGTTGAGGTCCTTGGCCCATCTCTTAAGTGGGTTGTTTGTTTTGATGTTGTGGAGTTTCTTGATCTCTTTGTAGAGTCTGGTTATTAACCCTTTATCTGTTGCATAGTTTGCAAATATTTTCCCATTCTGTCCGTTGCCTCTTCACTTTCCTGACAGTTTCTTTTGCTGTACAGAAACTTCTCAACTTGATGCAATCCCATATGGTAATTTTGGCTTTGACTGCCTATGCTTCCGGGGTCTTTTCCAAGAAGTCTTTGCTGGTACCTATATCTTGCAGGTTTCTCCAATGTTCTCTAAGAATTTGATGGTGTTGGGTCGTAGATTTAAGTCTTTAATCCATGTTGAGTGGATTTTTGGGTAAGGTGAAAGGTAGGGGTCTTGCTTCATGCTTCTGCATGTGGAAATCCAGTTTTCCCAGCACCATCTATTGAATAGACTGTCCTTACTTCATGGATTGGTTTTGGATCCTTGATCAAATATAAGTTGGCTGTAGATGTTTGGGTTGATTTCTGGTGTTTCAATTCTGTTCCATTGGTCTATCCATCTGTTTCTGTACCAGTACCATGCTGTTTTGATTACAACTGCCCTGTAGTATGTCCTGAAATCTGGTATTGTGTTGCTTCCGACTTTGTTTTTGTTGTACAAGATGCCTTTAGCTATTCAAGGTCTCCTGTGTCTCCATATGAATTTCAGCATCATTTTTTTCCAAATCTGAGAAGAATGTCATTGGTATTTTGATTGGTATTGCACTGAATTTATAAATTGCTTTTGGGAGAATGGACATTTTGATGATATTGATGCCTCCCATCCATGATCATGGAAGATTTTTCCATTTTTTGGTATCCTCTTCTATTTCTTTCTTTAAGGTTTTGTAATTTTCATTGTAGAGATCCTTAACGTCCTTGGTTAAGTTTATTCCAAGGTATTTGATTGTTTTTGTAGCTATTGTGAACGGGATTGATCTTAGCAGTTCTTTCTCAGCTGTGGCATTGCCTGTGTATACAAAGGCTGTTGATTTTTGTGCATTGATTTTATATCCTGCTACTTTGCCAAACTCTTCTATGAGTCCCAATAGTCTCTTAGTAGAGTTCTTTGGATCCCCTAAATAAAGAATCATATGATCTGCAAAGAGGGATAGTTTGACTTCTTCCTTCCCCATTCGTATCCCTTTAATTTCTTTTTCTTGCCCAATAGCTCTGGCTAAAACTTCCAGAGCTATATTGAATAGCAGTGGTGAGAGTGGGCATCCCTGTCTGGTACCAGATCTCAGTGGAAATGCTTCCAACTTTTCCCCATTCAATAGGATGCTGGCTGTGGGTTTTTGATAAATTGCTTTGATTGTATTGAGGAATGTTCCTTCCATACCCAGTTTGCTTAGAGTTTTCATCATGAAGGGGTGTTGTATTTTATCAAATGCTTTCTCTGCATCAATTGAGATAATCATATGGTTTTTCTTCTACAGTCTGTTAATGTGGTGTATCACATTGATTGTTTTGCGGATATTGAACCATCCCTGCATACCAGGGATAAATCCCACTTGGTTTGCGTGGATGATCTTTCTGATGTGTTGTTGCATTCTATTGGCGAGAATTTTATTGAGGATTTTTGCATCTGTGTTCATCAGGGATATTGGTCTGTAATTTTCTTTCAATGCTGCATCATTTTCCGGCTTAGGAATTCAGGTGATGCTGGCTTCATAGAAAGAATTTGGGAGGATTCCTTTTTTTTTGATTGTTCTGAATAGTTTGAGGAGAGTGGAGTTAGTTCTTCTTTAAACGTCTGATGGTATTCAGCAGTGAATCCATCTGGTCCTGGACTTTTCTTGTTGGGAGTTCCTTTATTATTGTTCCAATTTCTGTCTCAGTTATTGGTCTTTTTAGGTTTTGTATGTCTTCCTGGTTCAATTTAGGTAGCTTGCATGTTTCCAAGAATCTATGCATTTCTGATAGACTTCCCTGTTTCCTGGCATACAAGTCCTTGTAGTAATTTCTGATGATTCTTTTTATTTCTGTGGTGTCTCTTGTTACATTTCCTTTTTCATCTCTGATTTTTATTGATTTGGGTCTTTTCTTTTTTAGTTAGTTGGGCCAATGGGGTGTCAATTTTGTTTATTTTTTCAAAAAACCAGCTCCTTGTTTGGCTGATTTTTTGTAATGTTGTTTTGGATTCAAACGTATTGATTTTTTCTCTGATTTTATTTTATTTCTCTTCTCCTACTAGATTTGGGTCTGGTTGCTGCAGCTTTTCTAGGTCCTTGAGATACATTGAAAGCTTATTTATTTGGTGCCTTTCCAATTTCTTGATGTAGGCACCTATTGCTATAAACTTGCCTCCTAACACTGCTTTTGCTGTGTCCCATAAGTTTTGATATGTTGTGTTGTTATCTTCATTTACTTCCAGAAAGTTTTTGATTTCTCTTTTGATTTCTTCTGTGACCCATTGTTCATTCAGGAGCATGTTGATCAATCTCCATGTGTTTGCATATGCTCTAGGGATTCCTGAGTTGCTAATTTCCAACTTCATTCCCCTATGGTCTGAGAAGCTGCATGGTATGATTCTAGTTCTTTTGAATTTGCTAAGACTTGCTTTATGGCCTAGTATGTGGTCAGTCCTAGAGAAGGTTCCATGCACTGCTGAGAAGAATGTAAATTATTTAAATGTAGAATGAAAAGCTCTGTAGATATCTGTTAGATCTATTTGGGCTACAGTGTCATTTAAATCTGCTGTTTACTTGTTGATCTTCTGTCTGGTTGATCTATTTCTGAGAAAGAGTATTGAAGTCACCCAGTACTACTGTATTGGAATCTAACTCTCCCTTTAAGTCCCTTAACATATCTTTTAAATAAACCAGTGCCCTGTATTTAGGTGCATATACATTGATAATCATTATATCTTCCTGTTGAATTGATCCCTTAATCATTATATAGTGTCCCTCTTTGTCTCTCTTCACAGTTTTTGTGTTAAAGTTTATGTTGTCTGATATCAAGATGGCTACGCCCACTCTTTTTGCATCTCTGTTAGCATGGTATATCTTTTTCCAGCCTTTCACTTCGTCTGCATGCATCTTTGTTGGAAAGATGTGTTTCTTGCAAGTAGCAAATAGATATCTGTGTCTTTTAACTCTAGAGTTGAGGCCATTAATGTTCAATGTGACTATTGATAAGTAGTAACTTTGCCCTGCCATTTTCCCAAAGATATTTTCTAATATATGCTTTGAACTTCCTCTGATCTTTTGCTGTGAGGTTTCCTTCCTTTACCTTCTTTCATATTGATGACCGTGTTTCTGTGTTTCTGTGTGTAACACATCTTTAAGCATCGTTTGCAGGGCTGGATGAGTGGTGACAAATTCTTTCAAATTCTGTTTGCTCTGAAAGGTCTTTACTTCACCTTGATCCACAAATGAGAGCGTTGCAGGATATAATATTCTTGGCTGGCAGTTTTTCTCTCTTAGTATCTGGGCAATGTCTCACCATTCCCTCCTAGCCTGTAGGTGCTGTGAGTCAAATTGAGATTAGATTTCTCTTTACTATCACACTTTCCTGTTCAACTAATTTCTGCATTTCATTTTGATTCCTCCTTAAGATTTCATTTTCATGAGAGAGATTTTCCAGTTTATCTAGTAAGGATTTCTGTAGTTAAAGAATTTGTTTTTGAAAAATTCTAAATGCTTTTATCATAAATTTTTTTGAAATCCGTATCCTGCATTTCTTTTATCTCGTCATCTTCATAATCTTGGCTTGGGGGTCTTGTTCATTTGGGGGCATCATAATGTCTTCCTTGTTCTTGTTTCCTCGGTTTCTGCGTTTGTTGCTTGGCATTGTGGAGATATTCTTTGGATTCTTCTTCCCTCGCTATGGTATTTTTTCTTGTTATACTATGACTGTATTAAGTGGACTGTCTGCTTTTGATGGAGCCTTAGAGGCTTGAGATGGGTGTGGCCAGAGTGCTCTGTTTGGTGCTTCAGGGTTAAGGGTCTGCCAAAGGTGACACACCCAAGTTAGGCATTGTACATCTCTCTCTCTCTCTCTCTCTCTCTCTCTGTCTCTCTCGCTCTCTCGATCTCTCTCTCTCTCTCTCTCTTTTTTTTTTTTTTTGATTCAGAAGGGAAGAAATTCCGCACAGCTGAGTGGAATATTAGGTAGTCAGCTTCCAGTCTCTGGCTCCTGTGGGTTTAACATTTGTCTGCTCTTTCCCAAGGATGACACCAAGAATCTGTGGTGCCCCCAGTGTGGGCTCAAATTCCCTTGCAGTCTCCCACCAGGTTGCCAAGGTTACTGAACTGTAGCGTCTCTGGTGAGTACTCACATGAACTCTGTGAGTTCTCTCACCCAATGTCTCTTTTTTCACAGTCTCAGTTCATTAGCTCCATGCATTCACTAGGTCCTAACCTCCTCTTATTTCACACACACCCCCCAGAGTCAGGTTTTTCTGCTTTGCTGATGGCAGGCACTGCTTTAAGTATGTCCAAAATTGCGCCTGCTCTTTGTCTTGCTTGCCTTTGAGAGGTGAGCGGAGAGAAAGACTTGTGTCTGTACTGGTCCCCCCCTTTTTATTCCTCTCTCCTCTAGTTAGCCTGATGAACTTTCCCCCACGAGGCTTCAAGCCCTTAATGAGAAACCACTACAGACTTTTTGATTTGTTTGGGGGATTTATTTGTATATTTGAAAGTCAGAGTTACAGACAGGGAGGGAGAGACAGAGATCTTTCATCCACTGGCTATAAGAAGCCAGGAGCCAGGGGCAGCACTTTGTCTCCCCACAAGGGTGACAGAGGCCCAAACAATTGACCCATCCTCAGGAGCCGTTCCCCAGGTCTCTAAAAGGGAGCTGGATCAGAAGTGGAGCAGCCAGGGCAGGAATTTGTCTGATCAATGGATGCCTGTGCCACTGGTGGCCCTACCCACTACACCACAGCACTGGTATCTGGCCTCACTGTTTGTGACCATACTCGTAAGAACAGTCTTCGGAGAAGTGCACGCTGACCCATCTCAGTTGATATTTATAAATGATGAGAGATATGGATCTAATTCCATTCTTCTACATGAATACATCAAGCTTTGCCAGCACCGTTTGTTGAAGAGATTATACTTACACCAATGAATGATCTGAACCCTTTTGTCAAAAATCAGGTGGCCATATGTATTTAGATTAACTTAGGCTTTCTCTGTTTCTCTCCATTGGTCTATTTCTCAGTTTTCTTATTGTCAGTCACATGATGTTTTAATTAGTATAGTTTTTTAGTATGCTGTGAAGTCAGGTATTGTGATGTCTCCAGCTTGATTTTTATTTTCTCAAGATCACCTTAGCGGTTCTGGATCTTTTGTGGTTCTGTATGAATTTGAAGGGTTGTTTTTTTCTAATTCTGTACAGAATATCATTGGTATTCTGTAGATTTCTTTCCCGTGAGATAGATATTTTAATGATACAGATTCTTCCAATCCACAAGCAAGGAAACTCTTTCCATTTTTTTGGGTGTCCTTGATGGTTCTTGGTCAGTGTTTGATAATTTTTATTGTAGAGCTCTTTCACTTATTTGATTAAATTTATTCTTAAGTATACTGATTTTTCTTCCCTCTTAACATTGCATTTGCTGTGTCCCATAGTTTTGTTATGTTGTACTGTTATCTTCAATCATTTCCAGAAATTTCTTGATTTCCATTTTGAGTTCTCCTATGACCCACCATTCATTCAGGAGCATGTTGCTCGGTCTCCATGTGTTTGCATATGTTCTGGAGTTTCTTGAGTTGTTATTTCCCATTTCCTTGCATTTTGGTCATAGAACATGCATGAAATGATTTCAGTTATTCAGTTTACTAGGCTTGCTTATGGCCTATCATATGTTGTGTTCTAGTGAATGTTCCAGGGATTGATGAGAAGAATGTGTATTCTGCAAGTGGGAGATGAAAAGTTCTGAGTTAGGACTTCCAACAAGGCAGCCTGTTCCCCGGGACACAGTGATGAGCTACTGAGTCATCTACAATTGTGACATAATGGAGGGCTTAGGAAACAGTTCAGGTGTTCTTTTAAGATACTGTTTTTTAGTTAAGAGATCCAAATTCCATGCATTTCATAAATGCAATTTAGGTACACAGTGATAGTACCGACCCTCCCTCCCTGTCTGTGGCACAACACATTGTGCACTTGGTTGTCTGACTCCGGGCAGCAGCCCCAGAACTGACCAGGCCAGGATGCTGGATGGGTATCTGCAGTTCAGTAGCCCTGATCACGGGCAGTTTGGCAGAGCTGTGCACCATGTGGGAGTGGCTGGGTGTCAGCCCAGAGGTCTAGAGAGCTCCACACTGCCCTGAGCTTCTGGTGGGCTGGATTTGGAGCAACGATGCCCTTGGAGTGCTCCTGATGATGGTGAGCACAGGAAAGGCATGTCAGGCTGGGGCTCAGGCAGCAGCCCGTGGTTCTTCAAGGTAGTGCGGCCTCTTCCACTGACACTGTGTATCCTTGGAGAAAGGGGCAGGTGTTAGTTGGATGGTGCTTGCATAGTAGGCCTCGGGGAGAAGTAGGTGATGTCTGTGGGAGTGGTGTTGAGGTTGAGGCCAGCTGGCAGTGGCATTGGCGGTAGTGTTACGGTAGGCTTGGAGAGTGCATGAGGGGTTTGCTGCGTTTAAGCTTACAGACATTGAGATGCCCAGGGCCTGCCTCAAAGGATGTGGGATCCGGGGCTTCCCAGCGGCATTCTCCCCCCAAATCCGCATGTTCGGAGGCAGTGGGGGCGGGGGGTGGCTCAGCCATGAGGAAACCGAGAAGCAGATGCCTGCTACCCCTCCTGCCTCCCAGAGGACACGGATGTGAAATTAACCCAGAGTAGACTAGTGTTCTCCTGTAATTTGATGATACTGAGTTTTAGATTTTGTTCCTTGAAGTGTTTTTAGTAGCTTTTTTTTTGACAGGCAGAGTGGTGGATAATGAGAGAGAGAGATAGAAAGGTCTTCCTTTTCCGTTGGTTCACCCTCCAATGTCCACTGTGGCTGGTGCATTGCGGCCAGTGCACTGCGCTCATCTGAAACCAGGAGCCAGGTGCTTCTCCTGGTCTCCCATGTGAGTGCAGGGCCCAAGGACCTGGGCCATCCTCCACTGCACTCCTGGGCCACAGCAGAGAGCTGGATTGGAAGAGGGGCAACCGGGACAGAATCTGGTGCACCAACCGGGACTAGAAACCGGTGTGCTGCACCACAGGTGGAGGATTAGCCTATTGAGGCACAGTGCCAGCCATTTAGTTGCTTTTTTTATAGATGTAAGGTATGGGTCTTCTTTCAGAGTTCTGCATGACTGTGCAGTTTTCAGGACCATTTTTTGAAGAAACTGTCCCTTGCACCTGGGATTGATCTTCAGCTCCTTCTTCAAAGATAGATTAGTTGTTGATGTGTGGGTTATTTCAGGTGATTCTTTTCTGTTCCTTTGTTCTATATGTCAGTTTTTTACTATACCAAGCTGTTTTGATTGTAACTGTCCTGTGCTGTGTTTGGCAATTTGTTATTGTGATGCTTCGAGTTTTGTCAATGTTGTATAAGGTTGCTTTCTCTATTCAGATGTTCTGTGCTTTCATAAGAATTTTAGCATTGTTTTCTCTCCATCTGGGCAAAATGCTATTTGACCTTTGCTCGGGATCCCATTGTGTCTGTAAATTGCTTATGGTAGTGTGGATATTTGCATTATGTTGATTTTGTGAATGAGTCAGCGTGGAAGATTTTTCCATTTTTGTGTGTTTTCTTCCATTTCTTTAATATTTTGTAACTTTTTTGCAGACATTTTCATGGATATGAAACTGGACACCGAGTTGACGCTGCAGTTCAGCTGCTGGGTAATCTTCCATTTCTGGAACCTCCTTGGCTTCCTGGTAAAACCCAGCTGTGCCTTCACCCTGGACAGGAGCAACTGGTTAGTACATGTGGCTGCGCCCTGTTGATGGCAACCCTTGGGCCCAAAGGGGAACGGAGGGAAGGGAAGGGAACCCTGTTCCCTGCAGTTGGGCTGGCCAGGCTGAGAACAAGGTGGACTTCCAACCTTTGGGATGGAGGGTCAACTCGGGGAGCCCTATATACATGTGGAGACAGAATGTGGGGGCCTAGCATTCCTAGAATTGAGTGGGGGCCACAGAGACAGAAGTGAATAAGATGTTGGTGAATGAGTTCCCTGGTTCTTTGTAGTTTATTAAGGCCCATAGAACATGCTAAGCAGGGAAGACTGGGTTTCCAGGCAGTGGGAGGGAGACCTGGAAGGAAAACTTCATGTGTTGACTCAGAGTACAAAACATAAGATGTCTCGTTTTAGGAGACCTGGTAATAGTTTTTGGGTTTTAGAATTTCAAGCTAAGGATAATTGGATTGCAAGTACTTCATGCAGCGGCAGTAGAGAGTTAGATGCTATGGAAGAACCTGGGTCATGCAAGGTTTGGGGAGCTGAAAACAGGTTATTTCTGTATGTCACTATCCTATGATAGGTAAAATGGAAGGATTGTGGATAGGAAGGCAGGTGACTTTGAGGAGAGTTGTAATAGGGAGGAGCTGGTAGGTCTACATGTAAGAACCAGTGGAACATCATAGTGTGATATCCGGGACAGGGCCTGGGGAGAAACCTTAGGAAAGGTGAGGGAAAGGATATCAGGAGGCGGGCAGAGGGAACTTCCAGGAGGGACTGGGGAATGGGTGCTGAGTTAATCAGGAAATTTGAGCAAAGTCTACAGAGTACCAAGAGATGGAGAGGATCTTATCTGAAATAAAATAAGGGTTGATAGGGGCTTGGGAACCTGGAGACCCTGTCTTTGGCTGGGAATGAAGTTTGTGGCTTATAGTCAGTTTGTAGAAGCCAGAATTATAGCAGAGGACTTTCTCTTGGTAAACGTGTTTTTCTTGGCTTTCAAAGGAGTGTCTGCTATGTGCCCACATTTGTTCTAATTACTTAAGGTAATGCAGAGAGTATCATGAGGGTTTTTGAAAAAGTTTGTGGAAAGAGGGATTTGTAAGGTTGTTTCATTGTGTGTGTGAGAGTGTGTGTGTGTGTGTACGTATGTATGTATAGTATTATGCTTACGCATTTAACTGATGAAAATGTCTTGTTTTCACTGCCGTGAAGCATACTGCAATAAATATTGTGGTGGACGTATCTCTCTAATAGAATATGTTCATGTGTTTTGGGTTATATCCAATAGATGGGTTGCTCCATCATATGGCAAGTCTATTTCTGGTTTCTTAAAAATCTCCATACCGTTTTCCACAGCAGCTTCACCAATTTACATTCCCACCACAGTGTGTAAGTGTTCTTCTTGTCCCACATCTTCCTCATCATTGTGACTCTCCGTCCTTTGGGTTTTAGCCAGTATGTACGTGTGAGCTGATATCCCATTGTGGTTTGGATTTGCATTTCCCTCATAGGTTATGATGTTGAGCATTTCTTCCTGTATTTGTTGGCCATCTGTATATCTATGGGGAACTTTCTGTTGAGTTCCTTTGGCCATTTCATATCTGGATTGGTTGTGTTTTTTTTGCTGCTATTTTTTTCTAAGTTGCAGATGTATTCTTGATATTAATCCTTTGTCAGATAGGTAGCTGACAGATATCTTTTGCTCATTCTGTTGTATGTCTCTTCTATCTGTGATGACTTCCTTTGCTGTGCAAAGCTTTTAATTTCATTTAATCCCATCTGTTTAGTTTTGATTTTGCTGCTGGTCTTTGAGGGTCTTTTCCAAGGGTCATCACCTATTCCAGTGTCTTGGAGCTTTTCTTTGTATTACCTTCAAAAAGCTTCGTAGTCTCAGGTTATAGATTTAGGTCTCTGATCTGTTTTGAGTTGATTTTCCTATTTTATGGGAATTATGAATCTAATTTCAATGTTCTACACAAATACATCCATTTTTTGCCAACGGCATTTGTTGAAGAGTTTTTCCTTACTCCGATGGATAGGTCTGAATCCTAAAAATCTGGTGTTGTACATATTTGGATTAATATTGGAGCTCGCCTTGTTTTCTTCCACTGGTCTGTGTGTCACTTTTTATGCAAGTGCTTTGATATTTTGTTTAGGGTAGATTTGTAGAATACTTTGAATCAGATGTTGTGAGGCATCTAGGCTAATTTTGTTTTGTCTTTTTTCTCAGGAACACCTTATCTATTCTGGATCTTGTGTGATTTTTATAAATTTTCAGTTTGTTATATGTAATTCTATAAAGAATGTCATTGGTGTTTGGATACAAATTTAATTGAATATTTAGGTAGCTTTAGGTGGGGTAGAGATTTTTATTATACTGATTCTTCAAATCCACCAAAAGGGATATCTTTCCATTTTTTGTGTCCTTGGTGAGTTCTTTCATCAGTATGGTGATTTTCATGATAGAGCTCTTTGGCTTCTTTGCTTACATTAATCTTTTTTTTTTGGCAGGCAGAGTGGACAGTAAGAGAGAGAGAGAGACAGAGAGAAAGGTCTTCCTTTTGCCGTTGGTTCACCCTCCAATGGCTGCTGCGGCCAGAGCACTGTGGCCGGTGCACATTGCTGATCCGATGGCAGGAGCCAGGTGCTTCTCCTGGTCTCCCATAGGGTGCAGGGCCCAAGCACTTGGGCCATCTTCCACTGCACTCCCTGGCCACAGCAGAGAGCTGGCCTGGAAGAGGGGCAACCGGGACTAGAACCCAGTGTGCCAGCACTGCAAGGCAGAAGATTAGCCTAGTGAGCTGTGGCGCTAGTGACATTTAGTCTTAAACATTTTATTTCTGTCATTATTATCTTTGGGATTTTTTTGATTGCTGTGTCAGTGAGTTCCTCATTAATGTATAAACACTGCTGCTTACACAGTATGCTTATTTGTAACCTGTGACTTCACTTAATTGTTTCACCAGTTAGCAGCGTTTTTGGTGGATTGTTTTAGTTTTTTCTGGTACCATATCATGTCACCTGAAAGCATTTAGAATTTCAATTTGTCTTTTATAATCTAGGTGCTGTTTATTTCTTTCTTTATTCTCCTTTCAGTTGTGAAAATTTATAGTACTGCATTCTGTCAGAGTGGTAAAAAGGGACATCCTTGTGTTACATGTTTGACAAAAATGCTTTCACTTTTTGCCCATCCAGCATGCCATTGGCTTTGAATTGTAATACATGGCCTTTACGATTTTGATGCCTAATCCTTTTTTTTTGACAGAGTGGACAGTGAGAGAGAGAGAGACAGAGACAGAGATAAAGGTCTTCCTTTTGCCGTTGGTTCACCCTCCAATGGCCGCCGCGGCTGGCGCCCTGTGGCAGGCGCACCGTGCTGATCCGATGGCAGGAGCCAGGTACTTATCCTGGTCTCCCATGGGGTGCAGGGCCCAAGCACTGTGCCATCCTCCACTGCACTCCCTGGCCACAGCAGAGAGCTGGCCTGGAAGAGGGGCAGCCGGGACAGAATCCAGCGCCCCGACCAGGACTAGTACCCAGTGTGCTGGCGCCTCAAGGCAGAGGATTAGCCTAGTGAGCTGTGGCGCCGGCCCGCCTATTCCTTTTATACCTACTTTGTGGAGGTTTTTTTTTTTTTTAATAATGAATGGGATTGAATCTTTTCAGGTTGTTTCTCTGTATCTAATGAGATGATAATGTGCTTTTTTTTAAAAAAAAATATTTATTGCATTTTTTGCGAGAATTACAGAGAGAGAAACATAGTGAGAACAGGTGAGCGAGAGAGAGAGAAGATGAGAGTGAGAGAGAGAAAGAGGTGTTATAGGCTGCAGCAGTATGGTAGGCTTGAAGAGTGCAGGAGATATTTACTGCATTTAACTTATGGGACAGAGATGCCCAGGGCATCTACCCAGCGACATTCTCCCCCCAAATCTGCAGGCTTGGAGGCCGTGGGGGTGGGCAGCAGATCTATTGGGAGGAAGCCAAGAAGTGGATGTCTGCCTCCCCTGCTCCCTCATACAGGGCACGGATGTGAAACTAACCCAGAGTGGACGGTGAAGCGCAACTGCCGGGTGTTCTTCCAGTTCCAGAGACTGCATGGTGTCCTGCTCAATGCCAGCTGGACCTTCTTCCTGGAGAAGAGCAACTGGTGAGCAGATGTGGCCCCCTCAGCTGTGTCCATGTCCTGGGTGCCCAAGGGGAAGGGAAGGGACAGCGCGTTCCCTGGGATTGGGGGCCCAGGCAAATAGTGATGTGGACTTCCGCCCTGTGGCAGGGAGGGTCATGTGGGTAGTCCCACAGACATGGGGAGAAATGTAGGGGCCTGGTGGGCTTCAGTAGAGTATGAGAGCATGGAAACAGGGTGGGTATTATGTTGGAGAATGAGTTCCCCGGGGCTCTGCAGAGCATTAGGGGCCAAAGAACATGGTAATAGGGGAATACTTCGGTTTCCAGGAAATGGGAGGGAGACCTGGAGGACAAGTGTGTGCTGTTGAGTCAGAATACAAAACCCAAGAGGTCTGGATTGGAGAGATGTGTTAATAAAAGTTTGGGTTTTAGATTTCGGGGCTAAGAATGATGGGATTGGAAGTAAATTGTGTGGTGGGAGTGGAGGGTTAGATGTCATGGAAGAACCTATGGCATGCAAGGTGTTGGGTGTAGAAATCAGGTAATTTCTTTATATTGCCACTCTGTGATATAGACAGGGAAATGGAAGGAGTGTATGGAGGAGGTCAGGTGACTTTCAGTAGAGTTGTAATAGGGAGGAGCTTGTAGGTCTACTAGTAGAACTGGTGGAGTCTCCAAGTGTTAGACCTGGGACAGGGCCTGGGCAATAACCTTAGGAAAAGTGAGGGTAAGAAAATGGTGAGGGGTATAGTGTGGAACAACAGGGACAGAATCTGGCGCCCTGACTGGGACTAGAACCCGGAGTGCTAGTGCTGCAGGTGGAGGATTAGCCTATTGAGCAGCGGCGCTGGCCTGGATATTAATCTTTTTTCAGTTTCATAGTTAGCAAATCGTTTCTCCCATCCTTTTGGTTGCCTCTTTACTTTACTGAGTGTTCCTTTTCTAGTGCAGAAGCTTCTCAGCTTGATGGAATCACATTCGTTTGTTTCAGCTTTTATTGTGCTACTGGCATTTTTTTCCGAGAAATCTTTCCCTAAGTCAATGTAATTCAGTATTCCCCAATGTTCTCTAATAATATGATGATATTGAGTTTTAGATTTTGTTCCTTGACGTGTTTTAGTTGCTTTATGTATAAGGTGCAAAGTATGGGTCTTCTTTCATAGAAGTGCATGTGGAGGTCCAGTTTTCTCAGGACCTTGTTTTGAAGAAACGGTCCTTTGAACCTGGGATTGATCTTTAGCTCCTTCTTGAAAGACAGAGTAGTTGTAGATGTTTGTGTTATTTCAGGTGTTTCTTTTCTGTTACTTTGTCTATATGTCATTTTTTTTGCCTCTAGCAAAGTGTTTTGATTGTAACTGTCCTGTGCTGTGTCTGCAATGTGTTATTGCAATGCTATGAGTTTTTTATGTTGTATAAGGTTGCTTTCTCTATTCAGATGTTCTGTGTTTTCATATGAATTTTAGCATTGCTTTCTCTCCATCTGGGCAAAATGCTATTTGACCTTTGCTCGTGATCCCATTTTGTCTGTAAATTGCTTATGGTAGAATGGATATTTGCATTTTGTTGATTTTGCCAATGAGTCAACATGGAAGATTTTTCCGTTTTTGTGTGTCTTCTTCCATTTCTTAATATTTTGTAACGTTATTTGTAGACATTTTCATGGATATGAAACTGGACACCGAGTTGACGCTGAAGTTCAGCTGCTGGGTAATCTTCCATTTCTGGGGACTGCTCTGCTTCCTTGTAAAACCCAGCTGGGCCTTCATCCTGGACAGGAGTAACTGGTTAGTAGATGTGGTTGTGTCCTGTTGATGGCAGCCCTTGGGCCCAAGGAGGAGAGAAGGGAAGGGAAGGGAACCGTGTGCCCTGGGGTTGGGCGTCCAGGCTGAGAGCAAGGTGGACTTCCAACCTTTGGGATGCAGGGTCAAGTGGTGGGAGCCCTATACATGTGGAGACAGAAATTTGGGGACCTAGCATTCCTAGAATAGAGGAACCACAGAGACAGAGGTGAATAAGATTGGGGAATGAATTCCCTGGGGCTCTGCTGAGAATTAAGGCCCAAAGAACATCCTAAGAAGGGAAAATTTGTTGTCCAGGCAGTGGGAGGGGAAACTGGGAGGAAAACTGCCATGTGTTGACTCAGAGAACAAAACATGAGTCTGGTTTGGAGAGACGTGGTAATAGTTGTTTGGGTTTTAGATTTTCAGGCTAAGGACAATGGGATTGCAAGTACTTCATGCGGCAGGAGTGGAGGGTTAAATGCATGGAAGAACCTGGGTCATGCAAGGTTTTGGGAGCTGAAAGCAGTGTGTGTCTGTATGTCACCATCCTATGATAGAAAAGCAAAATGGAAGGACTGTGAGGAGGAAGGCAGGCGACTTTGAGGAGAGTTGTAATAGGGAGGAGCTGTAATAGGTCTGCTTGTAAGAACTAGTGGAGCATCAGAGTGTGAGATCCGGGACAGGCCGAGTGGAGAAACCTTAGTTAAACTGAGGGATAGGATATCAGGAGGTGGGCAGAGGGAAGTTTCAGGAGGGATTGTGGAATGGGAGCTGAGTTAATCAGGAAATTTGACCAAAGTGTGCAGACTACCAAGAGATGGATAAGAGGTTATTTGAAAGAAAAAGGGTTGATAAGTGGCTTGGGAACATGGAGATCCTGATTTAGCCTATGAATGAAGTTTGTGGCTTGTAGAAGTCAGAATCTGGGCAGAGGAGTTTCTCTTGGTAAATATATTTTTCTTGGCTTTCAAAGGAGTGTCTGCTATGTGCCCACATTTGTTCTAGTTATTTAAGGTACTGCAGAGAGTATCATGAGGGTCCATGAAAAAGTCTGTGGAAAGAGGGATTTGTAAGTTTGTTTCATTGTGTGTGTGTGTGTTTTTGTGTATATATAGAGAGAATTATTCTTATCCATTCATCTGATGATGTTTGAAGTCTTTAACATTTTCTTGTTGTCGCTGCTGTGAGCCATACTGCAAGAAATATTGTGGTGGACGTATCTCCCTGATAACAATACGTTTATGTATTTTGGGTTCTAGCCAGTAGAGGGCTGGCTTCATATCATATCACAAGTTTGTTTCTGGTTTCTTAAGAAATCTCCATACTGTTTTCCACAGTGACTGCACTAATTTACATTCCCACCACCAGTGTGTAATTGTTCCCCTTTTCCCACGTCCTCCTCCTCATTGAGACTCTCTGTCCTTTGGGTTTTAGCCAATATGTACGTGTGAGCTGATATCTCATTGTGGTTTGGATTTGCGTTTCCCTGATAGCTTGTGATGTTGCTATTTTTCCCTATATTTATTGGGCATCTGTATATCTATGGGGAACTGTCTGTTGAGTTCCTTTGGCCATTTCATAATTGGATTGGTTGGTGGTTGTTTTTTTTTTTTTTGCTGTTGTTTTTTTAAAGTTGCAGATGCATTCTTGATATTAATCCTTTGTCAGATAGGTAGCTGACAGATATCTTTTTCTCATCCTGTTGGATGTCTCTTCAGTCTATGATGATTTCCTTTGCTGTGCAAAGATTTTAATTTCATTTAATCCCGTTTATTTAGTTTTGAATCCAGCACCCCAACTGGTACTAGAACCCGGGGTGCTGCTGCCACAGGCAGAGTATTAGCCAAGTGAGCTGCGGTGCCGGCCTTGCTTCGCTTTTTGCCCAGTAACACCTTAGCTATTCTGCATCTTCTGTGATTTTGTATGAATTTTAGGTTGTTTTATGTAATTCTGTAAAGAACGTCATTGCCGTTTTGATATAATTTTGGTTGAATCTTTAGGTAGTGTTAGGTAAGGTAGAAATTTTAATTAGACTGATTCTTCAAATCCACCAAAAGGGATATCTTTCCATTTTTTGAGTCGTTGGTGATTTCTTATATCAGTGTATGGTGATTTTCATGATAGAGCTCTTTGGCTTCTTTGGTTAAATTTAGTCTTAAACATTTGATTTCTGTGCTTATTGTCCTTGGGATTATTGTTGATTGCTCTGTCAGTGAGTTCATCATTAATGTATAAGCACTGCTGCTTACACACTATGTTTATTTGTAACCAGTGACTTCAAGAATTGTTTCACCAGGTCTAGCAGTGTTTTTGGTGGATTGTTTTAGTTTTTTTCTGGTACCATATCATGTCACCTGAAAGCATTTAGAATTTCACTTCCTCTCTTAAAATATGGTGCAGTTTTTTTCTTTCTTTCTTTCTCTTTCAAAATTTACAGTACTGCATTCAGAGTGGAAAAAGGGGCCATCCTTGTGTTACATGTTTGACAAAAATGCTTTCACTTTTTGCCCATCCAGCATGGCATTGGCTGTTGATTTGTCATACATAGCCTTTATGATTTTGATGCCTATTCCTTCTATACCCACTCTGTGTTTTTTTTTTAGCATGAATGAGAGTGAATCTCTTCTGATTATTTCTCTGTATGTAATGAGATGATAATGTGGTTTTTTAAAAAAAGTTTTCATGCATTCATTTGCAAGAAAAACAGAGAGAAAAACAGCAAGAGCACGTGAGAGAGAGAGAGGATGAGAGTGAGAGAGGGGGAAGGTCTTCCATTTGCCAGTACACTCCCCAAAATACCGTGATGGCTAGACTGAGCCAATATGAAGTCAGGATCCAGGACCACCTTCTGGGTCTCCCATGTGGCTGCAGGGTCCCAAGGAATTTGGACATCCTCCACCGCTTCCCCAGGCATGTTAGGAGGGAGCTGGATTGGAAGTGGTGTTGCCAGAACGCACACTGGCACCCACATGGAAAGACAGCACTGCATGCCATGGCTTTAACGCGGTGTAACACAGCACCAGCCCTGCTTGTCTGACTCCGGGCAGCAGCCCTGGCTCCGACCAGGCCAGGGATGCTAGGCAGGCATCCGCCGTTCTGTACCCTGACCACGGGCAGTTTGGCAGAGCGCTGCACCAATGGGAGTGGCTGGGTGTCAGCCCGGAGGTCTAGAGAGCTGCATACTGCCCCGGAGCTTCTGGTGCACTGGATGGCGATCCCCGATGTCCCTGGAGCACTGCTGATCATGGTGAGCACAGGGCGGCCATGCCAGGCTGTGGCTACTAAGGTGGTTGTCCCTGGTTCATCAAGGCAGCGCGGCTTCTTCCGCTGACGCTGTGTATCCTGGGAGGAAGGGGCGGGTGTTAGTTGGATGGCGCTTGCGCAGTAGGCCTCAGGGAGAAGTAGGCGACGTCTGCTGCAGTGGCGTCATTGTCGACTGGTGGTGTTATTGGCAGTAGTGTTATGGTAGGCTTGGAGAGTGCGGGAGGGATTAGCTGCACTTAAATTTACGGTACAGAGATATCCAGGGCATCTTCCCATGGCGTTCTCCCCCAAATCCGCAGGTTCAGAGGCAGCACGGGTGGGCAGCAGCTCAGCCATGAGGAAGCCAAGAAGCAGATGTCTGTTTCCCCTCCTCCCCCGCAGAGGACACAGATGTGAAACTAATGCAGGGTGGACGCTGAAGCTCAGCTGCTGGATAATCTTCCAGTTCCGGAGACTGCATGGCTTCTGCTCAACCCCAGCTGGGCCTTCATCCTGGAGAGGAGCAACTGGTGAGCAGATGTGGCCACCCCAGTGGTGGCTGTGGCCTGGGTGCCCAAGGGAAAGGGAAGGGACAGCCCGTTCCCTGGGGTTGGGCAGCTCAGGCAAGCAGTGATGTGGACTTCCATCTTGTAACAGGGAGGGTCATGTGGGTAGCCCCACAGGCATGGAGAGAAATGTAGGGGCCTGGTGGGCTTCAGTAGAGTTGGAGACCATGGAGACCGGGTTGGATAGGAAGTAGGGGAATGAGTCCCCGGGCTCTGCAGAGAATTAGGGGCCAAAGAAGATGGTAAGAGGGGAAGACTTGGGTATCTGGGAAATGGGAGGGAGACCTGGAGGAAAAGTGTGTGCTGTTGAGTCAGAATACAAAACCCAAGAGGTCTGGTTTGGAGATGTGTTAATAAAAGTTTGGGTTTGAGATTTTGGGGCTAAGAATGATGGGATTGGAAGTAAATTGTGTGGTGGGAGTGGAGGGTTAGATGTCATGGAAGAACCTATGGCATGCAGGGTGTTGGGAGCTGCAATCAGGTAATTTCTGTCTATCACTATCCTGTGATATAGATAGGGAAATGGAAGGATTTAATGGAGGGGTCAGGTGACCTCAGTAGAGTTGTAATAGGGAGGAGCTGGTAGGTCTACTAGAAGAACTGGTGGAGTCTCCAAGTGTTAGACCTGGGACAGGGCCTGGGCAACAACCTTGGGAAAATGAGGGTAAAGAAACGGTGATGGGTGTGGTGTGGTCTTTCTTAGGGACTGTGGTATGGGTGCACGGTTAATTAGGAAACTTCTACAAAGGTCTTGGAATACCAGGGATGGAGAGAGGCTTATGTGGAAGAAAACTGGATAGGTGTTGTGCTTAGGAACACAAGAACCTGATGAAGCCTGGAATGTAATTTGTGGCTTGAGGTCAGCTTACAGAAGTCGTCCAGCTGGACTTGACCCAGCACCCATATGGGATGCCGACACTGCAGGAGGCACCTTTACTCAGAATGCCACAGCTCTAGTCCCTAGTCCATTTCTGATCCTGCTTTATGCTAGTGCATCAAAGCAGCAAAGGACAACCCAAGTGCTTGTGACTTTGCACCCATGTGGGACACCTGGAAAAGGCTCTTGGTTCCTGTCTTCATCTTGGTCCAGTGCTGGCTGTTTTGGCCATTTGAGAAGTCAAGCAACAGATGGAAGATCTCTTCCTCTTTCTCTCTCTCTGTATGTAACAGTGTTTTTGTGGTAAACAAAATAAATCTTCTAACAATAAGGAAAAAAAACAGAAACACTAGTTTAGTGTGAATATAAGCAACAAATATAATTGGTTGAAAGGAAAAATAACCATTTATTCAATACACTCTAAATTTAAAGTAATCACAGATTGTCACAACTATACTAAAGTAACATTCTTGCTTCTTTTTCTTTTACTTTTTTGGACAGGCAGAGTGGACAGTGAGAGAGAGAGAGAAAGAGAGAAAGGTCTTCTTTTACCATTGTTTCACCCTCCAATGGCCACTGTGGAGCAGCGGGAGTAGAACAAACAGCAACCGGGACTAGAACCCGGTGTGCCGGCGCTGCATGCAGAGGATTAGCCTATGGCGCTGCAGCGCCGGCCTCTTTTTCATTTTTTAAAGATTTATTTATTTGAAAGATAGAATTTCTGAAAAAGGTAAAGATATATAAATATATATATATATATATATATATATATAGAGAGAGAGAGAGAGAGAGAGAGAGAGAGAGAGATCTTCCCTCTGCTGGTTCATCCCCAAATGGCCACAATGGCTTGAAGTTAGCCGATCCAAAGTTATGAACGAGGAGCTTATCCCAGTCTCCCACGTAGGTGCAGGGTCCTAGGACTTGGGCCATCTTCTACCGCTTTCCCAGTCCATAGCAGAGAGCTAGATCAGAAGAGGAGCAGCGTGAACTAGAACCTGTGCCCATGTGGGGTGCCCACCTTTCAAGCCTGGGCTTTCACACACTGCCACACAGCACCTGCCCCTTCAATTATTTTTAAAATGAATGAAAAGAGAACATATTTCATGCATTCTTTAGGTACAGTTCCAAGAATAAACCCAGACCTTCCTCTCTTCCCCTTTCCCCTCCCTTCATGGCCTCTTCTTTTCATCATTTTTTCAAAATATGATTTTAATCCATGTTATATTCAGGGTAACCTTACTATTCATTGGGTAAAAGGTAGAAAGAATAAAGTTCCACCGGAGCAGTATAATTTTTTTATTTAAAAATTATTTTCTTGAGAGGCACTTTTACAGAGAGAGGTAGACATAGTTAGAGGTCTTCCATCCATATGGGTTCAATGCACGAATGGCCACAGTGTCTGCAGGTGGGCCATTCCATAGCGAGGAACCAAGAGCTTCTTCCATCTTTCCCAGTAGGTTGCAGGGGCCCAAGCCCCTGGGCCATTTCCACTGCTTTCTCAGGCCATCAGCAGGGAAGTGGATTGGAAGTGGAGCAGCTGGACTTGAACTGGTGTCCATATCAGATGCCGGCACCACAGTGGATGCTTAACATACTATGCCACCATTCCGGCCCCAGTACTCTGTTCTTAACAATTGGTTTGTCCAGGTTATGAAACAGTGTTTTCTAGGAGTATATTTTTAGCAGTAGTGCTACACATTGGCATTTACTTTTTTTTTGCTTTTGTGTTTTGATTTTTCAACAAACTTAACTTACATGTGGTATTTTTCTTTTTCTGGCTTATTTCATTTTTCTTTTTTCTTTAAAAATTTTGACAGGTAGAGTTATAGACAATGAGAGTCAGAGACAGAGAGAAAGGTGTTCCTTCTGTTGGTTCATTCCCCAAATGGTGCTATGGCCGGCGTTGCACCAGCCCTCTGGCTTATTTCTCTAACGTGAAGTCCTCCAGTTACTCCATGTTGATGCACTTGAAAAAATTTCATTATTTTTAAGTCCTGAATAACATTTCATTGTAGATCTGTACCATGTTTTCTTATTCTTATGATGATAGAAATCTTTGTTTAATCTTTGTAAATAAATCCTTGTTTATTCCTTGTGATTGCTGTGAACCATATTGCGATCAGCATGGTGGTGGAGCTATCTCTTTGATACAATAATGTTCATTTCTTTTGGGTGTATACCCAGTAGTGGGATTGCTGAAGCATATGGCAGGTTTGTTTCTGTTTTTTTAAAGATCTGTTTATTAGAGAGGCAGAGTTACAGACAGAGAGAGGGAGTGGCAGATAGAAAGGTCCTTCGTCAGCTGGTTCACACCTGAAATGGCTGCAGTGGCCCAAACTGCATCAGGCCAAACCTGGGAGGCAGGAGTCCCTGCTTCCTGCACCCAAGGTTCTGCATGGGTATGCAGAGGTCCAAGCTCTTGGACCATCCTCCACTCCTTTGCGCAGGACATCAGCAGGGAGCTGAAGTGGAAGCGGGGCAGTTGAGACTTGAACCGATGAACATATGGGGTGCTGGCGCTGCAGGTGAAGGCTTAGCCTGCTATCCACAGTGCCAGCCCCTCCTTTCCTTTTCTGTAGTGTCTTCTTCCAGTGTAACTTGAAATAGTAAAGCTTTATATTTATACGTGCCATCAACACTTAGGCAAAGCAAAGTATGGGCTAGGGGATAAAGTCAACATTTTTTGAAAATTTGAAATTTTTGAAATTTTTTATTTATTTGAGAGGATGGGAATTAGAGAAAGAATTTCTCATCCACTGATTGAATTCTGAGATGCCTGAAATAGCCAAGGCTGCACTGGGGCCAAGTATGGAGCTGAGAACTCAATCCCAGTCTCCCACGTAGGTTTCAGGAGCCCAGTTACTCGGAACCATCACCCCTGCCTCCCAGGATTTGCACTACCTGGAAACTGGAATCAGTCAAAGCAGAAGCCAGGAAGGAAACCAAGGCACTCCATTATGGGCATGGGCTTCCTAACCAGTGTGTTAGCTGTGAGGCCAAATACCACAATTGCCCCCATCGTTTTATAATATAGAATATAAAGGACATATTTTAGTAAAGTGCAGAACAAAAGACTAATAATAAGCTTCTGGCTGCTATGTCTGATGATAAAGCAAGGTCACAAACAGAAGTTGGCACTGATGGGGGCTGGTGTTGTGCCACTGGGTAACACTGGCATTGCTATCAGAGTGCTGTTTCAGACAGTCCCAGATGCTCTGCCTCTCATTGAATTCCCTGCTAATGCAGCTAAGAAAGAGCAGAGAATGGATCAAGGACCAGGACCCCTGTCACTCAGATGGAGCTCCAGGGTCCTGTCTTCAGCCTGGCCAGTCTGGCTATAAAGGGAGTGAAACAGCAGATGGAAGATCCATCTCTCTCTCTCTCACTCTCACTCTTCTTCTTTCCCTGCCTACCAGAAAGATAATTTTATCTCTAAACTGCAAATTACCTGATTGTTTTCCCCCAGAAACCTTTTATTTAAGGAATATAAACTTTATACATTCCATAATTGCAACTTTAGGAACTTGGTGATTCTTCCCATGGTACCCAGGATCCCACCAACATTCTCACACCTCTTCCTCCTTCCTCTACTATTCTCATACTAATTTTTTGCTAAGATAACTTTATTTGAATATTTATTTTTTAATTAGTATGAAATTATTCACATTTTATTTTTCCCTTTCTCTTGCTTGTTTCTTTTCTTCCCTCTACAGAGCTCAGAAAATATTAGTAAATATGTTTAGATATGTGAATAACCATTTTTGCATTTCCTTTTTGAAAGAATTTTTTAAAGATTTATGACATATTAAATTTTACTGATAACTGATTGATAACACTATACCAGGAGATATCAGAGTTCTTGGAATTTGACATTTTCTGGAGCATTAAGAATTCTACATATGTCCATACAAATATAGCATAAGGTTAATCATCACTTTTATTTTAAGGTGCTTTCCATTCATTTTAGCATATCAAGTTAACTGTATTAGTTTAATATTTTTTATAAAGTGAGAAAACTGTTTCTTTTTGAGATTCTTCCAAGGACCCTGTGGAAAATCCTAAAGTTAGTTTGAGGTCAAGAAGACTTCATTTATGGACCAGCGTTGTGGTGCAGTGAATGAAATCTCAGTCTAAAAAGCTAGCATTTCATCTGGTCATTGGTTTACATCCTGGCTGCTCCACATCCGATCCCACTTGCTGCTTATGCACCTGGGAAAGCAGCAGAAGGTGGTGCAAGCAATCAGGCCCCTTCAGCAGACAGGGAGGCCTGCATGGGGTTCCAACCCCTGACCCCGGCCTTGTTCATTACCAGCTTCTGTGGTCATTTGGGGAGTGACCCAGCCGATGGAAGATGCCCCCCCCAACTCTGTGTCACTTCCATTGATTTCTTTTTCTTGCCTCATGGCTCTGGCAAAAACTTCCAGGACTATGTTTAATAGCAATGATGAGAGTGTGCCTCCCTATCTGGTACCGGATCACAGAGGGAAAGCTTCCAACTTTTCCCCATTTAATACGGTGCTGGCGGTGGGTTTGTCATAAATTACCTTGATTGTGTTAATGAATGTTCCTTCTCTACGCAGTTTGCTTAGAATTTTATCATTGAAGAGTGTTGTGTTTTATCAAATGCTTTCTCTGCATCTATTGAGATAATCATATGATTTTGTTCAGCAGTTTGTTAAAGGAGTGTATCACATTGATTGATTTGCAAATGTTGACTCATCCCTGCATACCATGGATAAATCCCACTTGGTCTGAATGCATGATCTTTGTGATGTGTTGTTGGATTTGGTTGGCTAGAATTTTATTTAGGATTTTGCGTCTATGTTCATCAGGAAAGTTGGTCTGTAATTCTCTTTCTCTGTTGCATCCTTCTCAGATTTAGGAATTCAGGTGATGCTGGCTTCCTAGAAAGAATTTGGGAGGATTCTCTCTCTTTCAGTTGTTTTGAGTAACTTTAGAAGAACCTGAGTTTGTTCTCTTAAATGTCTGGTAGAATTCAGCAATGAAGCCCTCTGGTCCTGTGTTCTTTGTTAGGAGGGCCTTTATTACTGATTCAATATCCATCTTTGTTATGGGTCTGTTTATGTTTTCTGTGTCTTCATGGTTCAATTTAGGTAGGTGGTATATATGTCCAGGAACCTATCCATTTCTTCTGTGTTTCCTAATTTGTTGGCATACAGCTCTGTGTAGTAATTTCTGATGATTCTATTTTATTTCTGTGATATCTATTGTTGTATTTACTTTTTCTTGTCTAATTGTATTGATTTGGGTCTTCTCTCTCCTCCTTTTAGTTGGACCAGTGGTGTGACAATTTTGTTTATTTTTTCAAAAAAACAATTCTTCGTTCTGCTGATCTTTTGTATTGTTTTTCATTTGGGTTCAGTTTTGTTGATTGCTTCTCTGATTTCAATTATTTCTTTTTCCCTGCTAGTTTTGGGTTTGGTTTGCCATTGTTTTTCTAGATCCTTGAGATCCATCGATAGCTCATTTATTTGGTGTTTTTCCAATTTCCTGATGTAGACCGTTATTGCTATAAACTTTCTTCTTAATACTAATTTTGCTGTATCCCATAAGATTTGACATATTGTGTTTTTGTCTTCACTTGTTTCCAGAAAAGTTTTTATTTGATTTGATTTCTACTATGACCAATCTTTCATTCAGGAGCATATTGTTCATTCTCCTTTTGTTTGCATATGCTCTAGAGATTCCTGAGTTGCTGATTTCCAGCTTCATTCATTGTGGCCTGAAAAGATGCATGATATGATTTCAATTTTTTTAATTTACTGAGACTTGTTTTATGGCCAAGTATGTGTTCAATCCTAGATGAAGTTCAATGTACTGTTGAGAAGAGTAGGATGAAAAGTTCTCTAGATATATGTTAGATCCACTTGGTCTGTAGTGTCGATTAAATCTAAGGTTTCCTTGTTGATTATCTGTCTGGTTGATCTGTCCATTACTGAAAGTGGGGTGTTGAAGTCCCTCATTACTATTGTATTGGAGGCTAAGTCTCCTTTTAAATCTCTTAACATAACATTTAAATAGCCATATACCCTGTAATTAGGTGCATACATGTTTATAATAGTTATATCTTTCTGTTGAATTGATCCCTTAATCATTATGTAGTGCCCTTCTTTGTTTATTTTAATAGTTATTGTGTTAAACTCTGTTTTTTTCTGATATTATGATGGCTACACCAGCTTTTTTTTGTTTTGTTTTGTTTTGTTTTTTTTGGCATGGACTATTTTGTTGGCATGGAATATCTTTTTCCATCCTTTCACTTTCAGTCTACATTTTCTTTGTTGCTGAGATGTGTTTCTTGTAGGCAGCAAATAGATGTGGTTTTTTTTATTTGACAGATATAGTTAGAGAGAGAGACAGAGAGAAAGGTCTTTCTTCCGTTGGTTCACCCCCTAATTGACGCTATGGCCAGAGCTACGCTGATCCGAAGCCAGGAGCCAATTTCTTCTTCCTGGTCTCCCACGCGAGCGCAGGTGCCCAAGCACTTTGGCCATCCTCCACTGCCTTCCCAGGCCACAGTAGAGAGCTGGACTGGAAGAAGAGCAACCGGGATTAAAAGCCGGCACCCATATGGGATGCCAGTGCCGCAGGCAGAGGATTAATCAAGTGAGCCATGGCTTCGGCCCTGGGTTTTGTTTTTTAATCCATTCAGCCAGTCTGTGTCTTTTCACTGGGGAGTTTAGCCCATTTACATGCAAGGTGAGTATTGATAAGTGATGACTTTGCCCTGCCATTTTTCCAAAAATATTCCTATTTTTTTTTTTTACTTTGTGTTTCCTTTGAACTTTTACTGGAAGCTTTGCTTCCTTTACTTTCTTCATAGTGATGGCCATGTTTCTGTGTGTGTGTGTGCAACACACCCTTAAGCATCCTTTGTAGGGCAGCATGGGTGGTGATAAACTCTTACAATTTCTGTTTGTCATAGAAGGTCTTTATTTCACCTTCATTGATAAATGAGAGCTTTGTAAGGCATAATATTCTGGTATGACAGTTTTTTCTCTTGAGACTTGGACTGTATCTTACCATTCTCTCCTAGCCTACAAGCTTTCTGATGAGAAGTCCACTGTGAGTCTATAATTTGAGATCCTCTGAAAGTAATCTGGCCCATTTTAGAATCTTCTCTTTATGTTTTCCTGTGCTGAGTTTGATTACAGTGTGTCATGGCAAGGATCTTTCCTGGTCACATCTATTAGGAGTTCTGTGTGCTTCCTGTAGTTGGATGTCCCGTTGGTTTTCCAAACTAGGGACAATTTCTGTGATTTTTTTCACTAAAAAGGCCTTCTTGTCCTTTCTCTTTTTCCATACCTTCAGGAACTCCTAGGACCCGTATATTGGGTCTTTTTATAGTATCCTGTAGATTCCCAACAGGCATTTTTGTTTTCTAATTCCCTCTTTTGAACTGTATAGTTTCTGGTGCTTGGCCTTCTATGCCGACATCTTTCTTCTGCTTCATCAATTCTGTTGTTAAGGGTCTCCACTGCATTTTTATTTGTTCTATTGAATTTTTCATTTCATTGAGATTTCTCTTTATGATCTCCATTTCATGGGAGAAATTTTTTTTCATGTCCTGTATGGATTTCAGTAGTTTGTGCATTTCTTTGATAACTTCTATGGCATCTTATTTTTTTTTGACAGGTAGAGTTATAGACAGTGAGAGAGAGACAGAAAGAAAGGTCTTCCTTCCATTGGTTCACTCCCCTATTGTCATCTGTGGCAGGCACTTCGCCAAACCGAAACCAGGAGCTGGGTTTTTTCTCCCGGTCTCCCAATCACTTGGGCCAGCCTCCACTGCCCTCCCCGGCCACAGCAGAGAGCTGGACTGGAAGAGGAGCAACCAGGACTGGAAGAGGAGCAACTGGGACTACTACCCGGCGCCCCAACTGGGACTAGAACCCGGGGTGCCAGTGCTGCAGGCAGAGGATTAGCCAAGTGAGCCACGGTGCTGGCCTACTTCTTTGTAATCTTATCAATTTTTTGAATTCCAT
Organism: Oryctolagus cuniculus; assembly: GCF_051225735.1. Lineage (NCBI taxonomy): Eukaryota > Metazoa > Chordata > Mammalia > Lagomorpha > Leporidae > Oryctolagus > Oryctolagus cuniculus. Next base: position 29,728,551 of record NC_142885.1, read on the forward strand.
TTCTTCATCTTTCTTCTATCTCATCATCTTCACAATCTAATATTGAAGTGTCATGTTCTTTGTTTTAAGGTTTGATTATTATTTATTTGAAAGCATTACAGAGAGAGAGAGGAGAGGCAGAGAGAGAGAGGTCTTCTATCCGCTGATCACTACCATGTTGTCTGCAATGGCTGGAGCTACGCCGATCTGCAGCCAGGAGCCAGGAGCTTCTTCTGGGGGTCTCCCATGTGGTTGCAGGGGACCAAGGACTTTGACCATATTGCACTGCTTTTCCAGGCCAGAGCAGAGAGCTGGATTGGAAGCAGCACAGCCAGGACTCGAACCAGTGCCCATATGGGACATCGGCACTGCAAATGCAGCTTTTACCCACTATGTCACAGTTCTGGCCCTGAAGTGCCCTGTTCTTTTGGTGACATCATGTTGTCTTCCTATTCTTGTTTCTTGAATTGGTGTATATGTTGTTTGGCATTTGTGGAGATATTTTTTTGGTTTTCTCTTTCTCTTTTATCTTTGGACTATGACTGTGTTGATAAGTGGAAAGTCTACTTTTCAGTGAATATCTAGAGGCTTGCAGTGGGTGTGGCCAGAGAGCTCTGCTCACTTCTCCAGGGATAAGGGCATTCCCAAGGTGACACACCCAGCTTTGTTGCGGCAAATATCTCTCTCTCTCTCTCTCTCTCTCTCTCTCTCTCTCTCTCTCTCATCAGAAGGGAATTTATTCCATGCAGCTGAGCTCCTCTACTCACTGGAGACCAGTGCCTGATTGCTAGCCCAAGTTTGTTACATTTATTCGCTCTGTCCCAAGGGTCACACAAGGGATCTGTGCATTCCTCAGTGTAAGATCAGTTTCCCTAACAGTATCTCTAACAGGTAACCAGGGAACCCTGAGCATATGGAGTTTCCCTCTGTAATTGCTCAAAGTCCTAGCCACACTGTGAGTCCTCCCACACACCCTCAGTTTTTTTTCCCTATCCAAGTACAGAAGCCTCACACAGTCACAAGCTCCCAGCCCGCTGTTAGTTCTCCCCAGCAGAATCAAGAGTCTCCACTTGGCTGATTGCTGGGTAGAGACACAGGTTGGCGCACCTGTGATGTATATCCAAAGTCACACCCTGGTGTCCATGCCTGTCACATAAGTCCACCCTGTCTTCTCTAATTTTGGTAGAGTTCCCTCTGCTGTTTTCTCACTTGACTGTTCCCTGAGATTACCCTCTCCACTTATTTATTTATTGACAGGCAGAGTGGATAGTGAGAGAGAGAGACAGAGAGAAAGGTCTTCCTTTTGCCATTGGTTCACCCTCTAATGGCCGCCGCAGCCAGCGCACTGTGGCCAGCGCACCGCGCTGATCCGAAGCCAGGAATCAGGTGCTTCTCCTGGTCTCCCCTGCACCGGTGCAGGGCCCAAGCACTTGGGCCATCCTCCACTGCACTCCCTGGCCACAGCAGAGAGCTGGCCTGGAAGAGGGGCAACCGGGACAGAATCTGGAGCCCTGACCAGGACTAGAGCCCGGTGTGCCAGCACCACTAGGTGGAGGATTAGCCTATGGAGCTGCAGTGCCAGCCCCTCTCTACATTTTCTAAACTGTCATCTCCTGGGCTAGAGCAGTAAGCTCCCACCCTACTCCACCATACTGGAACCGCCTATGAGTTCTGTTAGTCTCTGAGTGGAGTCTTTTGGATCCTCTATATACATAATCATGGCATCTGCAAATAGGGCTAGAACCCGGTGTGCTAGCGCTGCATGGTGGAGGATTAGCCTAGTGAGCCACGGCGCCAGCCAGGATGAATGATCATTTCTTATATATTGTTGAATTCAATTGGCTAGTATTTTGAGGATGATTTGTGTGTGTGTTTATCAGGGACATTTGTGTGTACTTTCTCTGTTGTATCTTTTTCTGATTTAGGAATTAAGGTGATACTGTCTTCACAGAAGGAGTTTGGAAAGCTTCCCTCTCTTTCAGTTGTTTTGAATAGCTTGACAAGAATTGGAGTTAGTAGTTCTTTGAATGTCTAATAGAATTCAGCAGTGAAGCTGTCCAATCCTAGGTTTTTCTTTGTTGGGAGTGTCTTTATTACTGATACAATTTCTGTTTTGTTTATTGGTATGTTTGGTTTTTCTGGGTGTTCCTGGGTCAATTTTGGTGGGTTTTAAGTGTCCAGGAATCTTTTTCTTCTAGATTTCCTGATTTGTTGGGCTATAGCTCTTTGTAGTAATTCCTGATGAGAAGTCAGCTGTGAGTGTAATTGGAGATACTCTGAGAGTAATCTGACATTTCTCTTTTGCACATTTTCGAATCTTTATGTTTTACTGTGGAGCATTTGACTACAATATGTTGTGGGGAAGGTCTTTTCTGGTCATGTATATTAAGAGTGCTGTATGGCCGGTGCCATGGCTCAATAGGCTAATCCTCTGCCTGTGGCACCGGCAGCCTGGGTTCTAGTCCCGGTTGCCCCTCTTCCAGTCCAGCTCTCTGCTGTGACCCAGGAGTGCAGTGGAGGATGGCCCAAGTCCCTGGGCCCTGCACCCGCATGAGAGACCAGGGGAAGCACCTGGCTCCTGGCTTCGTATCAGCACACTGTGCCAGCCACAGTGTGCCAGCCGCAGTGGCTATTGGGGGATGAACCTCAGAAAAAGGAAGACCTTTATATTTTTGGAGATAAATATATTTGTGGAGATACTTATTTTTTTCCCTGATGGCTTTTATCATTGGACTGTGTCTCTGTGGATTAGTGGAGTGTCTTCTGTTTCAATGAATACCCAGAAGTGTGTGCTACTTGTGATTAGGGAGCTCTGGTCACTGCTCCAGGGTGGGGCCAGTGTCCAGGGTGACACCCAAATGGAGCAAGTTAGATCTCTTCTTACTAATAGAAAAGAGGATATGGTCACTGCTGTTGGCATAATCACACCCTCACTCCTCTTTTCCAAGGTGAGAATAACCCAGGTGTTAGCCCTCAGTGGGTACTATTCTGATCTGTGGTTCTGTGGTTCTGCATGAATGGCACAAAGGATCTGTGCAGTCTTCAGTGTGAGCACAGATCCTGCTGCAGTGACCCACCCCAGGCAGCCAGGGTGCTGAGCTTGTGGAGCTACACACAGTAATCTCCCAGAAACGCAGCTATACCAGGCAGCCTATCCTTCATTCATGTGTTCCCACAGTCTCAGTACCAGGGCTCCCACAGACACAGGGTGCAGAAGATCCACACCAACCCACTAACCTGTTCTGTCCATGGAGAAGCTGAGAACTTTGGAGAGCCAGTTGCCTATGGGTGCTCCACTTAGGCAGTTTGAGCTCCAGAGCCTGCATTATGTTGAGAGGCTAAGGGCTCATGATAATCATAGGTGCATTTGCAGCGCCCTGTCAGTCTTTCCACCCAGACTGAAAGTCGGTGGGGAACACAGATTTTTCCCTGTGGTGAAATCCCTGGTCATACATGTCCACAAGAGCTACTGGCCACAGCACTGCTTGTTTCACAATCATGCCTTCTTCCCGCCAGTTTATGGACACTTAGAAGAGTCCCTGCAGCTAGTGATGATGTCAGAATGGCTCCTTCTCCCTGCCTGTTGCTGGGTGTGTGCCCCTGGGCTGTTGCTACTTGAGAGAAGATGGCGCCTTTTCCCTGACTGTTGCTGGGAGCCTGCACAAGAGCTGCTGCAGCTACTAGCGTATCCAAAATGGTGCCTGCCCTCTCTGAGCTGGTTGTCGGGGGCTGTTGTGAGGGGATGGGGAGAATTGCTCTCTTTTCTGCTGGGGTAGAGGATACCCTGTTACTCACAGGGTCCATGACACATCCAAGACAGTCTGCTAGGCTGTCTCTGCAGCTATTTCAGCATTGGCATGGGCCACTGCAGTGTGATCTCACCTTGTTCTTCAGAGCCGGCACTTTCTCCAGCTCTCACCTGCTGGGTCTTGTGTTGTATCAGTGCTTGTTGCAGCTTCCACACAGATCCACAGCATCTCTCCTCCTCTTCCAGAATCTCCACTCTCCCCTGGGAATCTCTGTCTGTTTTTCCTATTTTATCCTAGCCTATAGCAGTCCTCCTTTTCCCTATTCCTCCATATGGAATCCCCTCTGAGAATTATCTGTTTTGTTTATCTTCTCAAAAAACCAATTTTTGATTTGTTGATCTTTTTTCTTTCATTTATTCATGCTCTGACATATATTATTTCTCATATCCTTTCCGGTTAAAGGTTGTGTTCTTATTTATCCCTGTGCAGCTGGGACTCGAACCAGTACCCCTTATGGGATGTCAGCACTGCAGGTGGCGTCCTCATCCCCTATGCCATAGCGCTGGCCCCTGAACTGATTCTCAACAATATATTGTGAACTGAAAAAATATCATCAATGGAAACAGTGGTAAATTTTCACCAAAATCATTCACATGACTAGTGAACAGGACTAAAACAGTAGTCTTATTGCACCATGCATATGGCCAATCTTAGGATTCTCCCATTAGTATCTATATAGTTTCAGATTATTTTTGGGTTTCCAGGTAAAATATAATAGTAATATAAATTATGTTTACAGAATCATTTCATCTGTAGTATTTTATGGCATGTTTTACATGTTTTATAACATGTTTTTATAATTAAATACTCATTGAGAGTTCATAATCAGATGATTTCGGGTGCTGTTGCTAAATGATTGTGTCCCTCAATATGCATGTGCTGAACTGTAATACTCAGTGTCTTGTTATTTAGGAGCAAGGGTGCTCAGAGCTGACTGGATCATGAGGGCAGATCTGAGAATGCTATCACTGCCCTTATGTTTTAAAAAAGGTTTTATTTACTTATTTGAGAGGCAGAGTTACAAACAGAGAGAGAAACAGAGAGAAAGGTCTTCCATCAGCTGGTTCACTCGCCAAATGGCCACAATGGCCAGAGCTGAGCCTATGTGAAGCCAGGAGCCAGGAGTTTATTCCAGGTGTCCCACATGCATGCAGGGGCCCTAGGACTAGGGGCATCTTCCACTGCTTTCCCAGGCTGTAGCAGAGAGTTGGATCAGAAGTGGAGCAGCTGGTACTGAAACCCGTGACAATATGGGATGCCAGGCCTGAAGGTGGCTTTACCCACTACACCACAGCACCCTTTTAAGAATGGCGTGATGGAGCAGCTTGTTTACCCTTTTGCGATTCTGCCACATGAGGGCACACAGACATTAGTGAGCAAAGCTTCCCCAGACACTGAGTCCCCCTAACACTTTAATCTTAGACTTACCAGCCTCCAAAACAGTGAGTAATAAATCCCTGTTGTTTATAAACTTCCCAGTGTAATGTGTTTTCTTACAGCATCCCAAATGGACTAAGATGGAGTAAATAATCATAAAAGTTTAGAAATGGGTGGTATTGAGGCACAGCAGGTTAATCTGACATTTGGGTTTTCAGCATCCTACATCAACCTGCCTGTTGTGAGTCCTAGCTCCCGCATGTCCAATTCAGTTTCCTGGTAATTCCCCTGGGAGGCAACAAACAATGGCCCAAGTGGATGGTTCCTGCCACCTTCTTGGAGACAGAGATGTAGTTCCTGGCTTCTGGCTTCTGCCTGGCCCAGTCCTGGCTGTTGGGGGCATTTGAGGAGTAAGTCAGCAGGTAGAAGATCTCTCTTTGTGTCTCTGTCATTCTTCCTGTCAAATGAATACATAAACCTTATGAAAAACATCATTGATGACATGACTTTGGTAAATGCTTCATCAAGTAAGAATTTAGGGAGTAAAACATGGGGCTGGCACTCTGGTATCACATACAAGCTCTGGTTCAAATCCTGGCTGTTCTACCTCTGATCCATCTCTCTGCTAAGGTATCTGGGATAGTAGCAGAGGATGGCCCATGTGCTTGGGCCTCTGCACCTTGTGGGTGACATGGAAGAAGCTCTTGGCTCCTGGCTTCATCCTGACTGAACCCTGGCTGTTGTGGCCATTTGTGGAGTGAAGTGAGCAGATGGAAGATCTCTTTCTCTCTATCTCTCCCTCTCTCTGTATTTAACTGTGCCTTTCAAGTAAGTAAAGTAAATAAAGTAAATCATTTTTTTTAAAAAAAAGGTAAAAAGAAAAACCAGAAACTCTAGTTCCCTAGTTTAGTGGGAAATAAGCAACAGGTATAAACAGCTGAATGGAAAATGACCATTTTACCCATATACCATAAATTTTAAAGTAATCACAGATCATTAAAACTATACTAGTGTAATATTCTTCTTTATTTTTGCATTATTTTTGAAATAATTTTTCATGTATTTCATCAGTACTGTTCCAGGAAGCCAGCCGCATTCTTCTCTCCCTCTTCCCCTCCCTCCCATGTCTCTCTTCTTTTCATTATTTTTACGAGGTATAGTTTTAATCCACTTTATTATTCGCAGTCTTAATTCACCACTAAACATAGTATTCAACAAGGAAAGGTAGGAAGACCACAATTCCACAAGAGTAGTATAATTTTCTTAACCATAGGTTTGACAAGGTTATAAAACAAAGTTTTGTGGATTTACATTTTAAGCAATAGTGATAGACACAAACATCCTTTATGTTTTTGTGTTTTGATTTTAAAAATGTTAGCTTCCACATATAAGGGAATACATGTGATAAGTGTATTTCTCTGGCTGATTTCACTAACTGATGTCCTAAGTTGCATCCAGTGTTGTTGTTTTTTTTTTAATTTTTTGACAGGCAGAGTCAGACAGTGAGAGAGAGGGACAGAGAGAGAGTTACAGACAGTGAGAGAGAGTGACAGTGAGAAAGGTCTTCTTCCATTGGTTCACTCCCCTAATGGCCACCTCAGCCAGGGCTGGGCTGATCCGAAGCCAGGAACTGGCATGCTTCCTCCCTGTCTTCCATGCAAGTGCAGGGACCCAAGCACTTGGGCCATCCTCCACTGCACTCCCGGGCCACAGCAGAGAGCTGGACTGGAAGAGGAGCAACCAGGCCTAGTACCCAGCACCCCAGCCAGGACTAGAACATGGGGTGCCGGCGCCACAGGTGGAGGATTAGCCAAGTGAACCTTGGCACCGGCCAAGTGTTGCTATTTTTTATACCTGAATAAAAATTCCATTATAGATATATACATATTTTCCTTATCCATTATCTTGCTGTGTCTGTTGTGAACAGTGCTGCAGTAAACACGGTGGTGGAGGTATCACTTTGATACATGATGCTAATACCTTATATGTATAAACCCAGTGGGATTGCAGGATCATATGACAAATTTCCTTCTGGTTTCTTAAGAAATCTCCATACTATTTTCCACAGTCTTTGAACGAATTACATTCCCACAGATGGTGTACCAGAGTTCCCCTTTTTTCACATCCTCTAATTTGTTATTCTATATCTTGATTTTAACAATTAAGAAAAGGTGGTGATTTCTCATTGCAGTTTTGCTATGTATTTCCCTGTTGGCTAGTGATGTAGAGCATTTTTTCCAAGATTTGTTGGACATTTGTATTTCCTTAGAGAACTGTTTGTTGAGTTCCTTTGGCCGTTTCTTAACTGGCTGTTTGTCTTTTTGTTATTTTTGTTCTCTTTTTTAAGTTGCTGGTGTACTCTGATTATTAATTCTTTATCACAAATACTTTTCCTCATTCTGTTGGATGTCTCTTCATTCTGTTGTGGTTTCCTTTGCTGTGCAGAAGCTTTTGACTTGCATATAATGCCATTTGTTTAGTGTTGATTTTGTTGCCTGTGCCTTGAGGGTCTTGTCTAAGAAGTCATCCCCTCTCCAGTGCCTTGGAGCATTTCTTCTGCAGTTGCTTCCAAAAGCTTCATAGTCTCAGTTCTTAAATTTCGGTCTCTGACCTATCATTTTTGTTTATGAATTAAATAGATTCTTTCCCTTGATCAGTTAATGCTCATCAGCACTTTTTTAGAGGAAAGTGGCTTGATGAATGCATCAAAGAAATGTATATACAAGATCATTCTACTTTGCTCTTTCATAAAAATTGGCTTTAGTGCTGTACGTAATTTTCATCAACATGGTAGGAAACGCATCCATAACAAAATCCCTTGTGATGTTACTTTATCATTGCTAAAGGCAATATAACTTTGGTAAAGAATATAGGAGTTTTACAGAAATTAATTGTATGTTCAAAACCTCCACTTCATGCATTTAATGTATTTTAGAGGGAGATACATAGTTATCAGACTATATGACTTCTGTCAAGGGAATTTTCCAATTTACATTCCTCTTATTTTGTTTTACTTCCATATATTTTTGTTTCTTCAAGTTTATCAGTAGATCATGTTTCTTAAATAGAAATACCTGAAGTAGACAGGCATTAAGACCAGATTCAATTTACAGCAGAAATACTAGGCTTCAGTCTGTTTCAAGCAAATGTATTTCATACATCCATGTAACCGCCCATTCAGTTTCATTGTCTACAACACTAGTGGGAAAAATACGCTGGAGCCAAAACAATATAATTGAGCTCTGTTTGTCCCATGGCTGGGTGAATACTGTTACAGCTTTTTTTCCTCTGCACAATTATTGTAACAATTCTCTGAAAGGCAGATAAGTAGAAAAATGTGGCTAGAGAGCCTCAAACAAAGAGCTATTCAAAGGTATCCAGACCAAGAGAATTAATTCAGAAAAAATACACGAGGAAAGTTCCCAGATAAACCATAGGAACCATAAATAAAGGAAAAGAAAAATGATTATACTAACTAAGGAAGTACAGTAAGTATCTTATTACATATGAAAGATTACTGGTTTCCCTACAGAGTCTAAAAACATGATTATAAAAGTATCTTGTTTGGGGCCGGCGCCGCGGCTCACTAGGCTAATCCTCCGCCTAGCGGCGCCGGCACACCGGGTTCTAGTCCCGGTCGGGGCGCCGGATTCTGTCCCGGTTGCCCCTCTTCCAGGCCAGCCCTCTGCTGTGGCCAGGGAGTGCAGTGGAGGATGGCCCAGGTGCTTGGGCCCTGCACCCCATGGGAGACCAGGAAAAGCACCTGGCTCCTGGCTCCTGCCATCGGATCAGCGCGGTGCGCCGGCCGCAGCGCACCGGCCGTGGCGGCCATTGGAGAGTGAACCAATGGCAAAGGAAGACCTTTCTCTCTGTCTCTCCCTCTCACTGTCCACTCTGCCTGTCAAAAAAAAAAAAAAAAGAAGTATCTTGTTTGGCCAGTGCCGCGCCTCACTAGGTTAATCCTCCGCCTTTCAGCGCCAGCACACTGGGTTCTAGTCCCGGTCAGGGCACCGGATTCTGTCCGGGTTGCCCCTCTTCCAGGCCAGCTCTCTGCTGTGGCCAGGGAGTGCAGTGGAGGATGGCCCAAGTTCTTGGGCCCTGCACTCCATGGGAGACCAGGATAAGTACCTGGCTCCTGCCATCGGATCAACGCCGTGCGCCGGCCGCATGCGCCGGCCACGGTGGCGATTGGGGGTGAACCAATGATTAAATTTATTCCTATTAATGCTAATTTTTTGGTTATTGTAAATGTGATTTTTTAATTTCTCTGTGAATCCATCATTAATATGTAAAAAGGCAGCTATTTTTGTCTATTTATTTGTATGTAAACTTTACTGAATTGGTTCATCAGTTCAAGTAGCATTTTGGTGGAATGTTTGTGTTCTTCCAGGAACAACATGTCATCTGAAACATTAATTATTTGACTTGTTCTTTTCTAATGTTAATGCCTTTTATTTTGTTCTTCTCTCTAATTGCTCTTCTGAAAATTTACGGTACTGTATTCAGTTAGAGTGGTGAAAGTGGACATCTTTGTGTTTTTACAGATTTTGACAGAATGCTTTCATCATTTCCTCATTCAGTATGATATTGGCTGTTGGTTTGTCAAATATAACCTTTATGATTTTCAGGAGTAATCCTTCTTTTCTCTATTCATTTGACAGGTAGAGTTACAGACAGTGAGAGAGAGAGAGAGAGAGAAAGGTCTTCCTTCCATCGGTTCATTCCCCAAATGGCCAACACGGCCTGCACTGTGCAAAGCTAAAGCCAAGAGCCAGGTGCCTCCCCCTGGTGTCCCACGTGGGTGCAGGGGCCCAAGCACTTGGGCCATCCCCCACTGCCCTCCTGGGCAACAGCAGAGAGCTGGTCTGGAAAAGGAGCAACCGGGACTAGAACCTGGCACCCATATGGGATGTTGGTGCCGGAGGTGGCGGATTAATCAGGTGAACCACGGCACTGGCCCCCAGGCATATTCCTTCTATATCTAATTTGTGGAGGCATTTTATTTTATTTTTTTTTTATTTTTTTTGACAGGCAGAGTGGACAGTGAGAGAGAGAGAGACAGAGAGAAAGGTCTTTCTTTTGCCGTTGGTTCACCCTCCAATGGCCGCCGCGGCCGGCGCGCTGCAGCCGGCGCACCGCGCTGATCCGATGGCAGGAGCCAGGAGCCAGGTGCTTTTCCTGGTCTCCCATGGGGTGCAGGGCCCAAGCACCTGGGCCATCCTCCACTGCACTCCCTGGCCACAGCAGAGGGCTGGCCTGGAAGAGGGGCAACCGGGACAGAATCCGGCGCCCCGACCGGGACTAGAACCCGGTGTGCCGGCGCCGCTAGGCGGAGGATTAGCCTAGTGAGCCGCGGCGCCGGCCCTGGAGGCATTTTTTTTGTACCATCAAAGGGTAATAAATCATACCCAATGCTTTCTCTGTATCTAATGAGAGTATGGTTTTTATTCTTCCATTATGTTGATTAATTTATGATGCTTGTTGTTTTGCAAATATGGAACCACAATGGCTTTTCTGGGATAAATTCCAGTTGATAGTTATGTATGAGTTTTTTTTGATGTTTTGAATTGTTTGTCTAGCACTTTGTCGAGAATCTTTGCATCTGTGTTCTACAAGGATATAGGCCTGTAGTCTTCTTTCCCTTTTGTGTCTTTGTTTTTGGTGTCCAAGTGATGTTGGCCTCCTAAAAAGAGTTTGGCAGCGTTCCATCCTGTTCAGTGTTTTCAAATACTTTGAAAAGTGTTGGAGTTTGTCTTTAAATGTTTTGTGGAATTTGATAGTAAAACCACCAAGTCCTGGGCTTTTCATTGATGGAAGAATTTTGATTACTGCTACAATCCCATTAATTTTTATGAGTCTGCTAGATTGTCTTTATCATCTGGATTTAATTTAGTAAGTTATTTGTATTTACAAACTTCTCCATTTCTCCGAGGTGTTCCAGTTTATTAGCATATAGTATTGAATAGCAATGTTTTGAAGCCTTGTATTTCAGTAGTGTTGGTTATAATGTCTGTTTTTTCATCTAATCTTATTTATTTGAAGTTTTGAGGGTTTTTCTCTCTTTTTTTCTTTGTCAGTCTTGTTAGCAGATTATCTGTTTTTTAAAAATCTTATGTAAGTTAAACAGATTTCATGTACTTGCCATATACATATTCAGGAACATTGATTCTTCGCACCCAACATTTCCTGTATCCTGTGCTTCCATACTTCTTCCTCTTCCCTCTCCCATTTCCACTGTTAATTCTTACAGATATCTCTTTTCAGTTAACTTTATACTCATAGTATTAACTATACACTAAGTAAAAAGTTCAACAAATAGTCTGAAGAAAATAAATTGTTCCTCAAAGTGAGACAAGGCTTGTAAAAAAGCATCATATCTCAAAATGCCCATTTCACTCCTACACATTATTACGTGTTAAGTACTCTGTTAGTTAACACAGATCAGGGACAGCATATAGTATTTTTCTTTTTGAGACTAGGTTATTTCACTAAGTATAGTGGTTTCCAGTTGCATCCATTTTGTTGCAAAAGACAGTATTCCATTTTTTCCTGGTAAATAGTATTCCATGATGTATATATACCACAATTACTTTTTTTCAAGAGTTATTTATTTCAGAGGCAGAGTAAGAGAGAGGGAGAGACAGAATGAGAGGTCTTCTATCTTAGAATGAGAGGTCTTCCATCTGGTTACTCCCTAAATATCTGCAATGGCTAGAACTGGGCTGTTGTGGCTGGTGCTGCGGCTCACTAGGCTAATCCTCTGCCTGTGGCGACCACACTCCGGTTTCTAGTCCCGATTGGGGCGCCAGTTCTGTCCTGGTGGCTCCTCTTCCAGTCCAGCTCTCTGCTTTGGCCAAGGAAGGCAGTGGAGGATAGCTCAAGTGATTGAGCCCTGCACCCATGTGGAAGACCAGGAGGAAGCACCTGACTCCTGGCTTCGGATCGGCGAAGTGTGCCAGCCATAGCAGCCATTTGGGGAGTGAACCAACGGAAGGAAGACCTTTCTCTCGGTCTCTCTCTCTCACTGTCTAACTCTGCCTGCCAAAACAAAACAAAAAAAGAACTGTGCTGTTCCGAAGCCAGGGGCCAGGAGCTTCTTCTTGGGTCTCCCAAGGTCTTGGGCCATCTTCCACTGTTTTCCTAGGCCATCATCAGGGAACATCCAGGCTTAAAACCGGCACCACTATGGGATGCTGGTGCAACAGACTGAGACTTATCCCACTTTGCCATGGTGCCTGCCCCCATGATTTTTTTAATCTGGTCATCATTTGACAGACATGTGGGAATGGTCCTCAGAGACGGGTAAGACACTCAGCATCCTGTACCAACCTAAGACAGGGCTCTAGGCCAAGCTGCCAGAGTTACCAATGACGGGTAAGGGCAGAGATGGCTGAGGGCAACCTAAGACAGAGGCCATTCTCAATAAAATAAAAAAGGGGGAGATGTAGGCAGCCTTTGGACAAATCAGGGCCAATCTTGGCTTGTGGAATTCCTAGGATAAGAAAGTCACATACTCCCATCCTGAAGGAGGATGATAATCAAGAACATCCTGTTAAAATTATCTGTGCTACCAGAGGCCCCGATAAGTTGCTTATGTATGTTATTATCCTTTGTGCTTCTTTGTTCTGCAGCTGGATAAGTATAAATACCGCTGAGACTTTAGAATAAACGAGCCTTGATTAGCCTTGTTGTCTTGGCTCCATTCTCTGTGCCCTTGTCCCTCTTTTCAGTCCCACTCCCTCCTTCAGGTTCCGTATGACTGGTGCGGCAGGCCCGCACACTCAGCTCTGTGGGCATTTGGAGAGTTACACATTAGATGAAAGTTCTCTCTTCTATTTGCCTTTCAAATAAAATAATTAATTAAAATTTTAGAAAAATAAAAATACTAAAATGGGTATGTTAAAAATCCTAACACCTGGTACCTCAGAATTGTGTTGGATTTTGAAAGCATCCAGAGGTCTTTGGCTTGATTTAAGCTTGTAATATCTGCAAAGGGGGCTGCTTATTGCAACAGTCACCTTGCAAATATAACTACTCTGATGTTTTCTGAGTCTTTTTGCAGGTGGAAAATCCAAAAAGCAGGGCATTTAAAAAAAATTTTTTATTAATATAAAGATAACAGATTTCATGTATTTCATAGGTACAATTCTTTTTTAGAAAAGATTTATTTATTTGTAAGATTTGTTTTATTTCTTTGAAAGACAGAGTTACAGAGAATGGTAGAGACAGAGAGAAGATCTTCCACCCGCTTGTTCACTTCTCAGATGGCTATAATGGTCAGAGGTGTGCTGATCTGGAGCCAGGAGTTTCTTCTGGGTCTCCCATGTGGGTGCCGGGGCCCAAGGACTTGGGCCATCTTCTACTGCTTTCCCAGGCCATAGCAGAGAGCTGGATTGGAAGAGGAGCATCTGGGATTAGAACCAATGTCCATACGGGATGCTGGCACTTCAGCCCAGGGCTTTAACCCACTGTGCCATAGCGCCAGCCCTATTTATTTATTTATGTCAGAGTTACAGAGAGAGAGACCAAGAGAGAATCTTATTTTTTTTAAGATTTTATTTATTTCAGAGATGGAGTTACAGACAGAAGGAGTGAGAGACAGAGAGGTCTTCCATCCGCTGGTTCACTCCCCCAAAATGGCTGCAGTGGCTGAAGCTGCGCTGATCTGATCTGAAGCCAGGAGCCAGGAGCTTCTTCCAGGTCTCCTACATTGGTCTCGGGGCCCAAGCATTTGGGCCATCATCTACTCTTTTCCCAGACCATCAGCAGGGAGCTGAATCAGAAATGGAGCAGCCATTGGGACCATCTGGTGAGTGAACCAGCGGATGGAAGACCTCTTTCTCTCTCTGCCTCTCCTTCTCTCTTTGTGTAACTTTAACTGTCAAATAAATTTAAAAAATATTTTAAAAAAGACTACATATAGCCAAAGACAACACACTTCTGCTTTCTTTTTACATTTTATTCAATTCTTTACTTATTTTTGTATTTGAGGGACAGAGAGTCTAGTAGTGGTGGGGAGGAGAGAGAGAAAGAGAATTTCTCATCAGCTGATTGATTTCCCAGTTGCCTACAACAGCTGGGGCTGAGCCAGGAGCTTACAGTCCAATCTGGATCTCCTCCCACGTGCGTGTCAGGGACCCAAGTACTGGAGCCATCACCACTGCCTCCCAGGATGTGCATGAGCAGGAAGCTTCAGGGGTGGAGTGAGGACTCACACCCAGACACTGGGATGAGGGATGCTGGTGTCCTGTGTGGTGTCCTAACTGCTGCACCAAATGCCCGCCCCAGACAGCAGACTTCTAACAGGGAGTTGCAGGCTGTGTCCTCATCACCTAGTTATGAAGAAGGCCTTGTGGTCGATGTATGTTATGGTATTTAGCTAACACTTTAAATCTCATGAAAATTTTAATACGCAGCATGTAAATGTGTACTGCATTTGCACAGATAATGGTGTGTTTGGATGAGGTCACGGGCATTAGCACAAAGGGGTTGTTTAACAGTTATCTGCCATCCCCACTTGTCTTCAAATACTGTGATTGAGATGGAACTCTAGCACATGAAAGCACTTGTTCACAGAGCCATTTTTAGAATATAAATTGATATTATAGCAGAAGCCCTCTCTTAGCTCAGCATAATAGATAGGAGCCATCATGTACTCCTGATCCAGGTTATGCTATGAGAATGAATTATTTTATTAACAGCTGTTCTAAGTAGCATTAGTGATAATGAATGAAGAGATTTAATGTAATATTGATAATATTATGCATGCAAAATAGCATACTTCATCTCAGTAAAATAATTAAAATATACTTGAGGATGTTTTGCATGCCACCAATACAATGCTTGAGAGTGTTTATTGCTTGTTACTGAGTACATTAGCATTAGCCAGGAATGCTGATGATCTCATAAATATCCTGTATTCAGAATTCTGAAAAAAATCCTGAACAAAGGCATGTTTTTTAAAAGATTTATTTATTTACTTGAAAGTAAGAATTACACAGAGAGAGGAGAGAGAGAGAGGTCTGCCACCTGCTGGTTCACTCCCAAATTGGCCACAACAGCTGGATCTTGTCAGTTTGAACCCAGGAGCTTCTTCCAGTTCTCCCACATGGATGTAGGGGCCCAAGGACTTGGACCATCTCCTGCTGCTTTCCCAGACCATAGCAGAGAGCAGGATGGGAAGTGGAGCAGCCGGGACTCTAACCGGCACCCATATGGGATGCCAGCACTGCAGGCAGTGGCTTTACCCACTAAACTGCAGTGCCGGCCCCAGGTATGTTGGTTAGTGGTATGGGGTTTCCTTTTGGAGAGGTGGAGAAGTCCCAGGATCAGATGTGAAAGTTGTGTGACACTGCGGATGTACAAATGCCACTCTGATTGTTACAGTACTATATTAGTAATATTTATTTTGTATTATATGCTTTTCTGCCACAGCATGACTCAGTTGTTTGGCGAGCCCCCACCCTCATCCTCTATGGACCAATCCAGTTCGCTTGTCCTCAGGCTGGCAGGTGACATAGGAGCATCTTACACTCTGAATGCCCTAGGAGGTTGGGTCCACATTTTGTTTTGTGCTTTCCATTTGTTATCACTTTGGCCCCAGGTTTTTCTCATTCACATCTGAATTATATAACAGTTTAATGCAAGGGAGTCTCAGAAAGGTCACAAAAAATGGCATTACTTCAATGCAGAAAAACCAACTCAGATTTTATTTATATATATATATATATATATATATATATATATATATATATATATATATTCAAAGTTCATAGAAAGGGCAACATTGGGCACAGCAGTTAAGTTGCTGCTGGAATGTCCACCCTTCCTGAGTGCCTAATCTGCTTCCCAACCAACATCACCTATTGTGCATCCCAGAGGCAGCCAGTAATGGCTCAGGTACTTGGATCTCTCACTCCTCTCACATGAGAGGCCTAATTCCTGTCTCCTGGCTTTCAGCATGGCTTCAGCATGGCTGTTGTAAGCATTTGGAGAGTGAACTAGCAGATGGAAGATTTTGCTATGTGTCTGTATAAGATAAAGTGAACATTTTTAACTTAGAAAAAATTTCTTGGAAAATAGGTAATATGAAAAAAATGCAGATATTTGAAATATTTTTGTGCCAAAATAAATTATTTTTTATTCCACTTCCTGCAAGTTTTTAAAATTATTTTTATTGTTTAGTGTTTACTTATTTGAGAGGCAGAGAAAGAGAGTCAAGTGCCTCTGTGCTGGTTCACTCCCCAAATGCCCATGAGTTGGAAACTCCATCCAGGTCTCCCACATAGGTGGTGGGAACCCAGTTACTTGAGCCACCACTGCTGCTCCCAGAGTGCGCCTTAGCAAGAGGTTGGAGTTGGGTATTGAACCCTGGCACTAGGGGACGCCAGTATACCCTTAACTGTTAGGCCAAGCACCCACGCCTCTATTATCTTCTTGAAGTACCCTTGTTTGGTCCTGATTACACTATCTTCCTCTAGTCTCTTCAAAATTTAAATTCATCAAAGCACTATTCCCATCATAACACTTTTCTGTTACATAATGCACTAATTTAAAAATTGTGTTTGGAGTTAAAAATTGTCCAGTTTCACTGCTTATTAAACTTCATGACCTTGGGCAAGTTGTTTAACCCACTAGGCCTGTTTCCCCCTCATCTGTTACATCCGCATGATAATGAGATCTACTGTTGATGGTAATGAGGATGAAATATAGCCAACCATGTGAAGGGCTTAGCATCGCGCCTTGTGTTCAGAATGCTGTAAATGTTAGCACTTGTGGTTCTTACTGTCTTTCTCCAGTCTTCTATGTAATATAAGCCTTCTACTCCAATAAAGCTGGATCTATTTTTTAATGACCCCTTGATTTATTTTTCTATTGACTCCTGTCCTCTAAGACTCTCCTCTCTTGCTGCTATAATTCATATTCTCTTTTCTGTGTTGCCAATATCACTTCTTATCTACCCATTACACTTGAGTTTATGGGGTCAGGTGTTCTCAGGCTGCTCTTACACAAATAGGAATCTCACTTTCCTGACCAGCTTGGCAACTTTCCATAGGTTGGGAACCATATTTTTGCGTTTTTAAAGATTTATTTATTTGAAAGGCAGAGTTATAGGCAGACAGAAGCGGGGGGAGTGGGAGGTATTTTCCATCCACTAGTACACTCCAAATGGCCACAATGGCTAGGGCTGGGGCAAGCCAAAACTGGGAACCTGGATCTTCATCTGGGTTTCCCACATGGGTGCCAGAGGCCTGAGAACTTGGACCATCTTCTGCTGCTTTCTCAGGTGCATTAGCAGTGAACTGGAGCAGAAATGGAGCAGATGTGATATACATGTTATTGTATTAAAAATAGTGTTTTATTTAAGATCTTTTGGTGGAATCTGTTTCACACCCATGGAATCATGCCAACTGCAAACAAGGATATTTTTATTTTCTCTTTTCCAATGGCATGTTTTTGATTTCCTTGCCTTGCCTAAT
The DNA here is from genome assembly GCF_051225735.1 of Oryctolagus cuniculus. Classification (NCBI taxonomy): domain Eukaryota; kingdom Metazoa; phylum Chordata; class Mammalia; order Lagomorpha; family Leporidae; genus Oryctolagus; species Oryctolagus cuniculus. The sequence continues at coordinate 29,746,195 of NC_142885.1, forward strand.
CGCTCTGGCTAAGACCTCAAGTTTCTTTTTTTTTATTTGACAGGTAGAGTTATAGACAGTGAGAAAGAAAGAGAGAAAGGTCTTCCTTCCGTTGGTTCACTCCCCTAATGGCCGCTATGGCTGGCGCCGCAGTGATCTGAAGCCGGGAGCCGGGTGCTTCCTCCCAGACCCCCCCATGTGGGTGCAGGGCCCAAGTACTTGGGCCATCCTCCACTGCCTTCCCAGGCCGCAGCAGAGAGCTGGACTGGAAGAGGAGCAAGCAGGACTAGTACCCGGCACCCCAACCAGGACTAGAACCCGGGGTGCCGGCACTGCAGGCAGATTAGTCAAGTCAGCCACAGCACCATCCAAGACATCTAGTTTCATATTGAATCAGACCAGTGAGAGTACTCTCTGCCCACTGTTATCTTTATCTGGTCAAAGATGTTAGAGGAATGTTTTTGAATTCCCCATTTCATATGATATTGGCTGTGGGTTTGTCATGTATGGGTTTATTAAGTTGAGAAATTTTTTTCCATATGCATGTGTTCATGATTTTAATCATGACTGGATTTTATATTTTATGAATCCTGAAAGCTTTGTGGGGAAAATGTGCTAATAATCTAATCGGGGTTTCCCTTAAAAGGGACCACTTGCTTTTCTGATTCAATTCTGTTTCTTTCTTTGTGTTGTTCTTTTGAGTACAAATATAAGGTGACAGAAATTTCTCTGGTAACTTCTCATACACTTTTGGGGCCTTCTATACATCAGTGTCCGTATATTTCTCCAGCATGGGGAAGTTTTCAGCTATTACCTCCCTGTCCTGGTTCTTCTTCTCTCCCTCAGCGACTGTGGAAATTTGAATACTTGGTTATGTTGTGTTCCCCTGGTCTCAGGAGGCCATCTTTTTGGTTCCTTTTGTCTGACTGGTATATTTAAAAAGGCTCTTCTTTGAGTTCAGGTATTCTTTGTTTTGCTCAGTATAGTCTGTTGTCGATATCAGTAACTTTTTTCACTTAATCACTTCATGTTTTGTAAGATTTTTCTTCAGTTCTTGTTCAAGGTCTCTGTCTCTGTTGAAGTTTTCATTCATTGATATCATTCATCACTTGCATAACGTTCAGGTAACTGTCCATATTCTCTTGTGTCTCTCTGAGTATCCTCATGAAGCCCGTCTTTTGAATTCTTTATCTGGCATTTTATGCACCACCTTCTTTGTGGTCAGCCATTATAGTGTTGTTATATTCTTTTTGGTAGCATATTGTTTAATTTTCACTCTTCTGTCCCTATGTTGATTGTTACACATCTGGTAGATCAGTTTTTTTGTATCATTTTTAAGGGATGGTTTTCAAGGATTGAAAGATTTTTCCTGAATGTCTGTCTTTAGGTGTTGACTTTGTAGCATGTTTTGTCTCTGTTTCAAGTTAAAAATGATAATGGCCTCTCCCTATAGCTTATTTTTGCTGTAGTTCACTCCAGTAGCATCAAGGGTGTGGGTATTTCTGGGGTCCATTGGAGTTGCTTGGCCCCGTGGTATGGAGTCCCTCAGCCACCACTAGAGTAAGGGAATAGAGATGCAGAAATGACATTGTTTCTGGAAGCACACCTGGCTGGCTCTGTGAATGGGCCCAGTGATGGCTCACCACCCATCACCCAAATGTGATACAAGAAATGCTAGAGATCACTGGTTCTGGGAGCAGGCCAAGCTGATGCTGGGACAGCCTGGTTATGTGGCCTGAGCCATTGCCTGATGGGCCAGAGCCCCAGGAGTAGCAGTGAAGCCCATTAGATGCGGCAAGCAGACCCCTAGTCACTGCCAGAGGGTGGGGCTGGAGCTGCTGTATTGTATTTGAGGCTGGGATTTGCAGGCCACAGGACCTCCAGAGGGGCAGAAGTGACAGGAGTAGTGCTGGTGCTGGGCGCTGATGATTTTTCTACTCTTAAAGAGAACCTGTTTATGTTTCTTGTGGTAAAATTCCACAACTGTTTCCAAAACTCCACCTTGACCCCAATTTAAGAAGCCGAGAGACTTACAGAGAATGACTAATAACTGTTCACTTCCACTGAACTATGATCCACTGGGTGATTCTAACTTTGCCAGAAATGGAAGCTGGGAGCTAAATCCAGGTCTCCCACTTGCATGGCAGTAATAGATCTCTGTGAGTCGTCATCTGCTGACTCCCAGGTCTTCATTGGCAGAAAGCTGGATTCAAACTGAGGCACTGCATTGTGGGTGTCTCAATGGGTTTTCCAACTACAAGGCAAAATGCCCATACACAAAAATGTTTTTAACTGTCAAGGCAGGTCACCTCCAGCCTCCAGCAGTTGGACAGTTACCATCGAAGTGTCCTTACCATTTGCTGCATTCAGCAGCTTCTCTCTTCCTGGTAAGCTGGTATTTCTTGTAGTGGCGTATATTTCTCATGTTCAGGGACGCTGTTTTCCTTATGACCTCAATTCTTGGGCTAATCTAAGAAGAGAATTGGTGTTAAGTATGTTGTACTATTTTCTTGTCTTTACAAGTGACTATTCCGTTATTTACATTTTGGAGCAGAAATTTGAAATTTCCTTTGAAATTACTTAAAAGAAAAATTACCAATTAACAGATCTACCACTCCTTGGTGTTAGTAGATTCATATAATTGTGCAACCATCACTAGCGTTCTGTTGTAGAAATTTTTTAATGCCTTCCAAAGACCAGGGAATCCTCTTTGTAGTCATTCATTTCCCATTCATTGATCACCATGCCTGTAATTGAAACGAACAAAAATCTGGAAAACAGGTATCATCAAATTTGAATCATTAAATTTGAATTTTATTGGATTATGCCTTCATCCAGTCGATCATTACCCTACTTTTGAGATAACCAGTGGAGAGATCTCATTATATCTATTTGGAATAATTTAAGGAAACAAGCCATCTAATAGAGCAGAACTGAAAAACCTATAGGAGAATGGTGGAGTAAAGTCATAGTGAATGTGTTTTCTTAAGTAGTATTTAGTGTGTTCCGTAGTCTCAGCCTGTCAGAGAGTGGTTGAAAATCAGCTGAGCCGTGGCTCAATAGGTTAATCCTCCACCTTGCGGCGCCGGCACACCGGGTTCTAGTCCCGGTTGGGGCGCCGGATTCTGTCCTGGTTGCCCCTCTTCCAGGCCAGCTCTCTGCTATGGCCAGGGAGTGCAGTGGAGGATGGCCCAGGTGCTTGGGCCCTGCACCCCATGGGAGACCAGGAAAAGCACCTGGATCCTGGCTCCTGCCATCGGATCAGCGCGGTGCGCCGGCTGCAGCGGCGGCCATTGGAGGGTGAACCAACGGCAAAAGGAAGACCTTTCTCTCTCTGTCTCTCTCTCTCACTGTCCACTCTGCCTGTGAAAAATAATAATAAAAAATAATAGGACACTTTGAGCTCTGATAAAAGAGTAGTCCCATCTCATGTATTTGAACAGTGGAAGTAGCTATGTTTGATCTAAAGTAGCCTGAAATAGATAGTAGATTCTGGGTGATGAGTTACATTCTTGGGACAGGCAGCCTTGAGGAAGGGCTCTGCTGCCCTTGAACCCTCTGCGGTGCTGGGCCCTCCACTGCTCTAGGGGGCTCCCTGCATCCTGCCAGCCCCACTTGGGCTTCCTGTGACCTGCACTGCTCTGGGGGGCTCCCTGTGCCCTTCCAGCCCCCCTTGTGCTCCCTGCACCCTACATAGCTCTGGGGGGCTCCCTGCGCCCTGAGAGCCCCCTCGGGTTCCCTGCACCCTGCACTGCTGTGGGGGGCTCCCTGCACCCTGCATAGCTCTGGGGAGCTCCCTGCATCCTGCCAGCCCCCTCATGCTCCCTGTACCCTGCACTGCTCTGGGGGGCTCCCTGCTGACCTCCCCAGGCTCACTGCACTGCTCTGCGGGGGGGCTCCCTGTTCTGTTGACCCCGTAGCACCTCCCTGCTCCACCTGCCCGCTGATGCCACAGCACAGAAGCAGAGCAACGGACCTTCCGCCCGCTGGTGCCCTCCCCGGATGTGTGTGGAGCTGGGCCAGGCTGGAGCCAGGGGCTCGTCTGAGTCTCCTGCGTGACCATGCCTGGGAGCACCCCAGGTGCATTAGCAGGAAGCTGCCTCAGAGCCGAGCAGCCGGGACTCAGGCTGGGTACGTGGGTGAGGGCGTCCGAGAGGCAGCCTCACCTGCTGTGCCGCGGTGCCTGCCCGGATCCCTTCCTGCCAACCGCTGTATGGGACTGACCTGTTTGGGTGGCTTTCTCGGTTGATATCCGTGGTACCGCAGAAGGACCTGGAAAGAAGTCAGGCCGTGGTGGAGTGGGCGGAGCCTCTGCCTGGAGTCCTGGCTGCTCCTCCCCATTCCAGCCTGGGAGCAGTGAGGAAGCGCCTGGCTCCTGGCTCCGGATCCACCCAGTTCTGGCCACGGTGGCGGTCTGGGGAGTGAAGCAGTGGATGGAAGATCTCTGTGTGTGTGTCTCTAACTCTGTCTCTCAATTTTAAATAAATAAAATATTGGAGCAGACACACTGGGCTGGGCCTCTGCCTGTGGTACAGGCATCCCATGTGGACGAGAGTTCGAGTTCTCGTTGCTCCATTTCCGATCCGGCTCTCTGCTGTGGCCCAGAGGGCAGTGGAAGCACCCGTGTGGGGGACCGGGAGGGAGCCCCTGGCTCCTGATCAGCATGGTTCTGGCCATTGCAGCCATTTGGGGGTGAACCAGTGGATGGAAGGCCTCTCTGTCTGTCTTTCCCTCTCACTGTAACGCTACCTCTCAAATAAATAAAATCTTTAAAAATAAATAAATAATTAAATATTAACAAAAGCTTAAAAATGTAATTAGTCTATCTGAAAGACATACTTTCAGCAGGGAGAAACGGAGGGAAGGGGAGAGAATGGGATGGAGAGAGCAAGAGTGGGAACAACACCACTTTAATTTTGAAGATATCATAAATACGTTTCACAGTCTGCATTGCAAGAACTCAGGAGCCTGGAGGAGCGACAATAGGTCCGTTACCATCCCCAGGAATCCTCCCTCAGGAGGAAGACAGGAGCTGAGTGAGGCTGAGGCTGTAACCTGCTGTTCTATGGGGAAGGAAGCCTGGCTCGCTTGTGCAGCATCTCCAGTAACATTGTTTCTATTCTCTCCATGTGTGCTCTGAGTGTTTCACCTTCAGCAGACAAACAGAGCAGCAGGCTGATGGTGGGCAGCGTCACCAGAACTCAGTTTGCAAATGCTCAATTCCTCTAAAGGGACACCTTATGCCTCTAGTTTTGTTTTTGAACATACAAGTACATATGTGTGTGAGTGAACGTATACATGAGTGAGGGAGCCACAATCTGTTCAAGCCATGGCAGAGCTTGGAAATCTTTTGGGACAGTGAGCTGAGCCTGCCTGGGCTAAGAGGAGCAGTTGACTCCTCTTACTGGACGTCTTTAATGGACAGGAACCAAGAGGAAATGAAAAAGGGGGTGGGAATGGGGGTGGAAATAGAGACTGGGAGGATCAGTGCTTCTATACGTGTATTGAAACAATAGAAAACGCCTGAAGAGGACTGTGCTAATTTATCAAATCCTAAATACCAATCTCTACCACCAACTTAAGCCAAAAGCTTTTGGGGTCCTTTCTCTTTAACCAAGTAGAAAGTTTCTTGAGAAAACCAGCCTGCTGTGTCCCCAGCTGTGATTGGTCTAGAGCCTGCTCTGCCCTCGGGGGGGCCATTGTGATGTCATTCCAACTGCCTTAACAGTTCCCTGCTTGGGCTCGGTTCTGGTCAGTTGGCCCAGGAAGCTCTGTGGAGACTGCCTGAAGGATTGGACGACATCACTGGTTTTCCCTTGTCCTGTCATTTGTGGTGTTGTCTTGTCTGGTCTATTAGTTCTCTTTACCGTAGTGGTTCTTTTAGTATTTCTTCTATTTAGTTTTCTTTTTTTGCTATTTTTTCAATTTCTCTCCCCCTCCCATTTTTACATTGTGTGCTTGTGTATTTTCTTTAAATATTTATTTATTAATTTTTTGTTTTTTCTTTCACAGGCTAAATGTACTTGATGCTGTGTTCATTTGTCCTTCTTGTGTTTCCTCCGTTGTCTATTTTCTCATTTTTTAATCCTGTGATTTAGATAAGACTGTTATAAGACTTATTGATTAGCATTGTTACCATAGTTACCATAGTTGGTGTTGCTTTCCTTCACCATTTTTAGTATTCTGTGTGTTTTATAACTTTTAATTCTTAATTTTGATACAGTGTTAGTGATTAGTATACCATAGTTCATAGAGTTAGCATTCTCTAGTAGAAATATTAGCATATTGAGTTGTTAATTTTGGTTACCATTTAGCTTGTTTGATTTCTGTTTGTTTCCCAGTTTTTGTTACTACTTTAGGTGACTTGTAAGTGTTCCCAGTGTCAGAGTGCAGGGTGGGGGTGGGGTGGGGATCCCACCATGGAAGGCCTCACCGCCTTCACCAGTGAGGAGGAGGTCCTGGATGGGTACCAGGTCCTCAGGGTCCTCGGCCAGGGCGGTTTTGGGCTGGTGATCCTGGCCTATCATTGGGAAAGCAGGACCCAGGTGGCTGTGAAGGTTGTGGAGAATGGTGGCCAGCACTCCTGCAGCTTCCAGCAGTTGTGCACAGAAGCAGAAATAATGAAGGGGCTGCATCACCCTCACATCATTCAACTACTGCAGGTCAGGCACACCACAGAGAGGGGCTACATTTTCATGGAGTGCGCAGTCAGGGGGGACCTTAGATGTTACATGGTAGAACGAGGGTACCTACTGGATGGAGAGATTCGTCAGCTATTTAAACAAATTCTATCTGCTGTGCATTACTGCCATTCGCAGCACATGGTGCACAGGGATTTAAAGTTAGAAAACCTGCTTCTCGACGCCCACCTAAACATTAAGTTGAGCGATTTCGGTCTCAGCTGCAAACTGGCTGGTGGAGAGCGCCTGAAGAATCTGTGCGGGACCTTTGCATACTGTGCACCCGAGGAATTCTTAGGTGAGGAGTTCTGCGGGTACAAGGCTGATGCCTGGAGTGTGGGCGTGATCCTGTACGCCATGGTGGCAGGCTCACTGCCTTTTGTTGGAGAGGATTTTGTGGAGCTGCGGGCAGCCATCCTGTCTGGATACTACAGAATCCCCCACTATGGAAACCCAGAGCTGTGTAACCTGGTGGACAGCTTACTGACCCGGGACCCTGAGGCCAGGCCCACAGTGGCAGACATCATGGGCCACCCATGGCTCCATGCAGGACATGGAGCAGCTGGAACCAGTGACGAGTTTCTGTTTCTTCCACAGGAGCAGGAAGGATGGGAATTCCCATGGGGCCTCTGCCCTCCACTGTGGCTTCATGAATGGGATGACCCCTTGCCCCCTGTGCCATGCTGGGGGATCTCCCAACAGCAGGGCTTCAGCATCCCAGAAATACATGGGCAGAGCCAAGTGGAGCCTGCAGTACCTCCTCAGGGTCCTGAAGCTCTAAGCTCCCTTGAGGACCTGGGATTCCAGCTGGGCCATCAAGCAGGCTCCCTGCCACCCAGGCTCCAAGCCAGTGCCTTGTGCCCAGGACTTCAGCAGGATCACAGCAAAGGGAAGCCCATGCCTCAGGCCATCCCCGGTGCTCAGAGCTGTCCCATTCTCCAGTGCCTCCAGGGACACTCAGGCTGCAACAGCAGAGCCCGTGAGTGTGCTGCTCTCAGCTCCCAACCACTGGTGCTTGCAGAAGGCCAGTCGGGGCAGACTCCTTGCCATGGGACTCCCAGTGTGAGCAGCAGTGAGTCCTGCAGGACAGACAGGTCCCAACGGGCCGTGTGGACAAGGAGCCCCGCTGCCTGTGCAGTCCTCAGCCAGGATGCTCTGTCCTCTCTCTCCACCACACTGAGCACCAGCAGCAGTGAGGCTGATATGGAAGTCAGGAGCGGCTCCCAGGGTGCCTCAGAGGAACAGAGCATCCCAGGAATGCAGCAGCAGGAGAAGGAGACAGGGACCTCAGACACGCAAGCCAGAAAGGGCAAGGGGCGCCTGGGGATTGGCAGGAGGGTCATCCAATGCTTCAGCTGGATGTGTTGTGTCCTGCCAGCCCCAGAGGAAAGCCCTTGAGTGCAGAGAGGAAAGTGGCCTCTTAGTAGCCTCTTGGGAAATGCCCCAGAGGTGGGGCCCTTCCCAGAGGAGTGAAGCAATGAAGGGTAGTCATGGACTCCTGACTGGGAGGAGCGCAGGTGAGGAGGCAGTAAGAGAAACTGCAGGCAGAGAGGGAAGATATTGTTGCATTTTTCAGATGGCCATAAGGAAACATGTTTGCATGGTTAGGGGTCATGACCTTTTCCTAAGATAGAAGAACATGGTGTTCCATTTTGTTTAGAATTGATCCATGAACATCACTCCCTAGTTAAACTTCCTGTACCCAGCCCTTATTGGGCCCCTCCCTTAGTCCCCCTTCTGGCTGGCAGGGGTGTCATTTTCTCACAAAAACCTACTTTTGCTTTTTCTCCCCCACCCTCATGATCCGTGTTGGGATTATGTGAGAGAGAGAATGGACTTGAACTTCCTGCAGCATCGTTGGTGCCGTGACGTGGATGGACTCAGCTCCATGGGAAAGGTGAGTAAGGCAGACTGCTTCTCTGGTGTTTGGAAAACCCCTGATCTTCTACATACTCATTTATCTTTTAGATTCCCCAGGTCTCTGAGCCAGTTCAAAGCGATTGGTGTGGGATGCTGGCTGTAAGATACAGGGCCCACGTTGGATGACACTCTTTGTCCTCCTGCCACATTATTCTGCCTTTGATTATTGCCTGCATTCTGTGCTCAGGTGGCTCTCTACCCTGGGAATTCTTCTCACCCTGAGTTTCTTTCTCCAAGCCCAAGTTCCCAGGTCCCTGGATGAGAAACTCCTGCGACACTTAGAGCTCCTAGATCTGATCTGAGGAGCCTGCATTGCAGACTGAGGTGGCCTCTCCCATTGAGCTGTCTTCCTGTGTGCCCCAAAGAACTCAGGACCCACATGTCTGGGAAGAAGTCACCTGGCACCTTAACTCGTGCCCATGCTTTCCGTTTTCCTGCCCAGGGTTTTCTTTGGCAAACAACATGTTGGAAGTCATTCCTGCCCAGAGCCATGCTCTTAAAGGTGACTCACAGGGGAAATTTCTATCGTCATGCCACACCCATGTTCCCCCTCTGCACATTCAACAGTCCTGCAGCAAGGACCACTTGCCCACCCTCCACACTTGGGCAACAAGAGAGTTAGTTGAGACCCCCTTTGTAGAGCCTCATTTCCAAGTTCAGACATGATACAGGGACAGCAGGAGTGACAGAGGACTGAGGCAATGACTGCTAGGGACTGCGAGAACCCCAAAGACTCAGTGACTTCTGGGAGAATGGGGGGTCCTAAAACTCGGATGCTGGGGGGGGGCGAGGAAGGAGGAGGCAGCTGCTAGGGTCCACGTGGTGACCTAGTGATGCAGTGGCAGTGGGAGTGCCCAGGGAAGGAGCTGGTGGGGCCTGGGGACCGTGTGGTGGGGCCTGGGGGCTGCACAGAGGGCTCAGATAACCACAGGGGAGCCCAAGAAGAAGTAGGAAGAATCCTCACGCAATCATAGGGAGGCTGCTGGGGACCGTGCTGGGGGCCCCATGATGGGTGGCTCCTGGTGGCTGCACTGGGGCACAAAGACGTGGCTTCACTGGGTGTGCCTGAGGAAGCAGGAGGCAGCCAAGGCAGGCCATGAAGTGGTAGGTGCTGGGGAACTGTGTGGGGTGCCCAATGCTGCTCCTGGATGGGGAAGAGGAGAGCAGGGCCTGGCCCTGGAGATTGAGGAGGAGAGTAGGGTCTGGCCCTGGTGGGTGAGGAGGGGAACAGGGTCCAGCCGTGGAGGGCAGCAAGTTGAGCTGGGCCCAGGCTCTGGTTTCAAGGTGGGGAGCAGGATCCAGGCCTGGAAGGTGACGAGCAGAGTGGGCCCAGGCCCTCGAATGCGAGGAGCAGAGCAGGGCCTGCCCGGGAGGTGAGGAGGGTAGTGGGGCCTGGCCCTGGAGGGAAGCCCTGAAGTGGGGCCCAGGCCCTGGAGTGTGAAGGTTGGAGTGGGGCCCAGGTTCTGCAGGGCAAGGAGAGTTGCGGGACCCAGGCCCTGGAAGGCCAGGAGAATAGGGCCTGGCCCTGAAGGTGAGGAGGGAAGCGGGGTCTGGCCCTGGAGGGAGGCTAGGGATGGGCCTGTGGGGAGAAAGGCCTGGCTCTGGAGGGGGAGGAGGGGAGCAGGCCCAGACCAAGGGTGTGAGGAGGCTTTCGGTGCCAGCACTGGAGTATAAGGAGGGGAACACTGGCCCTGGAGGTGAGGAGGGGAACAGGGTCTGGCCCTGGAGTGAGGCCAGGGATGGACCTGAGGGGAGCAGGGCGTGGCTCTGTAGGGGAGGAGGGGAGCAGGGTCTGGACTTGGAGGGTGTTGAGGTTAGTGGGGCCCAGCCCTGGAGGACATGGAGAGGAGTTGGGCCAGGCCTGGTGGCTGGCTAGTGCCGTGCCTGAGGGGAGCAGGGCCCAGCTCTGTAGGGCACGAGAGGAGGAGCGGACCAGCCCTGGAGGGTGGACAGGGCTGGGCCTGAGAGGCAAAGGGTCCAACCCTGCAGGGTGAGGAGGGGAGCGGGGCCCAGCCCTGGAATGTGGTGAGGGGAGCAGGGCCTGGCCCTGAAGGACAGCAACGGGAGCTGGGCCCAGGCCCTGGTGGGCAACTAGGGGAGTGGGGCCCAGGCCCTGGAGGACAAGGAGAGTGGGGCAGCCCTGCTGGGTGTCTAGTGCCACACCTGAGGGGAGCAGGGCCTGGCTCTGTAGGGCATGGAGAAGAGAAGGAGCCCAGCCCTAGAGGGTGGCCAGGGCCCTGCCTGAGGGGATCATGGCCCTGGAGGGCAAGGAGGAGGGAGGGGCATGTCACTGGAGCATGGCCAGGGCCCTGCCTGTGCTCTGGAGCCTATGTCCTGTTGCCTGTGACCTGTGTCCTGAAATCTGTCCTGAGTCCTGTAGCCTAAGTCCTTTAGCCTGTGTTCTTTTTTTTTTTTTTTTTTTATTTTTTGACAGGCAGAGTGGACAGTGAGAGAGAGAGACAGAGAGAAAGGTCCTCCCTTGCCGTTGGTTCACCCTCCAATGGCTGCCGCGGCCAGCGCGCTGTGGCCGGCGCACCGCGCTGATCCGATGGCAGGAGCCAGGAGCCAGGTGCTTTTCCTGGTCTCCCATGGGGTGCAGGGCCCAAGCACCTGGGCCATCCTCCACTGCACTCCCGGGCCACAGCAGAGAGCTGGCCTGGAAGAGGGGCAACCGGGACAGAATCCGGCGCCCCGACCGGGACTAGAACCCGGTGTGCCGGCGCCGCAAGGCGGAGGATTAGCCTAGTGAGCCACGGCGCCGGCCCTAGCCTGTGTTCTATGTTGTGTAGCCTGTGTCCACTGTCTTGTAGCCTGTGGCCTATGTATGCAACCTGTGTCCTGTGGCCTCTGTCCTCTAGCTGGTGTCCTATGTCCCCTAGCCTGTGGCCTGTGCATTGATCCTGTGTCCTGTGTCCTGAGCCTGTGGCCTGTGTCCTATAGCCTGTGGCCTGTAGTCTTTGTCCTAGAGCTGGTTTCTCTTTGTAGTAGCCTGTGTCCTGTATACTGAAGCCGGTTTCTTGTAGCCTGTGGACAATGTCCTGTAGTTTGTAGCCTGTAGCCTGTAGCCTGTGCCCTGCATCCTATCTTGTGGCCTGTGGCCTCTGTCTTGTGTCATGTAGCCTGTGTCCTGTAGTCCATGGCCTATGTCCTGTAGCTGTGGCCTTTGTCCTGTGGCCGGTGTGCTGTATGCTGTGGTGCAGGATATTGGACACGGCTACAGAACACAGCTTACAGGACACAGGACAGAGGCCACAAACCAAAGGCCACAGGTGACAGGATTCAGGGCATAGTCAGAGGACACAGGACACAGGATAGAGGACACAGAATACAGAACCCAGGACACAGGCTAGAACACAGGCTATGGGATATAGGTTGACGCTACAGAACACAGGATCCAAGACAAAGGACACAGGCTACAGGACACAGGATACAGGACATAGGACCCAGGCTGCAGGGCAAAGAAGAGAGGCTACAGGACATAGGCTATAGGACACAGAACACAGGACATAAGATACAGGCTATGGGACACAAGACACAGGACACAGGACATAGGACACAGGCAACTGGACATAGGACACAGGACACATACTACAGGACATTGTCCACAGGTACAAGACACTGGCTTCAGTATACAGTACACAGGCCACAGCAGAGAGGAAGTCAGCCCTAGGACAAAGACTATAGGCCACAAGCTCAGGACACAGGACACTGGCTCAGAACACAGGACACCAGCTATAGGACAGAGGCCACAGAACACAGGATGCATACATAGGCCTGAGGCTACAAGACAGTGGACACAGGCTACACACCATAGAACACAGGATACAGGATACAGGACATAGACAAAAGGACATAGGCCACAGACTACAAGACAAAGATAAACGCCACAGAACAGAGGCCACAGACTACATGACACAGGACACAGGCTAGACCACACAGTGTGAGGCAACCACTCAGGACACAGGCTAGAACACAGGCTATGGACAAGGAACAGGATATGGAACACAGGATACAAGACATAGGACACAGGACACATACACAGGACAGAGGCTAAAGGACAAGGACACAGCAACATCACACAGGATACAGGACATAGGCTATAGGAAAGAGGACAAAGGAAATAGACTACCAGACACAATACACAGGCTACAGGACCCAGAACACAGGACATAGACCACAGGACACAGGCTACAGCACAGAGGGCACTGGCTACAGGACACAGGACATAGTCCAGATGACACGAGACACAGGATATAGGACACAGAATACCGAACAAAGGACACAGGCTATGGGACACAGGTTACAGGCTACAGGTTACAGGCTACAGGAGACAGGACAAAGGATAAGAAACATAGGACACAGGACACAGGCTACAGGGACAGGCTACAGGACACAGGACACAGGCTGTACAACATAGGACACAGGTCACAGGACAGAGGCTCAGGACAGAGGCTATGGGACACAGGACAGAGCTATAGAACAAAGGTTACAGGCCGCAGGCTACACGACACAGGACACATCCTACACGACACAGGCTGAAGGAAAGTGGGAACAAGACACCAGACACTGGCTATAGGATAGAGTGTCCTGTAGCCTGTGTCCTGTAGCCACTGTCCTATGGCCTCTGGCCTGTGTCCTGGATTGTGTAGCCTGTGTCCTGTCTCTTGTAGCCTCTGTCCTGTGTCCTGTAGCTTGTCGCCTATGTCCTTTGTCCTGCAACCCTTGTCCCGTAGCCTGTGTTCTCTAGGCTGTGTCCTGGGTTCCATATTCTCTGTCATATATCCTGTGTCCTGTGTCGTCTGGGCTATGTCCTGTGTCCTGTAGCTTGTGGCCTCTGTCCGGTAGCCTGTGGCCTCTGTCCTGTGACTTATGTCACAGACAACCAGACACAGTACACAGGCTTTAGGACACAGAACACAGGACATAAGACACAGGCTACAGGACCCAAGACACAGGACAGAGGCCACAGGACACAGGACATAGCCCAGACGACACAGGACACAGGACATAAAACATAGAATACTGAACACAGGACACAGGTTACAAGCTACAGGATATAGGCCACAGGACACAGGTTACAGGCTACAGGAGACAGGACAAAGGCTAAACAACACAGGACACAGGCTACAGGACACAGGGACAACTTGAGGACTCAGGATAAGGACATGGGACCCAGGCTACAGGACTCAGGACAAACGCTAAAGGACGAAGACACTGGCTACAGGTCACAGGACACAGCTGCAGTGTACAGCACACTGGCCACAGGACAAAGGGCACAGCTACAGGATATAGGACACAGATTGCAGTACACAGGACACAGGGTAGAGAACATGAACACACCTGCAGCACACAGGCTACAGGAAATAGGCTACACAAGATAGAACACAAGCTACAGCATTCAGGGCATTGGCCAGAGGATACAGGACACAGGATACAGGACACAGAACACAGAACCCAGGACATAGGCTAGAACACAGGCTACGGGACATAGGTTACATGCTAGACGCCACAGGATTTAGAACACAGGATACAAGACATAGGACACAGGACACAGGACGCACGACAGAGGCTACAGGACACAGGACATATGATACTCAATGCATACATAGGCCACAGGCTACAAGACAGAGGATGCAGGCTACATGACACAGGCTGCAGGACACAGAAAACAAGACACAGGACACAGGCTATAGGACAGGGGCCACAGACACAGGAAAAAGGCTGCAGGGCATAGGCTACAGGCTACAGGAGACGGGCTACAGGACCCAGGATACACAACATAGGACACAGGGCACAGATTACAGGACACTGGTTAAAGGATACAGACTACAGGACATAGGACACAGGCTGCAGGACACAGGACACAGCGTATAGGACACAGGCTACAAGACACAGGATACACGACACAGAATACACAACAGGACACAGGCTACAGGACACAGACTGAAGGAAAGAGGGAGCAAGACACAGCCCACTGGGTATAGGACAGAGGCCACAGGACACAGGACAAAGACTGCAGGCCATGGCCACTGGATACAGGACATAGGACAAAGAATTGAGGACAAAGGACACATGCTACAGGGTATAGGCCACAGGACATAGGTCACAGACTAAAGGACACAGGCTGCATGACATAGAACAAAGGCCAAGGTCACAGGCCAGCGGCCACAGGACCTAGGCCCCAGAGCTCAGAGAACAGGCTACAGGACACAGCACACAGACTACAGGACATTGTCCACAGGCTACAAGAAATGGGCTTCAGGACACAGGCCACAGACTAGAGCAAAGAGGACACCAGCACTAGGACAAAAACTACAGGCCACAGGTTCAGGACACAGGACACAGGCAAGGGGTCCTAGAACACCATAGAGGACAGAAGCCTCAGGACTCAGGATGTGTACATACAAGACACAGGACACAGGCTATACAACATAGGACACAGGACACAAACAGAGGCTCCAGGACAAAGGCTATGTCCTGTAGCCTGTGTCCTGTAGCCACTGTCCTGTGGCCTCTGGCCTGTGTCCTAGATTGTGTAGCCTGTGCCCTGTCTCCTGTAGCCACTGTCCTGTGTCCTGTAGCTTGTCGCCTATGTCCTGTGTCCTGCAACCTGTGTCCCGTAGCCTGTGTCCTCTAGGCTGTGTCCTGGGTTCCATATTCTGTGTCGTATATCCTGTGTCCTGTGTCGTCTGGGCTATGTCCTGTGTCCTGTAGCCTGTGGCCTCTGTCCTGTAGCCTGTGTCATGTGTCCTGTAGCCTGTGGCCTCTGTCATGTAGCCTGTGTCCTGAAACTTATGTCACAGACTACCGGGCACAATACACAGGCTACAGGACCCAGAACACAGGACATAAGACACAGTCTATAGGACTCAAGACACAGGACATAGGCCACAGGACACAAGCTACAGCACAGAGGCCACATGCTACAGGACACAGGACATAGCCCAGATGACATAGGGCAGATGATATAGGACACAGAATAGCGAACAGAGGACACAGGCTACGGGACACAGGTTACAGGCTCCAGGATATAGTCCACAGGCTACAGGACACAGGTTACAGGCTACAAGAGACAGGACAAAGGCTAAACACTATAGGACACAGGACACAGGCTACAAGACACAGGGACAGGCTACAGGACTCAGGACACAGGACACAGGCTACATGAGCAGGATAAAGGACGAGGACACTGGCTATAGGACAAAGCACAGAGGCCACAGTGTACAGCACACTGGCCACAGGACAAAGGGCACAGCTACAGGATATAGACACAGACTACAGAACACAGGACACAGGGTAGAGGACATGGACACAGGCTACAGGAAACAGGCTACACAAGATAGAACACAAGCTACAGCATTCAGGGCATAGGCCAGAGGATACAGGACACAGAACACAGAACCCAGGACACAGACTAGAACACAGGCTACGGGACATAGGTTACACGCTAGATGGCACAGGATATAGGTCACAGGATACAAATCATAGGACACAGAACACAGGACGAAGGACAGAGGCTACAGGACGCAGGACACAGGATACTCAATGCATCCATAGGCCACAGGCTACAAGACAGAGGATGCAGGCTACATGACACAGGCTGAAGGACACAGGAAACAAGACACAGGACATAGGACAGAGGCCACAGGACACAGGACAAAGGCTGCACGGCATAGGCCACAGGTAACAGAAGCTGGGCTACAGGACACAGGATACACAACATAGGACACAGGCAACAGATTACAGGACACTGGTTAAAGGATACAGACTACAGGCTACAGGACACAGGCTACAGGACACAGCATACTCGACACAGGACACAGGCTACACGACACAGGCTGAAGGAAAGAGGTAACAAGACACAGGACACCAGCTATAGGACAGAGGCCACAGGCCACAGGACAAAGGCTGCAGGGTAAAGGCCACAGGCTACAGGCTATAGGCCACAGGACATAGGCCATAGATTACAGGACACAGGCTACACAACATAGGACATATGTCACAGGATACAGGCTACAGGACCTAGGCCCCAGAGCTCAGAGAACAGGCTACAGGACACAGGACAACACTACAGGACATTGTCCACAGGCTATAAGAAACGGGCTTCAGGACACAGGACACAGACTACAGCAAAGAGGACACCAGCACTAGGACAAAACCTACACGCCACAGGCTCAGGACACAGGACACAGGCTAGGGTCCCAGGACACCAGCTAGAGGACAGAGGCCACAAGATTCAGGATGTGTACATAGGCCACAGGGTACAAGACACAGGACACAGGCTACACAACATAGGACTCGGGACACAGGACAGAGGCTCCAGGACAGAGGCTATGGGACACAGGACAGAGCTACAGAACACAGGATACAGGCTGCAGGATACACGACACAGAACACAGCCTACACGACACAGGGTGAAGGAAAGAGGGAACAAGACAACGGACACTGGCTATAGGATAGAGTGTCCTGTAGCCTGTGTCCTGTAGCCACTGTCCTGTGGCCTCTGTCCTGTGTCCTAGATTGTGGAGCCTGTGTCCTGTGTCCGGTGGCCTCTGTCCTGTGTCCTGTAGCTTGTCGCCTATGTCCTGTGTCCTGCAATCTGTGTCCCGTAGGCTGTGTCCTCTAGGCTGTGTCCTAGGTTCCATATTCTGTGTCCTATATCCTGTGTCCTGTGTCATCTGGGCTATGTCCTGTGTCCTGTAGCCTGTGTCCTGTGTCCTCTGTCCTGTCTCCCGTAGCCTGTAGGCTGTGTCCTGTAGCCTTTAGCCTATGTCCTGTAGCCTGTGGCTTCTGTCCTGTAGCATGTGTCCTGTGACTTATGTCACAAAGGACAAAGGCCAGTGCCTGATCTCCTCCTCTCCCACCACTGGTTGAGCTGACACTTTCTTGTTGAGAAAAATAAAGCAGAGGAAAAGAGATAATATTGCGGGGAACCGAACCTTTTATTCTGTAACAGGGTTAGCTGCAGAAAGGTCTCTAGACCTTGGACCTACAGGACACAAGACATAGGACATACGCGAAAGGACACAGTCTATAGGACAAAGGACAAAGGCCACTTCATGCTCACAGCCTCACTGTTGAGACCTCACCGAGCCATGAGCAATGTTTCAAAATCAAAGCAGAGATTGTCCAAGGTCCAGAGACCTTTCTGGATCTAACCCTGTTACAGAATAAAAGGTTTGGTTCCCTGCAATATTGTCTGTTTTCCTCCGCTTTATTTTCTCAACAAGAAAGTGTCAGGTCAACCCTGGAGTGTGAGGAGGAGAGCAGGCACTGGCCTTGGAGGGCAAGGAGAGGAATGGGGCCAAGGCCCTGGAGGGTGAGGAGGGGTGTGGGGTCCGGCCCTGGAGGGTGTTGAGGGGAGTGGGGCTGGGCCATGGATGGCAGCGTGGGGAGTGGAGCCCAATCCCTGGAAGTCTAGGAGTGGAGCAGGTCCAGCCCTGGAGGGCCTTGAGGGCAGTGGGGTCCGGCCCTGGAAGGCAAGGAGGAGAAACAGGGTCCAGCCCTGGAGGGCAGCAAGCAGAGCGTGCCCAGGCCCTGCAGGGTGAGGAGGGGGCAGCGTCTGGCCCTGGGGGGCCTTGAGGGGAGTGGGGCCCAGCCCTGGAGAGCAGTGTGGGGGGCAGGGCCCAGGTCCTGAAGGGTGAGGAGGGGAGCAGAGTCTGACCTTGGATGCGAGCTTGGGAGCATGGCCCAGCCCTGGAGGGAGAGAAATGGAGTGGGGCCCATATCCTGGAGGGTGAGGGGGGTGGGGCCCAGGCCCTGGAGGGTGAGGAGGGGTGTGCGACCTAGGCCTGGAGGGCGAGCGTTGGAGTGGAGCCCAGGCCCTGGAGGCCTAGGAGTGGATCAGGGTCTGGCCCTCTAGGGTTTTGATGGCAGTGGGGCCCTTCCCTGGAGGTATGCGATGGGAAGGGGCCCGTCCCTGGCAGGATGCGATGGGAGGGGCCCAGGCCCTGGAGGGCGAGGAGGGAGTGAGGCGCAGACCCTGGAGGGTGAGAAGGAGATCGGCATCCAGCTCTGGAGGGCTTTGAGAAGAGCAGGGCCCGGCCCTGGAGGGCAAAAAGGGGAGCAGGGCTAGGCCCAGGAGGACGAGGAGTGGAGCAGGGTCTGGCCCTATAGGGCACTGAGGGTAGTGGGGCCTGGCCCTGAAGGGCTGGGATGGGAGGGGTGCCCATGCCCTGGAAGGGGAGGAGGGGAGTGTGGCCCAGGCTCCCAGATGAGGTCCAGGATGCCTGGGTCCTGGTGAGCCCGCTGTGTCACAACCCCGTCCCGGTGAGCAGGGGCAGAAGCAGACGTGGTGGTGGGTGAGCCCATGAACGGGGACTGCAGATGCCACCCTGGGAAGAGTCGGGAGCAGGTGCAGGGCTGCACCCCTGGTTCCCTGGGGAGGGGGGGGATGGCCGGTTTCCTGAGAGCGACCCCAGCAGGTACCACGTGGAACCCTGATGCCACACGGAGTGTCCTGTGTGTGTGTGATCGCAGGGGGTTGGTTTCATTTTTTAGCTTCATTTTTATTTATTGGAGAGTGAAAGAGATAGCTCCATTCACTGGCTCACTCCCAAACACCCACAACAGCTGGGAGCCGGGAGCTCCACCTGGTCTGGGGTGGGAGGCAGGGACATGAGGACTTGAGCCCCCACCTCGGGCCCTGCTGTGACTCAGCAAACATCGCCTTCCACCCCGCTCTGAGCTGGCTGCCCGGGAGGTGCGTGTGGATCTGCCTTCGGTCGGTCATCTGCCCAGGCCTTAAGGAAGGCCCCACGGTCACTGTCCAGTCTTCTCTTAGGGCTAGTCAGGTTCTCCAGAGGTTTTCTACCCCTGCCTGGGGTCTGGCCCCCGGGAGCTCAGTGCAGAGGGTGGCAGTGAGCTCCGCGGCCGTGGTGAGCTGTCCCCTGCACTGCGCTCTTAGGACACCACAGGCCCGAGCTCACAACTGCCCTTGCACTGTGCTCCTCCATGGCCCCCAGCTCACCACCTCCCCTGCACTGTGCTCCTCCATGGCCCACAGCTTACCATGGCCCCCAGCACTGTGCTCTCGGGACACACTGTCCCTTGTGCTGTGCTCTCACGACAGCACGGACCCCGAGCCCCGAGCTCACCACAGCCCCATGCACTCATCTGTTACGCCCTCTCCTGCTGCCTGCAGGAAGTCTTCTGGCACTGGAGAGACTCCTGGTCTGTTTCCTTTTTCTTTTAAAATTTATCGTGGGCTGGCGCCACGATTCACTATGCTAATCCTCCGCCTGCAGCTGCAGCACCCTGGTTTCTAGTCCCAGTTGGGGCGCCAGATGCAACAGCTACAGAATATAGGACACAGACTACAGAGCACAGAACACAGGGTAGAGGACATGAACACACCTGCAGCACACAGGCTACAGGACACAGGCTACACAAGATATAACACAAGCTACAGCATTCAGGGCATAGGCCAGAGGATACAGGACACAGGATACAAGACACAGAACACAGAACCCAGGACACAGGCTAAAACACAGCTACGGGACATAGGTTACACGCTATAGGCCACAGGATATAGAACACAGGATACAAGACATAGGACAATGGACAAAGCATGCAGGACAGAGGCTACTGGACACAGGACACAGGATACTCAATGCATACATAGGCCACAGGCTACAAGACAGAGGACGCAGTCTACATGATACAGGCTGCAGGACACAGGAAACAAGACACAGGACACAGGCTATAGGACAGAGGACACACAACACAGGACACAGGACAAAGACTGTAAAGCATAGTCCTCATGCTGCAGGAGACTGGCTACAGGACACAGGATACACAACATAAACACAGGGCAAGATTAAAGGACACTGGTTAAAGGATACAGACTACAGGACACAGGACACAGGCTACATGACAGAGGATGCATGACACAGGATACAGGACACAGGATACATGTCACACATAAAAGGAAAGGGGAAACAAGACACAGGCCACCAGCTATAGTACAGAGGCCACAGGACACAGTATAATGGCTGCAGGGCAAAAGCAACAGGCTACAAGAACCAGGACAAAGTTCAGAACATAGGACACATGCTATAGGATATAGACCACAGGACAGAGGCCACAGACTATAGGACACAGGCTGCACTACATAGGACAAATGCCACAGGCCACAGGACCTAGGCCCCAGAGCTCAGAGAACAGGCTACAGGACACAGGGCACACACTATAGGACACTGTCCACAGGCTACAAGAAACCAGCTTCAGGACACAGAACACAGACTACAGCAAAGGGGAATCCAGCCCTAGGACAAAGATTAAAGGCCACAGGCTCAGGACACAGGACACAGGCTAGGGGACACAGGACACCAGCTAGAGGACAGAGGCCACAGGATTCAGGATGCGTACATAGGCCACAAGGTACAAGACACAGGTCACAGGCTACACAACATAGGACACAGGTCACAGGACAGAGGATCCAGGAACGAGGCTGTGGGACACAGGACAGAGCTACAGAACAAAGGATACAGGCTGCAGGCTATACGACACAGGACATAGGCTACACTACACAGGCTGAACGAAAAAGGGAACAAGACAGTGGACACTGGCTATAGGATAGAGTGTCCTGTAACCTGTGTCCTGTAGCCACTGTCCTTTGGTCTGTAGACTGTGTCCTAGATTGTGGAGCCTGTGTCCTGTCTCCTGGAGCCTGTGTCCTGTGCCCTGTAGCTTGTCGCCTATGTCCTGTGTCCTGCAACCTGTGTCCCGTAGCCTGTGTTCTCTAGGCTGTGTCATGGGTTCCATATTCTGTGTCCTATATCATGTGTCCTGTGTCATCTGGGCTATGTCCTGTGTCCTGTGGCCTCTGTGCTGTAGCCTCTGTCCTGTGACTTATGTCACAGACTACCAGACACAAACAATACACAGGCTACAGGACCCAGAACACAGGGCATAAGACACAGGCTACAGGACCCAAGACACCGGACATAGGCCACAGGACACAGGCTACAGCACAGAGGCCACATGCTACAGGACACAGAACATAGCCCAGATGACACAGGACAAGAATATAGGACACAGAATAAAGAATATAGCACACAGGCTATAAGACACAGGTTACAGGCTACAGGATATAGTACATAGGCTACAGGACACAGGTTATAGGCTACAGGAAATAGGACAAAGGCTAAACAACATAGGAAACAGGACACAAGGACAGGCTACAGCACTCAGGATACAGGACACAAGACACAGGCTAAAGTCCGAGGACACTGGCTACAGGGCACAGCAAAGAGGCCACAGTGTACAGCACTCCGTCCACAGGACAAAGGCCACAGCTGCAGGATATAGGACACAGACTACTGAACACAGAACACAGGGTAGAGGACATGAACACAGGCTACAGCACACAGGCTACAGGACACAAGCTACACAAGATAGAACACAAGCTACAGCATTCAGGGCATAGGCCAGAGGATATATGACACAGGATACTGGACACAGAACATGGAACCCAGGACACAGGCTAGAACACAGGCTACGGGACATAGGTTACACACCATAGGACACAGGATATAGAACACAAGATACAAGACATAGGACACAGGACACAGGACACAGGATACTCAATGCATACATAGGCCACAGGCTACAAGACAGAGGATGCAGGTTACATGACACAGGCTGAAGGACACAGGAAAAATGATACAGGACACAGGCTAGAGGACAGAGGCCACAGGTACAGGACGAAGGCTGATGGCATAGGCCACAAGCTACAGGAGACTGAATACAGGACACAGGATACACAACAGAGGACACAGATTAAAGGACACTGGTTAAAGGATACAGAATACAGGACACAGGCTACAGGACACAGGATGCATGACACAGGATACATGACACAGGACACAACACAGGCTACACGATACAGACTGAAGGAAAAGGGGAACAGGACACAGGCCACCGGCTATAGGACAGAGGCCACAGGACAAAGGCTGCAGGGTAAAGGACACAGGCTACATGACATAGGACACAGGCCGCAGACCACAGGACTTAGGCCCCAAAGCTCAGAGAACAGGCTACAGGACACAGGACACACACTACAAGACATTGTCCACAGGCTACAAGAAACCAGCTTCAGGACACAGAACACAGACTACAGCAAAGGGGAATCCAGCCCTAGGACAAAGACTAAAGGCCACAGGCTCAGGACACAGGACACAGGCTAGGGGACACAGGACACCAGCTAGAGGACAGAGCACACAAGACTCAGGATGTGTACATAGGCCACAGGGTACAAGACACAGGACACAGGCTACACAACATAGGACTCGGGACACAGGACAGAGCTACAGAACAAAGGATACAGGCTGCAGGATACACGACACAGAACACAGGCTACATGACACAGGCTGAACGAAAGAGGGAAGAAGACAGCGGACACTGGCTATAGGATAGAGTGTCATGTAGCCTGTGTCCTGTAGCCACTGTCCTGTGGTCTGTAGACTGTGTCCTAGATTGTGGAGCCTGTGTCCTGTCCCCTGTAGCCTTTGTCCTGTGTCCTGCAACCTGTGTCCCGTAGCCTGTTATCTTTAGGCTGTGTCCTGGGTTCCATATTTTGTGTCCAATAGCCTGTGTCCTGTGTCGTCTGGGCTATGTCCTGAGTCCTGTAGCCCTTGTCCTGTGTCCTTCAGCCTGCGTCCTTGTCCTGTGTCCTGTAGCCTGTGGCCTCTGTCTTGTAACATGTGTCCTGTGACTTATGTCATAGACTACCAGGCACAATACACAGGCTACAGGACCCAGAACACAGGCCATAAGACACAGGCTACAGGACTCGAGACACAGTACATAGGCCACAGGACACAGACTACAGCACAGAGGCCACAGGCTACAGGACACAGGACATAGCCCAGATGATACAGGACACAGGACATAGGACACAGAATACCAAACACAGGACACAGGCTACGGGGCACAGGTTACAGGCTACAGGATATAGTCCACAGGCCACAGGAGACAGGACAAAGGCTAAACAACATATGACACAAGCTACAGGACACAGGACAAGGGTAAAGGACACAGGCTACATGCTATATGAACAGGTTAAAGGACGAGGACACTGGCTACAGGACACAGGAAGTCGACACAGCATACAGCACACCGTCCACAGGACAAAGGCCACAGCTGCTGGACATAGGACACAGACTACAGGACGCAGGATACAGGACATAGGACACGGGCTACAGGACACAGTGTATAGGACAAAGGACAAAGGCCACTTTTGCTCACATCCTCACTGTTCAGACCTTACCGAGCCATGAGCAATGTTTCAAAATCAAAGCAGAGATTGTCCAAGGTCCAGAGACCTTTCTGGAACTAACCCTGTTATAGAATAAAAAGTTCAGTTCCCCGCAATATTATCTCTTTTCCTCTGCTTTATTTTTCTCAACAAGAAAGTGTCAGCTGATCCAGGGGTTTGGGGCCAGAGACTCTCAGCACCATGTGTGCTGCCACCCTCTCCGCGAGTGTCCCTCATTGTCCAGTCTCCTTCCCTTGGGTATCGGGTTGTTCCTCTGTTGTCAGGTCAAAAGAGCAGTTTCAGTTCTCAGCCACAAAATTCTCTGGAAGTATCTTCAGCGACCGTTCATCCTCATCCAAGGGCTGAGTCAGGAGGCAGGCAGTGGTGTCTACGGAGGGGCCTGGTTCGCAGCACCACGTGGGTCCTCCAAGTGGTGCCTCCCATTCTCCTGGCTTTCATCCTGACTGCCCACTTTGGAGTTGCCGCACTTACATGGCCATACTGTGGCCTTCCTGTGGCTCCTTCCTGGGCAGGCTGGGAGTGGGTGGAAAGGGGCATCTCTAAGGCCCTCCTCTTCCTGCTTCCTAGCAGCCTGTAAAATGGATGCATCCTGATGCTTCCAGTACAACCACAAGATTCTCCCCTGGACCTGGGCGGAACAGCTGCTCCCAGCAGGCAGTCGTGTTCTTCGAGGTGTTGCTTTCCAGGTGGCTTCTGGCCAAATCAGCGGGTGGGGCCTAGACAGGACCCATGAGTGAGAACTTGGGGGCCTGGGTGTAGCCTTGATTATACATTAACTAATATGACATTTAGCTTCTGCTTGAGCCTGACTCTCATTCCTGCACACGAGGGACTACACGAAGAGCTGAGTATAAAAGAAAGAAAAATGACACCTTCTAGACCTTACCGTCTAGCTGGAGAATGGGTCATTACAAGACACAAGGTACAGGCTGGCGCCGTGGCACACTTGGTTAATCCTCCGCCTGTGGGACTGGCATCCCATATGGACGCCGGGTTCTTGTTCTGGTTGCTCGGCTTCCAGTCCAGCTCTCTGCTCTGGCCCAGGAAGGTAGTGCGAATGCTTGGGCTGCTGCACCCGCATGGGAGACCAGGAAGAAGCACCTGGCTCCTGTTTTTTTACCCATAATACTGGCTGTGGCAGCCATTTTGGAGAGTGAACCAGCAGATGGAAGATATCTCCCTCCCTCTCTCTCTCATTCTTATTCTCGCTCTCACTCTCTCATTCTCTGTCTCCCTGCCTTTCAAATAAAATGAAAATAAATTTAAAATTTTTTTAAATATGTAAAAGCATTCCAAGGGCTCTTGAGGCAACAGTCATTCTTCATTCTTGAGTGTTGGTTATGCGTCAGATCAGAGGACAAAAAACTCATTTACCTGTACACATGTGTGTACTTCTTGGTATGTATACTGTTTTTCAACAACATTGTTTTTTAATAAATGTGAAACTGTACATATTATATTGTGTCTTTTATCTTTATTTATTTATTTTTGAAAGGCAGAGTTAGAGAGAGATAGAGAGAAAGGTCTCCCTTCCACTGGTTCACTCCCCAAATGGCCGCTATGGCTGGCGCACTGCGCTGATCTGAGGCCAGGAGCCAGGTGCTTCCTCCTGGTCTCCCATGAGGGTGCAGGGCCCAAGGACCTGGGCCATCTTTCACTGCCTTCCTGGGCCACAGCAGAGAGCTGGACTGGAAGAGGGGCAACCGGGACAGAATCCGGCACCCCAACCAGGACTAGAACCTGGAGTGCCGGCACCACAGGAGGAGGATTAGCCACATGAGCCAAGTGAGCCATGGCACCAGCCTTCAACAATGTTCTTTGGGGGGGAGGATCTGAGGGCAAGGTCAGCCAGAAAAGTACCCTTGCTTAGTGGTCATAGCTCAAGTTTTTGCATCTATGTCATTTTATAAAATATGCCCCCCACCACTACCACAGAAAATGTCCAAGGCTCCCGCCCTAAATGCAACATAATTTGGCACAGATCACCACAGAACTCACGCGTTCGGCCTGTGACACTGCCGATGGCGGAGCAGGATCCCTGGGGTGAGGAGTCCCAGAGAAGGAATGTTCTTCCAGATTCTATCTGGAAAGCCTGGCTCTGCTCAGCACACTGTGGCTAACTGGAATCAAGCAAAGCAACCGTGGGATGCTAATTAGCAAACTGACAGAAAATCAAGTGGGCAGGAGGGAAGAGACAGGACAAAGAGCACTCCTTTTTCTCCTGCCCTCTTAGTTCCTCAGCCTGCCTTCTAGGGAAGCATGGAAGACAGCACTGGAGAGCAGGTAACAGAAGGGCGATGGCTGTGAGAAGCCTCACCGGGCCGCAGGTGGAGCAGCAGGGAAGTCGCCCACACTCCAGGTCCTGCACTGACCACACTGCAGAGGAGGACAAGACATTCCCGCTCTGACTCCGGAATGCTACAGACATTCCTCACTGGCTCCAACAGCCCTGGTTTGAGAACTACTTCCGGGAGGATACCAAGTAGGGGAGAAAATGCAGGACCAGGGCTTACAACTGCTGAGAGCACAGGGCCCCCACCCTGGGGCACCTGTGAGGCTGACAGCTTGCCTCAGTGCTGGGCCTCTCAGCATCTTTGTGATTAAATGTGTATGATTCCCCCTCAAGCTGCGTAATTAAACCTAAACTTTAAGTTGCAAAAGCACCAAAGGCACTAAGAACTCTAATTGGGGGATTTTGATCCTTAGATTCTTAGAAATTTCAATACCTTCAGTAACTCTAGGGCTCTTTGCCAGGTGCAAGGAGCTCAGCAATAGCTCCTAAAAAAGCAGACTCACTGCCCACATCACCACCCCAACTCGGAGGCTCACTGGGGAGTGGGAAATGGCACCTATTTCTTCTTTAATAAGATGTGCTTTTGGTCTGCATGGTTATTTGTGGCTGGTGCTATAACTACTGGTCATCCCCCTCTGTAGGCAATCCTGTGGAGAATCAAGCGGAAGGCTTGTAATCTGAGCTGGCTGTCCTCGGCAGGACCTCCGGGCAGCAGTGCCCACGGAGGGTTTGGCAGCCCTCCTGGCAGTCATCCTTGACCATGGCAGTTAGCACAGGGCCAGACCCATCTTGGGCACTCAATACATATTAGATTAATTGACTTCTGCAATAGAATTAAAATAGAAATGCACTTTGTCTCCTTTTTTATTATTAATTTGCATCATAATTACTTGAAACCATTTAGGGGTGAGGTTAGTTCAGGTTCCCCTGCTCCAGAGAAGAGGTAAGTATTTTCCTATAAATTGCTAAAACAGCTTTACCGTCAAAAACTAAGAGACCTCAACAGAAAAGAAAATGGCTTCAATCATCTGTTCTGGCACCAGAATCACAAGGACAAGACTCTCCTCAGGTGCGTCTGATAGCCCTATACAGCAGGTGTGATCATTCACTCACCAGTGTAGGTATCTTCCAAGCAGCTGACTGCCTAGCACTAACAAGGTGCTTCAGTCTCCAAATGCACCTCTGCTGAGGCTGCCTGGAGCTAGCAGGGGGCCGTGCAACATGTGATGTGAATATTTTTTTAAATTAAGCACTCCTGGGCATAGGACTCTGAAATCATCGGCTACTACATTAAAATAGCCGCAGACTTGATTTCTGAGGAAGACTATGGCCCAGTCCACAGAGCTGCTGTATAGGACTGGTCAGCAAAATACCTTGGACAAATACCCATGAAGAAAGATGGGTTTATGCAGATCACTGTTTTTGGAGGTTCAACTCCAAGGTTGGTCGCGGCACCTGTTGTGCATCTGTGAGGGTGGCAGATGGCTGGGTGGAGCACACACAGAAGAAGGACCCCCTGGCCAGCCAGGAAGGGGACACAACAGCTGGGCCTGACTCAGGCATCCACAATCACAAGAGAGCTATCTTTTCTGGGCAACACCCACCAAAGACCTGGGGATCTCCCAGTAGGCACTCTTGGGCCGTGGGACTGCGTGAGGCTTCCACCCTCACAGTCCCATCAGTGCAGGACTCTGGGGTTTAAAGCCCCGCATGAGTTCAGGACTAACATCATGTTTCAACTGTGAGGATGAGAAGCAAGACTGAGGAAGAGCAGACCACCTGTATGCAGTGCCTCTAGTTAAGCATCCCACACCAGCTCGCTGGAGGACTGCCGGGAACCAAGCACCTGTGACAGGCAGTTGCCGCCCTCTGTCAGCACCCCCACCCCCAGCCACTTCTTTCTGATGCCTAAGAACATAACTCTGCGAGGTGCTGCCTGACTCCTGCCAAAAGCTCACTTAGGAGAAATCACATTCACCAGGCAAAGCTGATGTGTCAGCAGTCCATCCGTCATTCTGGACATTCTCAGTGGTGGTGCCGGAGCAAGCCAGACAGCAGCCAGCCAGGCACACCGCTGGTCATCAGTGAGCACACTGGGGCATCACACCCTGCTTGTGCACAGCCGACTGCTGGGATTGGAGGAGACCTCTGCAGTGATGTTGTGCAGGAAGCCATCCCCTGCACCCCAAGGTCGTCTCACTGAGACCCCATGAGCCTTGTCACCACGAAGACGTGTCTCCCCAGTGGGACTGGAGCTGTCTGCTCATGAGACAGAGGACCTCAGCATCCAGCAGGCTGACTTCTTGTTGGCCACAGCCAGGTCATGCTTTGCCCCTTCCAGCCCTCACATGGTACCTTAAGATTTCCAGGTACTAACAGAACTTGTCCTTTTATTTTCCCATCGCGCCCTTGCTTTCCCATCACTCTGGCAGGACTATTTTTAATGTATATTTATGTGTGCTGCTGCAAACACTAAGGAAATAAGGCAGAATAGTACCCGCACAATAACCACTTGAACCATTTCTAGGCGAGCCAAGCATGCTAGACTAAGAGTCTAAGGCCGAGTGTCTTCATTGATCCAAATGCATCCAACAGCACCCACCCCCTTCCCTTCCCGCCCCTAATAAGTCAGTCCTGATGCCACCAGACAGGACAGAGCCAGGTGGGTGCCTGCACCGGCCCAGCACGGGTGACGAGGCTCAGGCAGAGCAGGAAGGGCCCATGGGCTGGGTCCAGCAGCACCCCAGCAGAGGCAGGCAGAGCTACACAGGGAGACACATAGGACAACAACAGGTGACAGACAAGAAAACAGAGAAGTAGCTGTTCATGAGCGTGGAGGGCAGGGTCCTCACGACCAGAGAAGGGGCTGTAGATGTGAGACACCTGGAACACAGCCTGCTAGGCTGGGCTGCAACTGACTGCAGGGCTGGAGCAGGGGAAGTGTTAGATAAGATGAACCCTACGCATGTGACAAAGGACACAGCAGACTTCTTGAAGGGGGCCCCCACTGCCCAAATCAGGAATGATGTAAGCATCACAATAACAATAGGATGGAGTTTATCATATAATAATACATTACAGGACACCATAAGTATACATATAGCAAAGTAGGCAGATGGATAGATGGGTGGATGGACAGACAGTGGGTAGATAGAAAGATGGATAGAAAGATGGTCAGATAGATTGGTAATCGACAGATATATAGACAGATGGGCAAACAGAAAGATGGGTGGATGGATAGATTAGATAAAGACAAACGGGGAGAGAAAGACAAGAAGATGGATAAATGGATGGATGGACAGATGAGAGCGTGAGAGTGACAGGGACAGAGAGAGAGGATAGACAATCAGATGAGAGACACGTGGACCAACATAACCACTCCTCATTTCCTAGTTCTAGCTCTAAGTAACATGAATTTTCAAGAGTAAATAAAGTCACATTTCATTTCATAGGGAACAATGGATTTAATTCAGCTAACATAACTTAATACTTGTATGTATAGGCAAAAGCATTAACTGGCAGGAAACGGTAAAGTCACTTTAATCAGTGCAAGAGCTCCCTGGAGCTTCCAGGAGAACACAGACCTGCAGAGACCTCTGCTGCTTACACTGCACTTCCCCAGCGTCTCACTCAGTCCTCACAGGAGCTCAGCACCAGCGGCCTCACTTTGGGAGGAGATGAAGGCAAGGAAAAGCTAAATGGTTCTTTAAAACCACACGATTAATTACAGAAAACAGAGTTTGGATACAAGTCTACTGGGCAGAATCCTATGGTTTTTCCAATTTTACATTAAGGGAAGTTATTAATGTTTGGCCTTAAGAAGTTACATCAATAACTGTTAGCTACAGTTCCTCCTTCCTGAAGCCCAGGGAAGTGCTTACGCATCAGAGGCCTGTGACGGAGAGGGATTCAGAGGAGGAAGCCCACACGGCCTGTTCCAGAAGCATGACCTGGGGCATATCTCTGGAGAAGAAAGATCTTACTTGGACAAGGAGAAGAAAAACATTCGAGGCTGAAGAATTACAGAGCAAGGACATCACGTTTGTCCTAATTCCTTATCTTTCCAAGCAGGGAAAACTTAGGAGAACAGCACAAAAGCAAAAGCTGGCAAGCACATTAAAGTAAGCGAATGTGTATCTGTGCATGAAAATTAGTCTTGGATAAAAAAACAGGCCCCCAGACCCAGCCCTCCTAGGCAGAACATGTCACGAGTTCAGGAAGAGGCAACACAGCTCATAAAACAGCACACCCCCATTCTGTGGCGGAGCTTCCTGTCCAAGGCCTCCCTCTCAGAGGAGGGAAGGGCAGCTCCCACCAGTGTGCTGTCTTGCCCCACAGCATGGCAGTCTGGACATGAAAACTGGCCTCTGTGCCTGGGGCAGCATGGCAGGCTGAGTGGGTTACAACGCACGACATGGGGCCTGGACTGAGGGCTGACTCCTAACGTCCACTCCCCCACTCCGCCCCATTGGCCAACAGTCCTGAGGCTTCACCTCTGTCATATAGTTCAGGGGTGTGGACCTGGGACAGTGGAAAGCATAGGGACACTTGTAAAGGCCCCTGAGAGGATGGACCCTACCTTTCCTTCTCTCTTGTCCTGAACACGGAGTGATGAGAATGCGAGGCAGGGAGCTGCTGCTGTCACTCTGATACAACACCAGGCCTATGTGACCCATGCACTGTTGGGAAGTGTGGGTATAAAAATGTCTCCAAGAAGGAAACTTGGCCAGTGTTGTAGCTCAGTGGGTTAAGCAGCAGCCTTCAAGGCCTGCATCCTATTTGGGCGCTGGTTCAAGTCCCGACTGCTTCACCTCTGATCCAGCTCCCTGCTGGGAGCACCTGGGAAACCAGTGGAAGATGGCCCAGGTATTTGGGCAGCTGTCACCCATGTGAGAGACCTGAATGCAGTTCCCGGCTCCTGGCTTCAGCTTGGCCCAGCCTGTTGTGGCCATTTGCGTAATGAACCAGCAGATGGAAGACCTCTCTTTCTCTAAGTCTGCCTTTCAAACAAATAAATCTTTTAGAAAGAAAAACAAAGGGCTGGTGCTGTGGCATAGTGAGCTAAGCTCTGCCTACAGGGCCAGCATCCAACATAGGCGTCAGTTCAAGTCCTGGCTGCCCCTCTTTCGATCCAGGTCTCTGTTAATGGCCTGGGAAGGCAGTGGAAGAGGCCCAAATGTGTGTGCCCCAGCATCTGCGTGGGAGACCCTGAGGAGGCTCCCAGCTTCAGATGAGCCTAGCTCTGGCCACTGCAGCCATGTGGAGAATGAACCAGTGAATGGAATACCTTTCTCTCTGTCAGTAACTCTAGCTCTCAAATAAACAAATTCAAAAACCTTTAAAAAAAAAGGAAAAAAGACAACGGAGATTCATTTCGTGTTTCCTATGGGCCAGGAACTATGCTGGTGTTGCTGTACGTAGGAGCCATGGTGAAATAAAACCAAACAGCCCATGAAGGGGCATTTCTAAGCCTGTGGGAAACCTGAGAACAAAGCTCAGAGAGGCTATGTCCTTGTCCAAGGCCCCAGGTTAGTGGAGAACAAACCCAAGGCCTCAAATCTCAGTTCCAGGGCTGCCTGGATGGCTCAGCCTCCCTCCCCTCCAGTGTCTCTGGGAGATCAAGTCCCTTCTTGGTGGCCATGCACTGTGAGGAACAACCCTTTCCAGCTTCACTGATGAGAGGCCTGCTTGCTCAGAGATCCGCACACGGCCCAGAACGTTCCATGAACTGCAGAGTGCCTTATTATACAAGGTTTTCTAAATTTAAAAATGATCCAAGCCACGATGCAGATAAAAATTATTAAGAAAGGCTTTTCTAGTCTTTTATTTTAAAAAAATGAATCGTGCCCTTTATCCCAAATCAAACACATTCCACTAGAAGCCTTAGTTAGAGCGAAGCCCACAAGGAAGCCCTCCCTTCCCAGCAGGCAGGGGGCACAGCAGAGCAGCTGCGGCCTCCTCAGGCTCACCCATGCCTCACTGCTGCACATCCCTCCCGAGACAGAGCCCTTGGCAGCCAGAGCAAGCCCTCAGGCTGCAGCCCAGGCTGTGGGCACTGCCCTGGCCACCTCCAGCTGAGCAGCTGCCTCAAGAGTGCCCTTCAGACACCTGCCAGGAATATGTGTGCCAGGTGGCCCTGCCCACCCAGCTCTGGGGGGGGGTCACACAGCTCTGGCTATACCACACCTGCCTTCAATGAGCTGTGAGGAGAGAGACACTGAGCAGCCCCATGCCACGCACTCCTGCTGCACAAGATGCTCTTGGAAACCTAATGCCCTGGGGCTGTTCTCAATGTGGGGGGCAGGGCAGGGACCAGCAGCCCAACCCTGTGGGGACTGGTTCCACAGACACCTGGGGTCACAGCACCCCCATCAGCGGCAAAGCCACGTCTCAAGCTTCTTTTCAGTCTTCAGATGGGTCAGGGACACGGAAATCACTTGAGGTCAGTTCATCCATTTCTACAGGTGCCTACTCTGTAGGAGTCACAGGCCTCCACTGTCTCAAGTCTAGACCCAGCAGGATAGATGGTCACCTGTCCAGGAAGGCAATTCCTGGACCACACATGGTGGCAAATGTCATGATGGAGGTGACCAATGTACCATGGAAACCAGAGGACTGGCTTTGCACCCAGAAGGCAACTGAGCTTGCTGTGAGTCTACAGAAACAGTGTGGGGGAAGGGAGGTAGGCATTTGGCCTAGTGGTCAAGACACTAACCCTAACCCCCACCTAAGATATCTGGTTCCCACATTTGAGTGCCTAGGTTCAATACCGAGCTGACTCTGGCTTCCTGCTAACGCAGACCCCAGGAAGCAGTGGTGATAGCTCAGGTGATGGGGTTCCTGACACCCCTGTTGGAGACCTGTACTGAGTTCCTGGCTCTGTGCTTCAGGACTGAGCTAGACCATTGCGGTCATTTGGAAAGTGAACTAGAGGACAGAATCCATATCTATCTACCTATCTATCTATCTGTCTATCTCTGTCTATTTCTATGCCCCTCAAATTAATTATAGAAAGAAAAATCTCAGCCAGCACCATGGCTCACTTGGCTAATCCTCCACCTGCAGCACCGGCATCCCAAATGGGCACTGGTTTCTAGACCAGGTTGCTCCTCTTCCAGTCCAGCTCTCTGCTTTGGTCCAGGAAGGCAGTGGAGGATGGTCCAAGTGCTTGGGCCCCT
This sequence comes from Oryctolagus cuniculus, assembly GCF_051225735.1. Taxonomy (NCBI): domain Eukaryota; kingdom Metazoa; phylum Chordata; class Mammalia; order Lagomorpha; family Leporidae; genus Oryctolagus; species Oryctolagus cuniculus. The sequence goes on from NC_142885.1 coordinate 29,779,525, forward strand.
GCACCTGCATGGGAGACCAGGAAGGAGCACCTGGCTCCTGGCTTCAGATCAGTGCAACACTGGCTGTGGTGGCCATTTGGGGGGGGGATGAACCAACACAAGGAAGACCTTTCTCTCTTTCTCTCTCTCTCACTGTCTGTAACTCTACCTAATTAAAAAAGGGAAAGAAAGAAAAAATCTCTCTAAAATAAATGAATAAAGGAATGGGTTAACACCAAAGTCAGGGAGAGGACAATGAATGCCAGGAATAGGCAGAGCACGTGCAAAGGCACTGAGGCCGGAAAGCTCCTGGTGTGTTCCAGAAGTTTCTCCCATTCCTGTGCTGCTGGGCCATGTGGCCCGAGAAAAAGGAGCTGACTGGAACCTTGTAAGTAGGAGAGTGACAAGGTCAGACTAGTCTCAGTCACAGCACAGGCAGACCTGTCTGGATGTGGCTTTGCCATTGAACAGGCAAGTGCCTGGGGCTACTGTGGGACAGCACAGGTCCGGGCTCTTGTGTCCACATATCCCAGGTTGGTGGTCATCCAGGAAAACATGGAAGTTCTTCTCAATATCTCTACACATGGGGTAGGAGAAGCCCCGCCCACCTTACCTGACAATGGGGAGCTTGGAGAAGGGCACAGGGTCAGGGTGAGGCCATCTGGGAGAGTGATGAGCTCCATGGTCCCAGGACACTTGGAGGTGTAGTTCTCCAGGCTCTGAGTCACATCCTTCTTCTCTGAAGAGAACACAAACACAAGATAAAGGCTCATTAAACAGAACGGGCAGCTGCGGTATTTCCTGAGCACTCCGAGGCTGGTACGGACCATGGAGGCGAGGGCTGTGCAGGGCGTCCCTCAGTGGATCCAGACATTCAGCAGCAGCTGCTCCACGTGAGGGCCTAAGGATGGAGGCAACATCAAGGCACTCTCCTCGATGAGGTTTCCATTGGCCCAGGAAACGTGTCTGCACCAAGTTCCAAGGCAGCCAGCAGGCAGGACGGGGGGAGGAGTGTGCCTACAACCAAACATTACTTTCCCAGCTGTCACAAAGAGGCCAGGCTGGACACTGGACTCGTCCCCAAGGAGTCTACAGTTTGTTCTGTAGACAGACTTAAACATCTTAAACATGTACAGATGTTTAAGCAAGTAATAATTATAAATCAGCATTTCTGAGTGAATGCAGAGATTTCTAAGATAAAGAGCACTGTCCTGCACCTCACCCCATCCCTCTCATTAGCAGGGAGGGAGGGAGGGAGGGAGGGAGGGAAGTGGCACCACTATGCCCGTGAGCCTGCTGTCTGGGGCAGGCTGCACATGGATATTCAGACTCCCGTCACCCACTGCCAGAAGCAACTGACCGGCTACTGACTCAGGACAGGAGCATTATCGGCCCCCTTTTCCAAATGAAGAAAATGGAGACCAAGTGCAATTAAATGCATGTGCGGCAGTCTCCCTAGAGGATTAAGGAAGGAGCTGAGGGTGAGTGGGGCTGAGGAGGGCAAGGCCTCTGGCCTCAAAGGTCAAAGTCACCGTGGAAGGGAAAGGCACAGATCCTGAGGACCAGAGCAGTAGAGGTGTCTGCATGGGGAGGGGCCTGGGGCAGTGCAGTCAGACCCACATCTGAAGAAATGGCTTGGTCCTTCCTCATTCCTCACGCAATTCTTTAAGGGACATCACTCAATCCTGCTGAGACCTGTTTTGCTGCAGTGAGGAGCTAAGGAATCACTAATGATAAAATGAGATAATACGCCAAACAACAGTGATCCATAGAAACCAGCACTGAATAAATTTAACCAATGACAACTATAATCACCATCAGCATCCTGCTACACCAAAGGAAATGTCAGAAAATGGACAGAGAGGGGCCGATGCTGTGTGCAGCGCTTATAACCCAGAATTTGTCCACGGGGGAGGATGGTTTCCCCATCAAGTGTTTGGTGATCCTGAAACACAGGACACTGATAGGAGGGCCAACACATGGTGCAGATGATGCTTTATTTACTGAGCATGGAGCTGGAGTCCATCAATTCCAGTGAGGATGCTGAGCTGTGTGCGCACTGGCACCATGATGAGCAGACGGGTGCTGGTGATGATCTGACTGGCTGCCACCTCTTTGCTGCTCAAGTGGTACAACACTTGGCCAGCAAGAGTCTCTCTGGGGTGGTCCTTGTGCCCATTTCTCATTGACAGCCTCCATTCCTCTGGCTCATCCCCAGCCCCAGACATAGAACTGAATCCCTTCTCCATGGAGCCCTGAGATCTTTCCGTGGGAAGCAGCATTTCAAGAATGGAATCTGGAGACCAGGGCATCTCACTATCTCCCTTGACCTACACACAGATCAACTCAGAAAATGGTGGATGTGGTCACAGCATACATGATTTTTACTGTGATCTTTTTTTTAAAGGTTGAGAAGTAAAGATACAGCTTTTGGGACACAAACTCCTTAAAGGGAAGACAACTTTGCCATTACCCATACTTGAATTTTCTGAGCACTCATGCAGGCCAAGTACCATGCTGTGTTCTTCAGACTACAAAATCTGGAAGGAGGGGCCGGCATTGTGGCATAGTGGGTAAACCCATCACTAGCAATGCCAGTATCCCATTTGGGTACCGGTTTGAGTCCCAGCTGCTCCATTTCCAATTCAGCTCCCTGCTAATGTGCCTGAGAATGCAGCAGAGGCTAGCCCAAGTTTGTGGGCCTCTGTAGCAACATGGAAGACCCAGATGGAGCTCCAGGCTGCAGCCTGGCCTAGCACTGGTCATTAAAGGTATTTGGGGAGTAAACCAGTGGATAGAAGATCTCTCTCTGTCTCTCCCTCTTTCTCTGTTATTCTGCCTTTCAAATAAATAAAAACAAATCTTTTTTTTAAAAAAAAAAAAAACCTTGAAGGCAAGAGATCTTGATATATTTACAGAACTTCAATACTTTTTATTCAAAATAGGTACATGATACTTTCCCTCTAAATTTCTATAAAAGAAGGGGTGAAGAGGGGGTCCAGTGCTGTGGCACAGAAGGTGAAGCCTCCACGGCAGTGCAGGCATCTCATATGGGTGCTGGTTCAAGTCCTGGCTGCTCCACTTCTGATCCAGCTCCCTGCTAATAGCCTGGGAGCACACTGGAAGGCGGCCCAAGTGCTTGGCCCCTGCATCCACATGGGGAACTGGATGAAGCTCCTGACTCCTGGCTTCAGCCTGCTCTACCCCTGGCCACTGCAACCATTTGGGGAGTTTACCAGCGGATGGAAGATCTCTCTGTCTCCACCTCTCTCTTGGGAATTTTGTCTTTCAAATAAATCAATCTTTTAAAAAAATCTTCAATTATTATTGAAACAAAAAGGGGGGGAGAGGCATTATTATCCCCTTTGAAACATGATAGACTAACTCAAGGATAATCTGGAATATTTCATTATGCATTGGTTATAAATGCAACCAAAATCTAATTTTTTTAAAAGACTTATGTTCAGCACCCATTTGGAATGCCGATGCCAGAGGCATCGGCTTAACCCATTGCACCACAGTGCCAATCCCTAAACATTAACTTTTAACTATGATATTAACATTGTGGTAATATAAGAGCATGCCCATTTTTTAGAGGCATACTAAAGTATGAAGATGTGAAATGACATAATGTGGCCAGGATTTTCTTTTAAATAACTCAAACAAAAAAAAGCAACAGATGAAGTAAATGTGCAAAAAATCTTGGTAACTATTAAATTTTGGTGGCTAATATTTGGAGATTCACATTACTATGCTTTGTGCTGTTTTTTGAAAGATTTTTTTCAGCTGAGGAGGCTTTACAAAGTTCATGAAGGGGCCAGCATTGTGGCATCATGGGTGAAGCTTGTGCCTGTGACACCAACATCCCATATGGCTGCTGGTTCAGATCCCAGCTGTTCCACTTCTGATCCAGCCCCCTGCTAATGGGAAAGCAACAGAAGCTGGCCAAGTGCTTGGGTCCCTGAATCTCCATGGGAGACCTGGAAGAAGCTCCTGGCTCCTGACTTCAGTCTGGCCCAGCCCTGGCCATTGCAGCCATTTGGGGAGTGTACCGGCAGATGGGACTCTATCTCTCTCTGTCTGTAAATTCACCTTTCAAATACATAAAATAAATCTTAAAAAAGTTCATGAAAAACGTGGACATGGGACATCTTCCACTGCTTTCCCAGGCCATAGCAGAGAGCTGGATTACAAGAGGAAAAGCCGAGTCTCGAACTGGCGCCCATATGGGATGCCGGTGTTCCAGGCCAGGGTGTTATCCCGCTGCGCCACAGCTCCCATCCCTCTTTAATCTCCATCCACTCTTCCCATTCTTACTTTATGCAAAAATCTATTTTCAATTATTTTATACTCATAATATAAAGCCTACACTAAGTAAAGAATTCAACAGTTTGAAAGAATTAAAAAAAAAATCCGTTCCTGAAGAGACAAGACATGGTTTGTTTAAAATCATTATTATATCTGCAAGAGTTGTTTAAAATCATTATATGTCAGAGTGTCAATATAACTTATAAGGATCACCTTTTAGGTACTCTGTTACCACAGATCAGGGAGAATATACTGTATTTGTCTGTTTGGAAAGCCTTATTTCACAAAATGTAAGATTTTACAATTGCATCCAGTCTTTTTTTTTTTATATAGGAAAAGTTTTCTTACCTGCAGCATATGGGAGATCAACACTGGCCCTCTATCCAAGCATGGAGCCAAGACAGCTGTCACGCATTCTTGACACTGCCTGGCAACTTCCGGTGCCGCTATGCTTACTGGGAGGAAGAGGCGGGTCCTAGATGGATGGCGCTTGTGCAGTCAGTCTGGTGGATACGGAGCCGGCGGTGGCGGCCTGTTGTTGGCTGCTAGAGTTGTTGGCTTCCAGCGGCGTTTTCAGCAGCGGTACTGGCCTGGAGAGTGCGGGAGCGAAGGTGAGTTTTTCTTAAACAACAGTGAGAGGCCTGGGACCTCGGGAGGTGGGAGGGTTGTGGCCCCTCGGAGCAATGTAGACACTCAGGTCCACAGGCTGAGCGGCCGTGGGGGCGGGTGGCGGCTCGGCTGTGGGAAGCGGAGAAGCGGGTGGCTGGGCTCGCGCTGGAGGACAGGACTGCGGGTTACAAGGTAGGTTTATTTGTAACCTGTGACTTAGTTATTTAGTCAGTTCTAGCAGTGTTTCTGGTGGGTGTTTCAGTTTTCATTGATTTTTATGAGTCTTTTTAGGATGGCTGTGTCTTCTGGAATTAATCTTAGTAGGTTATGTGTATTTGTTATCCAGGGATTTCTCCATTTCCTCCTAGTTTTCCAGTTTATTAATATACAGTACTGAATAGCAATTTCTTTGAATCCTTGAGTTTCAGTGATGTTGTTTGTAATGTCTGCTTTTTTGTCTGTAATTTTATTTACTGGCTTTTTTATCTTTTTTGTTAGTCTGGTTAGAAAATTATCTACTTTTTAACATTTTATATCAGGTATGTAAATATTATGTATTTCTTATATATAGATTCAAAACATACTGATACTTCTTCCCATGCTAGCATCTCTCAAGCCTACACACCAGCCTTCTTCTTCCACCTTCTCTTGTTCCCACTCTTAATTCTTCGAATTATCTGTTTTCAGTTAACTATATATTCATATGATTAAGTAACAGTGTTCAACACGGAGTATGAAGAACAAAACACTGTTCTTGAAAGTGAGACTAGAACTATAAGAAACAATTTTATCTCAGAATGTCATTTTCTCTCCTACACATTACATTTAGGTACTTTATTAGTTATCACAAATCAGGGAAAAAATACGTTATTTGTCCTTTTGGGACTGGCTTATTACACTGAATATACTGGGTTCAAGTTACATCCATTTTGTTGCTAAAGACAGCATTTCTGTGTTTCCCAATGGGTGGTAATCCATAGTGTATATATGCCATAATTTCCTTATCCAGTCATCAGTTCATGGACATCTGGTTTAATTCCACAACCCAGCTATTGTGCACTGAGCTGTAGTGATCGTGAAGGTACAGATAACCCTTTCAGATCTGCTGATATCATTTCCTAGGGGTAAATCAATGGGAGAGGGATTGCTGAAAAATTTCATAGTAAACGGTAGATTTATTTTCAGCTTTCAGAGGTATCTCCATACTATCTTCTGAAATGGCTTTACCAGTCTACATTCCCACCAAAAGTGAGTGGATCAGGGTGATATATTTCCCCACTTCCTCAGCAGCATTTATCGTTGTTGATTTCTGTATGAGAGCCATTGTGACTGTGGTGCGGTGAAACCTCATTGCCATTTTGATTTGCATTTCCTTGATGGCTCAATATCCTGAGCATTTTTTCATGTGTCTGTTGGCCATATGGATTTCCTTTCTTGAAACGTGCCTGTTCAAGTTCTATGCCCATTTCTTAACTGGATTTTTTGTTTTGTTGTTGAGCTCTTAGTATATTCTGGATATTAATCTTTTATCAGTTTTATAGTTTGCAGACAATTATCTCCCATTCATTCTGTTGTCTCCTCACTTTGCTGAGTGTTTCTTTTGCAGCGCAGAAGCTTCTCAGTTTGATGGAATCACGTTTCTCTGTTTCTGTTTCTGCTGCTATTGCTTATGCTTCTGCTGTCTTTTCCCAGAAATCTTTGCCTATGCCAGTGTCTTTCAGGTTTCCCCAGTGTTCTCGAGTAATTTGATGAGATTGGGTTTTAGATTTTGTTCCTTGAACTATTTTCAGTTGGTTTTTCTATAAGGTGTAAGGCATGGGTCTTCTTTCATAGTTCTGCATATGGAGGTCCAGTTTATTCAGGAACGTTTTTGAAGAAACTGTCCTTTGCACCTGGCATTAATCTTTAGCGCCTTCTTCTAAGATAAATTGATTGTACATGTGTGGATTGATTTCTGGAGTTCCTTTTCTGTTCCATTGTTCTATATGTCAATTTTTTTTTACTAAACCAGTTGTTTTGATTGTAACTGCCCTGTTCTGTGTTTTGCAGTCTGTTTTTGAGATGCTTCGAGTTTTGTTTATGTTGTATAAGATTGCTTTCACTATTCAGATGTTCCGTGTTTTCATAAGAATTTTAGCATTGTTTTCTCTCCATCTGGGCAAAATGTTATTTGACCTTAGATTGGGATCCCATTGTGTCTGTAAATTACTTATAGTAGAATGGAAATTTTCATTATGTCGATTGTGCCAATGAATGACCATGAAAGATTTTATGAGTATTGTGTGTCTTCTTCCATTTCTTTAATGTTTATTAATTTTCATTGTAGACATTTTCATGGACATGAAACTGGATGCAGTTGAAGTTCATCTGCTGGGTCATCTTCCATTTCTAGAGACTGCTCAACTTCCTGCTAAACACAGCTGGGGCTTCTTCCTGGAGAGGAGCAACTGGTGAGCAGATGCGACCACCTCATGTACGCGGCAGCCTTGGGGCCCAAGGGATAGAGTAGGGAAGGGACACCATGTTCCCTGTGGTTGGGCGGGTCATGTGGACAGTGAAGTTGACTTTCATCCCGTGACAGGGAGGATCAAATGGAGTAGCCCCAGAGGTTGGGGTAAAAGAAATGTGGGGGCCAACGGGGTAGAGGAGAGTTAGGTGCAATGAAGATGAGGGCACTTGGATGTTGGGGAATGAGTTCCCCCTAGTTTTGCAGTGAATCAGGTGTCAAAGAATGTGGTAAGAGGAGGAATATTGGGGCATCCAGGCAATGAGAGGGAGACCTGGGAGGAGAAGTGTGTGCTGTTGCCTCAGAGTACAAAACACCAAAAGTCTGTTTTTGAGGGATATGGAAATAAAAGTTTGGGTTTTAGAATTCATGGTGAAGGATGACAAGATTGCAAGGAATCTCTGCTGGGGGGGGCTGATAAGGGTAAATGCCACAGAAGAACTTGGGACATGCAAGGCACTTGGGAGTTGGGAGCTGAAATGAGGTAATTTCTTTATGTCATCATCTTTTGATAGATAGGGGAAATGGAAGGATTATATAGAGGAAGTCAGGTGACTTTCAGCAGAATTGTAACATGAAGGAGGGTTAGGTCAACTTATAAGAACTAGTGGAGTATCAGAGTGTTAGACCCGGGAGAGGGTCTGGGGAGCAACCTTAGGAAAAGTGAGGGAAGGGAAATGGGTGGACTGGTAGAGGAAACTTTCAGAAGGGATGGGGAATGGATGCTGAGTTAATCAGGGAATTCAGATAGCATCTGCAGAACACTGCGAGATGGAGAAGATGTTATCTGAAAGAAAACTGGGTTGATAAGGGGCTTGGAAACATGGAGACCCTTTCTTAGGCTGGGAATGATTTTTGTGGCTTGTAGTCTACTTGTAGACGTCAGAATTCGGAAGAGGACTCTCTTGATAAACGTGTGCTTCTTGGCTTTTGAATGTGTCTGTTATTCGCTCACATTCGTTCTTGTTATTTATCTAATACTGAATGCTTCTTGAACATCCTTGAGAAAGTTTGTGGAAAGAGGGTGATTGTCGTGATGGGTGTTTTTCATATCCTTCTAGGCAGCTCTGCGTGAAAGCTGCTGCTTTCATGATGTTTTTGTTCTTATTATTTTGGGGTGCTAGGGATGGCTTGAGTCCTAAAGGATTTAAACAGAAAGAATACGGTATGAGCTCTTGGAATAGCTTCCCAATTTGTTGGAATTCAAACTTCGTGATACTTCCTATTCTACAACTGCTTTTTTTTTGCCAACTCAGATATTTCCAGTTGCTTTTAGAGTCCCTAAACTGTGTCTCTGTGTCAGACTGTGACATTTATTAGGAAGGCGCATTCTTCCTTAAGTGTTACTTAAATGATGTGTCATTCTTTACAATGCAGTGTTATTTGGTATTTTTGAGTAATATATGTTCAGAATTATATAGCTTACTCTTTTTTTAATGATTTATTTTATTTATTTGAAAGACAGAATTACAGAGAGAGGTAGAGACAGAGAGAGGTCTTGCATCTGCTGGTTCACTCCACAGATGGCTGCAACGGCCGGAGCTGGGCCAATCTGAAGCCAGGAGCCGGGAGCTTCTTCCAGATCTCCCACATGCATGCAGGGGCCCAAGGAGTTGGGCCATCTTCTACTGCTTTCCCAGGCCATAGCAGAGAGCTGGATTGGAAGAGGAGCAGCTGGGACTAGAAGCAGTGCACATATGGAATGCCAGTGCGTTAGCCATGACTTTAACCTGCTGCGCCGGCCTCTGTAGCTTACTCTTACTTTTAGATTATTTCTATAGAAACATTTTCATACTTATATTTTCATAAAGTCCTAGAATTTTCCACATACACAATGTTACTAATGTGCAGGTTGTGTCTTTCGTTTTCTCTGTAGTGTGAGTATTTTTTTTTCTATAAGTTTCCATTAAACATTGATATTGTGTCCAGTGGATGCGTGTATATGTTTAGGGTCAAAAAATTCTTCAATATAATTTATAAACTAATTTAAAAATAAACCACATTCCCTTTTCTCTGCTTTCCTTCTAACACTGTCTCTCCCAGAGTCCCCTTCCATCCCTCCCTCCTTTCTTGCCTCATTTCCTTCTTTTTCCTTCCTTCCAGTTTCAGATAATATATTTTAAATTTATATTACAGTAATAAGGCTAATAAGAAGTTTAAGAAGTAAGAACAGGTGTGCCGGTGCTGTGGTATCCCACAGGGGAGTCAGTTCAAGTCCTGTCTACTCCATCTCTCATCCAGCTCCATGCCAATGTGTGTCCTGTTGCCAGTGAGGAGTGTGCCTGTGCCTGGCGCTTTGACCCAGAAGTGCACCTGCAGGCGCCACCACTTCTGCCCTTGATGCACTGGTGGGAGTCAACGCCATGTCTGCTCCTTCCCAGAGCCTTGAGGAGCCGCCTTCAATGCTTTTGGCTGAACCTGAGGAGACCCAGGGCCCCCCCAGGCTCAGGCCGGGATCAGGTGAGGCTACGGCCTGAGGCGGCCGCATCAGTTTCCTTGGGCTTCTGGAAACTTCCAGACGCGGTCCTCTGCTTCAACCCCTACCTGAAGACTACACTTCGGGACTCAGTTCCTGTTCCTGAGGAACAGAAATGCTCTTTGGGGAGTTTGGCGCGGTGGCCTTCCTGTGATGGGGTAGTCGTGGCCTGGGGTGCAGAGCACGGGGAGGGGTGTGTGTAGGGTGTAGCTGGGATAGAAGGTGGAGGAGAGGAGAGGGTCAAAGGGGAAGCAGGAGGAGAGAGGAAGTGGGGAGAATGAAAGTGGAGAGGCGAGGGAGGGAGGGGGAGAAACACATGTGGGGGAGAGGAAAGGAGGGGGAGAGTGACAGGAGTCCCAGGGCTTGTGTGTGGGAGGGGGATTGGGAGAAGAAGAACTTTCCCCAGGGCTCTGGGTCCATTTGGGGGGTTTTCTGTGCCTGGCCAGAAGTAGCCTTGGCTAGCTGCGTCTGTCGAAGAGGCCTTGACTGACAGCCTCTCTGCTCCGGGTTGTTCGGCAGCATAAGGGATGTGTGCAGGAACACGGGGACACGGGGCGCTCGAATTAATTGGCACGTAATCCGGTGAATTTTCACAGACTGCACACACAGAGGAGAAAGCAGAAGCTTAGAGAAATGCCAAGAATCCCTCAGTGCCCTGTTCCAGCCTGCCCCAAGATTCTGACACCTCACAGTAAGTACTAGATATTTTATTCTATTTAAAGAATGGTTTGCAAAGCAGAGTTCTAGATGAGGCGGGGCGGGAGAGATCTTCAGGGTATGGGTTCACACTGCAGGTGGCTACAATGGCTGGTGGTGGGCCATGCCGAAGCTAAAGCCATGTACTTTATCTAGTACTCCAGTGTGGGTTCAGGAACCGACGTCCTCGGGAAACTTGAGTTTGTGTAACACACTACCTGTATATGTAAAGTGCTTACCCCTTTCATCACCATTTATTTGCTAAATACCGATATCACGTATAAGACTGTGAGCTTGTCCAGGGCAGGACTTTGTCTCTGCTTTCATTCCTGTAGTCCCTGGTACACAGTTGGAATTCAGCTTATGCAGAATTAACAATGCACTCACTGTTGGATCTTGGGACAGGAACTGTTGGTTATAGAAAGGTCTGTTTACAGGAATAAAGGTAGGAGGGACAAGAAGGGATGTTTAAGAGAATCAGCATTAATGAAGCACTTTCAGTGGTCAGGCTTCTTAATGTACCATTGTCTCATTTCTAAATAACAACACAAGGAGGGGAAGCAAGAGTTTTATTTAATTATACAACATTGTCCTGTCTAATCCTCTTCAAAACTCTGTGAGAAAGGCACCACTGATACCCTTTTAAATGTGAGTTAAAGGAAGTGGGAACCAGCCCTAGGCCATATATAGATATCAGTGAAGTTCCAGTTTAAATCCTGCTGTGCTTGCCCCTCCTGGGCTGCAGGGTGTGGGCTAATGTGAGAGGTGAGTGTGTGAGGAGTGCAAGGAGGGTCCTGGAGGTGTGGTGCGACTTGCCTGCTGGGAGTGTCTCTGCGGGGCCAAAAGCCTTGACCTTTCAGGGTTGCCTGGATTTCAGCTTGGGCTGTCTGGAGTTGAGATTCTGAGGGCAGGAGTGTGGTGGGTCTTGCCAGTTCCTGCCTTCCTTCTCTGAGCAAAAAAGTAGCTAAGATGAGGCTGAGGGCCCTGTGAGTCCCTGCCTCACAGGCAGGTGCAGTGGGGGCCTGGGCTGTGCTTGCTAGCACAGGTGCCTCTGCCACACTTGATCTTGTGGCGGTTGCAGTGATTAGTAAAGTGGGTTCTTTGCAGACCCCAGGGAAATGGCATTTCTCAGCTTCCCAGTTCCAAGTGTGGTATGATGGCATGCCCCTGAGGGATCAGTGGGAACTATGCATAGGCATCTAAAGATAGGAGAAAATAGTGATTGTTAACTAGCCTCAGGCTGGTGGCTGTGCTGGGTTAGTGAGGAGTCCCCGGCCAACCCCCACAGCACCTTCAGGCAGAAGTGCTCTTTGTTCATCGCTGTGTTACTTTATTGCTTTCTGTCCCTGAGTTACAGCTACCCCGAATGGCTTAGAATTTTCTCAAGCATGTAATTAGAGGAGTGGCTGTGAATCTAGGAAACAGTTTGGTCTTACTAAGGTAATCATTAAAAGTCCCTGAAAAGCATTTGTAGGTCAATTTTTCACTAATTTTTGCTCACTGTTTCCTCCGGTTTGTTACTCCTCTTTGTGAATCGCCTCCCCCCACCTCCCCATGACATGGTCATCTTGGAATTCACTTTGGAAATAAAGAGCATGTCTACCTCTCTGGGTTCCACCTTGGTGAATGTCACAGGCAATCCCTTCTTTACCAGTTGGGCGGTTCCATGCATGGTACTTCATGAGCGCATGAACATTTTGTCTTGCTGAAGGAGGCTTGTTGGCGTTTATCCAGTGAATACTGTGTATCAGTGTTTGTGAACCCTACTTCCTCTGAGACCATGGAACTGATTGGGGTGGTTGTGTGTGCCTGGTTAATGACGTTTCCCTCTTTCTTAATAAGGAGTGATACAGTTAGAAGCATACAGGCTTGGCTCTGTTCACACCAAGCATTTTTAAACAAACTAGCCTTTCTAAAAAGTCCAGCATGAAGACCCTCCCAGTGAGGGTTGTGTACGTGAGATTAGGTTCTCTTGGCTCTGGTGTTTTAAGATGTTTGGACCTCGTGTCATCTGAGGACATTGGCATCCAACCATCTGGCATCCAACCATCTCAACAACTAATGAAATTGATCATTTTAGCAAACTTTTCTTATTTATTCATTTGTTATCTTTAGAACTCAAAAGTTTGGAGCTTTGCTTTAGTTTCAAATGATGCTTACCTTATTTCTAAGTCTGACAAAATGCATACAGACTCTCTCTGAAATCAGATGCAGTTTAAGGGTCTGTTTTATAAGCTGTTTGATAGAACAGGTCTGTTTGTGTCTTCAATGAATGAAGAAAGGTGAAAATATTAAAAGATATGACCATCCTTTTTTTAAAAGTTTTCTTATTTCTTTGAATGGCAGAGTTAACAGAGAGAGGAGGAGAGACACACAGAGATCATCCAACTGCTGGTTCACTCCCCAGATGACCCCAATCGCCGAGATTGGGCCATGATAAAGCCAGGAGCTTCCTCTGGGTCTCCCATGTGGATGCTGGGGCCCAAGCACTGGGGCCATCCTCTGCTGCTTTCCCAGGTGCATTAGCAGAGATCTGGATTTGAAAGTGAATTAGCCAGTGGGTCTCAAACCAGCACCCAAATGGGATGCCGCAGGCAGAGGCTTAACCTGTTGGGACACAATACCAGCCCCATGACAGTTTTTTATGTATGTCCATCAAAACCTATTTGAAACATGACAGCATGTTAACTGTCAGTTTTCAAAAAACCACATGCACAGAGGAACAAATGCACACACAGCACTGTAGCCAGGCAGCCACTGAGTGACACAGTCTCAAAGTCCCATGTGCACGCATGCAAGGCTGGCTGTGCTCGTTGGGTTTCCAGCTTCCTGCGGAGGAGCAGTAATCCCCATAACTTAAGCCCAACCTCTTATTTCTTTGGGCTGGGGCAAGGGGAGTCATGAGAACTAGATCAGAATGAATGCTAACTCACATTACTCATTAGCAGTTCTCTTTGGCGTATACCTTAGTTCCTTTATACCATTTTAAGGTGAACATTCACTAGCAGCACGTGTGCAAAGTTGTGCAGCCAGCACTGGCATCTGATTCCAGAACTTTCTTCTCACTCCTCACCCCCCCCCCCAAGATACATCGTCAGCTGTCATAGACAACTTGACAAAAGTAAGCTGAATCCAGGAACAAGAGCTTCTTTGGATATGACTACACTAAGTATCATGAGAGATTTGCCAGGAGTGATGGATTCACTGGTTTACAATATGCCTCATGGGAACCCAGGGAATAGAATTACCTCTTAAAAACCTAGAATTATCCAAGCATGTAGGAGTAATACCTCCAAAAGGCTGTTTGTTATATGGAACTCCAGGCACAGGAAGAATGCTTTTGGTGAGAACTGTTGCTACTCAGCTGGATTGTAACTTCTTAAAGGTTGTATCAAGTTCTATTGTAGACAAATAGATTGGTGAAAGTGCCTGCTTGATCAGAGAAATGTTTTATTATGCCAGAGACCGACCATCAAACATGCATCATTTTTATGGATGAAATAGATGTGATTGGTGGTCATTGGTTTCCTGAGGGTACATCAGCTGACAGATTAACAGAACTTTAATAGAGTTGCTAAATCAAATGGATGGCTTTGATACTCTGCATAGAGTTAAAATGACCATGGCTACAAACAGACCAGATACACTGGACCCTGTTTTGCTACGTCTGGGAAGATTGGACAGAAAAATACATATTGATTTACCACATGAAAAAGCCAGGTTAGATATATTGAAAATCCACACAGCTCCCATTACAAAACATTATGAAGTAGATTATGAAGCAAGCATGAACCTTTTAGATGGCTTTATTGGAGCAAACCTGAAGTGTTTGTACTGAAGCTGGTATGTTTGCAATTCGTGCTGATCATAATTTTGTAGTACAGGAAGATTTCATGAAAGCCATCAGAAAAGTGGGTTATTCTGGTTGGCACCATGGTTCATTAGGCTAATCCTCCGCCTGCAGCACCGGCACTCCGGGTTCTAGTCCCAGTTGGGGCACCGGATTCTGGCCCGGTTGCTCCTTTTCCAGTCCAGCTCTCTGCTGTGGCCCAGGAGTGCAGTGGAAGATGGCCCAAGTCCTTGGGCCCTGCGCCCACATGGGAGACCAGGAGAAGCACCTGGCTCCTGCCTTTGGATCAACGTGGTGTCTGAGGCCGCAGCGGCCATTGGGGGGTGAACAAAAGGAAACAGGAAGACCTTTTTCTCTGTCTCTCTCTCTCTCACTGTCCACTCTGCCTGTCAAAAAAAGTGGGTTATTCTAAGAAGCTAGAGTCTAAATTGGACTACAAACCCGTATAATTTACTGTCAGTTTTTTGATTGCTGCATGACAGACATTGGCTTAATGTAAAAATAAAGTTAAGCAAACAATGTGTGTACTGGCAATGATCTCATTAAAAATAAGAGTAAAATATGTATGAGTAACATAAATTAGTATATACTTCAGTGACTCCACTTTTAAGATGGGTACAGAAGAAATCTATATGTTGTTCATGTATTTATTGCAGCAGAAATTACAAAAGAAGAATGTGTTGAAGCTTTTCATATTTGCTATGTGAACATTTTGTAAAACATTGAAAATGATCTGGGAGTAGTCCAAGAGAGTATTTCTTATTTATTTTATATCATTTGAGTATTGATTTAGATAGGCTATGGGAGGAAGTGAAACATCAGACCTTTGATATTTAAGATCCTCCATAATATGTTGCATTAATAGACTTTTTTTGACAGGCAGAGTTAGACAGTGAGAGAAAGAGACAGAGAGAAAAGTCTTCCTTTACATTGGTTCACCCCACAAATGGCTGCTATGGCTGGCGCACTGCGCTGATGCGAAACCAGCAGCCAGGTACTTCCTCCTGGTCTCTCATGTGGGTGCAGGGCCCAAGTACTTGGGCCATCCTCCACTGCCTTCCCGGGCCACAGCAGAGAGCTGTTCTGGAAGAGGAGCAACTGGGACAGAATCTGCTGCCCCAACTAGGACTAGATTGCCGGTGCCGCAGGTGGAGGATTATCCAAGTGATGCGGCGCCGTCCAACATTAATAGTTTTTCAAAACTGTTACTTAGGAACCCAAGAATCCACACAATAAATTTGATTTCACCACCAAAATGTATCTTCAACCTGCCTATATCTGCCACCACTCTATGCCAAGGCAAAGCTGAACTCTGTTCTTGCATGGCTCATAGAGCAGGTGCCTACATAAATTCTGTACCCTGGATGCCCCAAATGCCTGGTTATAACCCCAACCGTAGCCCAGCCCACCATAATTCTCTTGACTGAATTCAGTGACCTCCGAGCTGATTTCTTCTATCAGTAATCTTTTCCTCTGTAATATGTTTTCCACTCAGCATCCAAAGAAATCTTTCTGTACAAATGTATTTTTAAAATTGTTTGAAAGGGAGGGAGCTGGTTGGGAATGGATAGGAGGGAGAGAGGAGAGAGGACGGAGGACAGAGGACAGAGGGGAGGGGAGAGGGAAGTAGGGAGAGGGAAAAGGGGAGGGAGGAGGGAAGAGGGGATAGGTAGAGAGGGAGATTCTCCATCCACTGGTTTATTCTACAAATATAACCCCGTGACTTGACTCCTTGTGTGTGGCTGCCTACTTTGTGCTATCCTTGATGGATTCTTTGTACTCCTCTTCCTTCTCTCTTACTTGTGCATTACCTATCATTTCAGACCACATCTGAAATGCTTTGCTCCTTTTGGGTGCCCCATTTCTCTTGAGGTGATCTTACTCCTGTGGCTTCAACCAATGTTTCTATGAGACTACCTTCCAAAGTAGTGTCTCCATCATCAGCCTTCACCATGAGATCCAAATCTCCATTGCCACCTGCCTGTTAGAGACACACACTTGAGTGTCCTGTGGGTACCACAAACTTCCTCTTCCCTTTAAACCTGCACCACACATTGCACTGGACTGGATCTCTGCAGTGGTGGCTCCATCCGACTTGCCTTCCAAGTTGGAAAGCTTGGCAGCACCCTCTTTCCAACCATCTGTCTCCTAGTAGTCACCAAATCCATGCCAGTGGTGTCTCAGGACCTACACAAGCACTCATACCAAAGCTGAACATCTGCTGATAACCATTACTTCTGTCTGGATTCTTTCTTCCAGGCTTTTTCTGCTTCAGGCCTGCACACCACCTGCATATTCCTAGAAAGCACAGGTGACTCTGCCTGATCTTTTCTCATCTCTTGCATACTTGCCAAAGCCCTATTCCCTTAGAGGGGATTCCAAGGCCTCATTCTCAGGTCTGTTCACAACTTCTATTCCAAGCCGCCCTCCTCCCAAACAGCCCCTGCTTCTGTCATGCCAGACTTGTCATGGTTCTGCATATAGGCAGTCACTACTTGATGTTCCTCAATGTTTTCAGCTTGAGAAACTCCTAGCCATGTTTCAAGATATCCAACTCAAAGGTCTTCCTTCTCTTTGATACTTTTCTCTCATTCCCCCAGGCAGAGCTAAGTATCCAGAGCTTCTGTAACACACTACCTATATACATAACGTACTTAACCCATTTTATCACCTTTTTTTTTGCTAAATACCCATATCTCGTATAAGACTGTGAGCTTGTCCAGGACAAGACTTTGTCTCTCTGCTTTCATTCCTGTAGTCCCTGGTACACAGCTGGTGTTCAGATATGCAGAACTAACAACACACTCACTGGTGGGCCTTGGGACAGGAAGTGATGGTTAATGAAGGGTCTGGTCACAAGAACAGAGGTAAGAGGGACAAGGAAGGAGATTGTAACAGAGTGGCATTCATGAAACCCTTTCTTTTTTTCCAACTTTTATTTAATAATTATAAATTTTCGGGGGCTGGTGCTGTGGCTCACTTGGCTAATCCTCCACCTGCGGCGCCAGCATCTCATATGGGCACCGGGTTCTAGTCCTGGCTGCTCCTCTTCCAGTCTGGCTCTCTGCTGGGCCCAGGAGTGCAGTGGAGGATTGCCCAGATGCTTGGGCGCCTGCACCCGCGTGGGAGACCAGGAGGAAGCACCTGGCACCTGGCTTCAGACTGGTGCAGTGCACCAGCTGTAGTGGCCGTTTGGGGGGTGAACCAATGGAAGGAAGACCTTTCTCTCTGTTTCTCTCTCTCACTGTCTGTAACTCTACCTCTCAAATAATTGAATAAATAAAGTCTATAATAAATAAATAAATATAAATTTCCAAAGTACAACTTTTGGATTATAGCAGTTCTTCCCTCCATAACCTCCCTCTCACCCCAACCATCCTATCTCCCACTCCCTCTCCCATCCCATTTTTCATCAAGATTCATTTTCAATTATATTTATATACAGAATATCAACTCAGTATATACTAAGTAAAGATTTCAATAGACTGCACCCACACAGACACACAAAGTGTAGAGTATTGTTTGAGTAGTAGTTTTACCGTTAATTCACATAGTACAACACATTAAGGACAGAGAGATCCTACATGGGGAGTAGGTGCACAGTAACTCCCGTTGTTGATTTAACAATTGACACTCTTATTTATGATGTCAGTAATCACGCGAGGCACTTGTCTTGAGCTGCCAAAGCTATGGAAGCTTCTTGAGTTCACCGGATCCGATCTTATTTAGACAAGGCCATAGTCAAAGTGGAAGTTCTCTCCTCCCTTCAGAGAAAGGTACGTCCTTCTTTGATGGCCTGTTCATTCTGCTGGGATCTCATTCACAGAGATCTTTTATTTAGTTCCTCTTTTTTTTTTTCCAGAGTGTCTTGGCTTTCCATGCCTAAATCACTCTCATAGGCTTTTTAGCCATATCCGAATGCCTTAAGGACTGATTCTGAGGCCAGAGTGCTGTTCAGGACATCTGACATTCTATGAGTCTGCTGTGTATCCCGCTTCCCATGTTGGAGCATTCTCCTCCTTTTTAAGTCTATCAGTTATTGTTAGCAGACACTAGTCTTGTTTATGTGATCCCTTTGACATTTAATCCTATAATTATGATCAATTATGAACTGAAACTGATCATGTTGACTAGTGAGATGGTATTGGTTCATGACACCTTGATGGGATTGAATTGGAATCCCCCAGCATGTTTATAGCTCTACCATTAGGGGTAAGTCCGAGTGAGCAGGTGCCGAACTGTACATCTCCTTCTCTTATTCCCAGTCTTATATTTAACAGGGATCACTTTTGAGTTAATTTTAAATGCCTAAGAATAATTGTGTGTTAATTAAAGAGTTCAACCAATGATATTAAGTAGGACAAAAAAATACTAAAAGTAATAAAATAGTAAGTTGTTCCTTGACAGTCAGGCAAGGACTGATCAAGTCATTGTTTTTCATAGTGTCGGTTTCACTTCAACAGGTTTCCTTTTAGCACTTTAAGTAGTCAGGCTTCTTAATGTACCATGTCTCATTTCTAAATAAGAACACAAAGAGGGAAAGCTAGAGTTTTATTTAATTTCACCACATTGTACTGTCTAATCCTCTTCAAAGCTCTGTGAGGAAGGCACTGCTCATCCCCTTTTAAATACGAAACTGTATGAGGTGGGAACCTGCACTAGGCCATATATCAAGAACAATAAAGCCCCAGTTCAAAACCTGTTCTGTTTGCCCCAGAGCCATGTTCCTCCTGGGGTTGGAACCCTAGGTTCTAGCAGTTAGAGACGTGGGGTATGAGAGAGGGGTAGCTGGTGAAAACCGGTGGTCCTTTTCTTTGGGCTTAGCTTCGTTGGGTGCATCACCACAAGGACTTGTCCTGTGTCACTAAGGACACTTCATACTAACTCTATGGCCTCATGCTGTGATTTGTTAACATAGGTCCTGTGTCCTGGTTCACACTAATGGTCATCTTAAGATTTACTTTGCTGTTCTAGTGTTTTAAGGTAAAATTTGGTTTTCTGATCTGATATCTGTATTCCTTAATATATACCTGTATAGCAATAAAATTCCTCATGTGAAATTAGGCCTGTCAACATGGAAAACTCTAAGGATGTACCCACTGCTGGGAACATATTGAAGGAAATTAAATCATTATGTAACAGAGGGATGCACAAGCCTATGCTTATTGCAGCAAGATGCACAATAGCCAGGCTGTGCAGTGTGTATATGTATGTAAGGTATACATAGACCAGAACTTCTTAATTCACTTTTCAGTTGATCAGCATTTTGGTTGATTGAAATATGCCTGTTGAAGCCATTTGCCCATTTCTTGAGTGGGTGGTTTGTTTTGCTGTTGTTGAGTTTCTTGAAAATATCTGGTAGTAAACCCTTCATCAGCTGCATACACTGCAGATTAAGTTCTACCATTCTGTTAGTTGCTGCTTCACTTTGTGGAGTGTTTTTTTTTTTTTGGTGTCCTCTTCATTAATCTTTTATAGTTCTCAGATATTGGACATCCTTGGTTAAATTTATTCCAACCTATTTTATTTTCTTTGTAGATATGTGAATGGGATTGGTCTTCGAAATCCTTTCTCAATCATGACCTTGTCTGTGTATACAAAAGCTGTTGATTTTCTATCCTGCCGCTGTACCAAACTCTACTCTGAGTTTTTTTTTTTTTTTTTGACAGGCAGAGTGGACAGTGAGAGAGAGAGACAGAGAGAAAGGTCTTCCTTTGCCGTTGGTTCACCCTCCAATGGCCGCCGCGGCTGGCGCGCTACGGCCGGCGCACCGCGCTGATCCGATGGCAGGAGCCAGGAGCCAGGTGCTTCTCCTGGTCTCCCATGGGGTGCAGGGCCCAAGCACCTGGGCCATCCTCCACTGCACTCCCTGGCCACAGCAGAGAGCTGGCCTGGAAGAGGGGCAACCGGGACAGAATCTGGCGCCCCGACCGGGACTAGAACCCGGTGTGCCGGCGCCGCAAGGCGGAGGATTAGCCTATTGAGCCGCGGCGCCAGCCTTCTACTCTGAGTTTTGATATTCTTTTAGTGGAGTCTTTTGGATCTCCTATGTACAGGAGAATAGAAAATGTCAACAGTGACCTCAGAGGCTACCTTTCTGTATTCTGTTTTGCTTTGTGGAAGACACGATTTGTCCTATTTCAAAGGCAGGGCTAGACTGTGGAGGGCAGAGATTGGGAAGCAGACCTGTGTTCGGTGAAGAACTCTGCAGATCACAGGTATTTCTACTCCTTGTGTGAATGGGTACATAAGTGTCTGAATAAATAAATTACAAAGATTTCCTCATGTGCAAGTTAGAGATAATGCCACACAGAATGTTTGTAAGGAAGAAGAGAATGAATGGGTACCAGAATCTTTTCTAAGACTGAGTTAAATTCTTTTTCAAATTCTGTGTTAATGGGGTATGTAATGCATATAGTATCAAATTCTAGATAAACTCAAGTAGTTGGCCTTGATGTAGTATTTTATTTACAATGAGCTAGGTTTTACTTTTTAAAAAAGTCTTATTTATTTATTTGAAATTCAGAGTTACACACAGAGAGGATGAGAGGCAGAGGCAGAGTGGCAGAGAGAGAGAGAGGGAGAGGTTATCCATCTGCTGGTCCACTCCACAGTTGGCTGCAATGGCTGGCGCTGAGAGGATTCAGGGTAAGGAGCTAGGAGCAAGGAGCCTCCCTGGGGTCTCCTGCATGGGGACAGGTCCCCAGGACTTGGGCCATCTTCGACTGCCTTCCCAGACCATAGCAGAGAACTGCATCAGAAGTGGACCAGCTGGGACTCGAACCGGCGTCATATGGGATGCTGGCACTGCAGGCAGTGGCTTGACCCGCTATCCCCCAGCGCCGGCCCCTCCCAGAAGCTGTTCCCCCTGGGATCCAGCTGTCTGCTAACATGCCTGGGAAAGCAGAGACGGCCCAAGGACTTAAGCCCCTGAACCCAGAATGGAGCACCAGAAAAAAGTCCTTGGCTTCTTCTTTGGCCTGTCCCAGCCCTGGCCTTTGTAGCCACCTGAGGGGTGAACCCGCAGATGGGCGATCACTGAGAGAGAGAGAGAAAGAGTGCTGGCGATGCCCCCTGCACTGCTTCTCTCCCCAAACGGCTTTGACGGCCAGCACTGGAACAGGCAGAAGTCAGGAGGCAGGAGCTCCATTCAGGACTCCCACGAGGGAGGGAGGGAGGGAGGCAGGGAGGCAGGGAGGCAGTGAGCCAGGGTCCAGAGTACCCAGGCCTCAGCGGCTGCCTCCCTGGATCACAACCTGGAGCAAGAGCAGCTGACTGAAGCGGGCCTGTGGTTTCGGGTGCTGGATGCGGCAGCGCACAGATGCGTCCCGTGGCGCCATGGCGATGGCCAGTGAGGAGTGCGCCTGCGCCCGGCGCCTTGACCCGGAAGTGCACCCACAGGCGTGGCCGCTTCTGCCCTCAGTGCATGGGTGCGAGTCAGGGCCGTGCCCACTCCTGCCCACGGCTTGAGCGAGCCTTGAGGAGCCGTCTTTGACGCTGGTGGCCAAACCTGAGGAGTCCAGGGCCTCCCAGGCTCAGGCCAGGATCAGGTGAGGCTGCGGCCCGAGGCAGCCGCATCAGTTCCTTGGGCTTCTGGAAACTTCCAGGCGCGGTCCTCTGCTTCGGCCCCTTCCCGAAGACTACACCTCAGGACTCGGTTCCTGTTCCTGAGGAACAGAAATGCTCTTTGTGAGGGGATTCGGCACGGTGGACTTCCTGTCACGGGGTAGGCGTGGCTCGAGGTGCAGAGTGCGGGGAGGGGGTGTGTGAGGGGTGTCACTGGGTAGAAGGTGGAGGAGAGGGAGGACAAAGGGGAGGCGGGAGAAGAGAGGAAGTGGAGAGAATGAAGGTGGGGAGGCGAGGAAGGGAGGGGAAGAAAGGCGTGTGGGGGAGAGGAAAGGAGGGAGAGAGTGACGGGAGCCCCGGGGGGTGTGTGGGAGGGGGGTTGGGAGCTGGGTCGGTTTGGGGGGTTTTCTGTGCCTGGCCAGATGTAGCCTTGGCGTCCGTAGAAGAGGCCTTGACTCACGGCCTCTCTGCTCCAGGTTGTTCAGCAGTGTAAGGTTGTGTGTGCAGGAACACGGGGGCACGGGGTGCTCAAATTAATTGGAATGTAATCCGGTGAATTTTCTGACTGCACACATGGAGGAGAAAGCAGAAGCTTAGAGAAACGCCAAGAATCCCCCTGTGCTCTGTTCCAGCCTGTCCAAAATTCTGACACCTCACAGTAAGTACTAAGTATTTTTTTTTCCTATGGAATAATTGGTTTGCAAGGCAGAGTTCTAGATGAGGCGGTGCAGGAGAGATCTTCAGGGTATGGATTCACACCCCAGGTGGCTACAATGGCCGGCGCTGGGCCAGGCGGGAGCACAGGCCAGGTACTTTATCCAGTACTGCAGTGCGAGTTAAGGTGGCCCAAGTCCTTGGGGTGCTTCCTCTGCTTTCCTAGGCATTTGAGCAGGCAGCTGGATCTCAAGTTGGAATAGCCTGGGTTGATGGGGGGTGGGGGGTGGGGTGGGAGCAGCCGTGGCATAGTGGATGAAGCCGCCCCTGCATGTACCAGCATCCCACATGGGCGTTGGTTCGAGTCCCAGCAGCTCCACAGAGTGGATGTGCCATGTGGGTCTGAGAAGAGTGTTGTGTTGCGGTGCTGTGGACAGAGCATCCTCGAAGGATCCGTTCAACACTTGGTTGATTCAGGTGCTGTTCTGTTCAGCTACATCCTTACTGATGGTCTGACTGCTGATCTGGTAACGAAAGAGATGTCTTGACGTCTGTGAGTGTAATAGTGCCTTTGTTTATTTCTCTTTGTAGTTTTAACAATGGTCGCTTATGTATTTTGGGCTGAGGTTTACTTTTGGATTCACTATCCTACTCTGTTGAAACGTGTTTCTTCTGTTGTTTCAGGAATCCCAAAGCAAGGTCTTGGTTATTGTAGGTTTATTGAAAGTCTGCAAAGACAGTTGTCATTTCACCCAGTTCCTTGTTTTTCATGGTGAAGTTGATAGTCAATTGTCTTGAGTTTTCCTAACTACATTCATGTTTGTTTTTTTTCTCAAAAACCTCTTGCTGGAGGTTTTTTTCCGTTGGTTGTTTTTTTGTTTTGTTTTGTTTTTTTATTTAAATGATGTTGAACCTAGAACCATTTTAGAAGAAATGTTATATTAATAATATTCAGTCTTCCAGTCCAATGCACAGCATATTTACTTAGATCTTCTTTAGTTTCCTTCATCAGCATTTTAATCTTCAGCCAACATGCTGTGTATTTTATTGATAGAGTTTTCATTTCAGTAGGCTATTTTAAATTTCAAATCAGTCTCTACCTGTTGATGATGGTACTATACAATTGATTTTTTTTAACTTTTATTTAGTAAATATAAATTTCCAAGTACAGTTTATGGATTACAATGGCTTTCCCCCTTAACTTCCTTCCCACCCACAACCCTCCCATCTCCTGCTCCCTCTCCCATTCCATTCACATCAAGATTCATTTTCAATTATCTTTATATACAGAAGATCAATTTAGTATATATTAAGTAAAGATTTCATCAGTTTCACCCACACAGAACATAAAGTGTAAAATACTGTTTGAGTTAAACTAATAGCATTAATTCACATTGAACAACACATTAAGGACAGAGATCCTACATGAGGAATAAGTGCACAGTGACTCCTGTTGTTGACTTAACAAATTGACACTCTTGTTTAAGGTGTCAGTAATCTCCCTAGGCTCTAGTCATGAGTTGCCAAGGCTATGGAAGCCTTTTGAGTTCGCTGACTTCAATCTTATTTCGACAAGGTCATAGTCAAAGTGCAAGTTCTGTCCTCTCTTCAGAGAAAGGGACCTCCTTCTTTGATGGCCGGTTCTTTCTACTGGGATCTCACTCACAGAGATCTTTCCTTTAGGTTGTTTTTTTTTTCTTTTTCTTTTTCTTTTTCTTTCTTTTTTTTTTTTTTAGCCTGAGTGTCTTGGCTTTCCATGCCTAAAATACTCTCATGGGCTCTTCAGCCAGATCCAAATGCCTTAAGGGCTAATTCAGAGGCCAGAGTGCTGTTTAGGACATCTGCCATTCTATGAGTCTGCTGTGTATCCCGCTTCCCATGTTGGATCGTTCTCTCCCTTTTTGATTCTATCAGTTAGTATTATCAGACACTAGCCTTGTTTGTGTGATCCCTTTGACTCTTAGACTTATCATTATGATCTATTGTGACCTGAAATTGTTCACTTGGACTAGTTAGATGGCATTGGTACATGCCAACTTGATGGGATTGTGTTAGAATGCCCTGGCACATTTCTAACTCCAGCATTTGGGGCAAGTCAGCTTGAGCATGTCCCAAATTGTACATCTCCTCCCTCTCTTATTCCCACTCTTATATTTAACAGGGATCACTTTTCAGTTAACTTTAAACCCCTAAGAATAATTGTGTGTTAATTACAGAGTTCAACCAATAGTATTAAGTAGAACAAAAAAATGCTAAGAGGGGTAAAGTATGAAATTGTACATCAACAGTCCGGACAAGGGCTGATCAAGTCACTGTTTCTCGTAGTTTCCATTTCACTTCACCAGGTTTCCTTTTTGGTGCTCGGTTAGTTGTCACCAATCAGGGAGAACATATGATATTTCTCCCTTTAGGACTTGCTTGCTTCACTCAGCATGATGTGTTCTACATTCCACCATTTTGTTGCAAATGACCGGATTTTATTGTTTTTGACTGCTGTATAGTGTTCTATAGAGTGCATGTCCCATAATTTCTTTATCCAGTCTACCATTGATGGGCATTTAGGTTGATTCCAGGTCTTAGCTATTGTGAATTGAGCTGCAATAAACATTAAGGTGCAGACAGCCTTTTTGTTTGCCAATTTAATTTCCTTTGGGTAAATTCCAAGGAGTGGGATGGCTGGGTTGTATGGTAGGGTTCTATTCAGGTTTCTGAGAAATCTCCAGACTGACTTCCATAGTGGCTTAACCAGTTTGCATTCCCACGAACAGTGGGTTAGTGTCCCTTTTTCCCCACATCCTTGCCAGGATCTGTTGTTGGTAGATTTCTGAAAGTGAGCCATTCTCACCAAGGTGAGGTGAAACCTCATTGTGGTTTCGATTTGCATTTCCCTGATTGCTAGTGATCGTGAACATTTTTTTATGTGCCTGATGGCCATTTGGATTTCCTCTTTTGAAAAATATCTATTGAGGTCCTTGGCCCATCTCTTAAGTGGGTTGTTTGTTTTGTTGTTTGGAGTTTCTTGATCTCTTTGTAGATTCTGGTTATTAACCCTTCATCAGTTGCTTAGTTTGCAAATATTTTTTCCCATTCTGTCGGTTGCCTCTTCACTTTCCTGACTGTTTGCCTTGCAGTACAGAAACTTCTCAATTTGATGCAATCCCAAATGTTAACTTTGATTTTGGCTGCCTGTGCTTCTGGGATCTTTTCCAAGAAGTCTTTGCCTGTGCCTATATCTTGCAGAGTTTCTCCAATGCTCTCTAATAATTTTATGGTGTCGGGTCATAGATTTAGGTCTTTAATCCATGTTGAGTGGATTTTTGTTTATGGTGAAAGGTAGGGGTCTTGCTTCATGCTTCTGCATGTGGAAATCCAATTTTCCCAGCACCATTTATTGAATAGACTGTCCTTACTCCAGGGATTGGTTTTAGATCCTTGATCAAATATAAGTTGGCTGTAGATGTTTGGATTGATTTCTGGTGTTTCAATTCTGTTCCATTGGTCTATCCATCTGTTTCTGTACCAGTACCATGCTGTTTTGATTACAACTGCCCTGTAGTATGTCCTGAAATCTGGAATTGTGATGCCTCCGGCTTTGTTTTTGTTGTACAAGATTGCTTTAGCTATTCGAGGTCTTTTTTGCCTCCATATGAATTTCAGCATCATTTTTTCCAGATCTGAGAAGAATGTGTTTGGTGTTTTGATTGGTATTGCACTGAATTTATAAATTGCTTTTGGGAGAATGGACATTTTGATGATACTGATTCTTTCAATCCATGAGCATGGAAGATTTTTCCATTTTTTTTATCCTCTTCTATTTCTTTCTTTAAGGTTTTGCAATTCTCATCATAGAGATCTTTAACATCCTTGGTTAAGTTTATTCCAAGGTATTTGTTTGTTTTTGTAGCTATTGTGAATGGGATTGATCTTAGAAGTTCTTCCTCAGCTGTGGCATTGCTTGTGTATACAAAGGCTGTTGATTTTTGTGCATTGATTTTATATCCTGCTACTCTGCCAAACTCTTCTATGAGTTCCAATAGTCTCTTAGTAGAGTTCTTTGGGTCCCCTAAATGAAGAATCATATCATCTGCAAAGAGGGATAATTTGAGTTCTTCCTTCCCAATTTGTATCCCTTTAATTTCTTTTTCTTCCCTAACAGCTCTGGCTAAAACCTCCAGAACTATGTTGAATAGCAGTGGTGAGAGTGGACATCCCTGTCTGGTACCAGATCTCAGTGGAAATACTTCCAACTTTCCCCATTCAATAGGATGCTGGCCGTGGGTTTTTCATAAATTGCTTTGATTGTATTGAGGAATGTTTCTTCTATACACAGTTTGCTTAGGGTTTTCATCATGAATGGGTGTCGTGTTTTATCAAATGCTTTCTCGGCATCTATTGAGATAATCATATGGATTTTCTTCTGCAGTCTGTTAATGTGGTGTATCACATTGATTGATTTGCGCACATTGACCCATCCCTGCATACCAGGGATAAATCCCACTTGGTCTGAGTGGATGATCTTTCTGATGTGTTGTTGCATTGTATTGGCCAGAATTTTATTGAGGATTTTTGCATCTATGTTCATCAGGGATTTTGGTCTGTAATTTTCTTTCAATGCTGCATCTTTTTCCGGCTTAGGAATTAAGGTGATGCTGGATTCATAGAAAGAATTTGGGAGGATTCCCCCTTTTTCGATTGTTCTGAATAGTTTGAGAAGAATTAGAGTTAGTTCTTTAAATGTCTGGTAGAATTCAGCAGGGAATCCATCTGGTCCTGGGCTTTTCTTTGTTGGGAGGGCCTTTATTACTGTTTATTTCTGGTAGATTTCCCTGTTTGCTGGCATACACGTCCTTGTAGTACTTTCTGATGATTCTTTTTATTTCTGTGGTGTCTGTTGTTATTTTTCCTTTTTCGTCTCTGATTTTATTGATTTGAGTCTTTTCTTTTTTTAGTTAGTTGTGCCAATGGGGTGACAATTTTGTTTATTTTTTCTAAAAACCAGCTCCTCGTTTGGCTGATTTTTTTGTAAATTTTTTGGAGTCAATCCTATTGATTTCTTCTCTGATTTTAATTATTTCTCTTCTCCTACTAGATTTGGGTCTGGTTTTCTGCAGTTTTTCTAGATCCTTGAGATGAATAGAAAGCTCATTTATTTGGTGCCTTTCCAATTTCTTGATGTAAGCACCTATTGCTATAAACTTCCCTCTCAACACTGCTTTTGACATATTCTATAATTTTTGATATGTTGTGTCTTTATCATCATTTACTTCCAGAGAGTTTTTGATTTCTCTTTTGATTTCTTGAATGACCCAGTGTTCATTCAGGAGCATGTTGTTCAATCTCCATGTGTTTGCGTATGCTCTAGGGATTCCTGAGTTGCTAATTTCCACCTTGATTCCACTGTGGTCTGAGAAGCTCATGGTATGATTCTAATTCTTTTGAATTTGCTGAGACTTGCTTTATGGCCTAGTGAAGTGGTATTGGATATGAGGGCTTATCATTTTCGTTGTTGGAGGATTTATAACTGGATTCAATATCTTGAGTAGATACAGGTGGATACTTCAGAAAGTCACAGGAAGCTGAAGTGGAAAGTTTATTGTGGAGCAGAATAAGTGGGTGTCAAGAGGCCAGACGATATGTCCTCACCAGGCTCTAATTTTTTATTTCATCTTGTTTCATAAGTGAGAGATTTGCAGAGTACTTTATTTTTGGTTAACAGCTCTTTTTTTTTTTTAAGACTTGGCATACATCTCCCCACTTTCTCCTAGCCCGTATAGGGTGTCTGATGAGAAGTCAGATGTGATTCTAATCAGAGATCTTCTAAAAAGGGTCTGGTGTTTCTCTTGTATGATTTTAGAATCTTGTCTTCATGTTGGAGTGTGAAGAATTTGACTGCGGTAGGTCACAGTGAAGATCTTTCAGGTCGTGTGTATTAGGACTTCCATGTGCTTCCTGTGCTCCACCGTTCCTTTCCTCAAATTAAACAAGTTGTCTGTAATTACTTCAGTAAAAGGGCCTTCTTGTCAACTGTCTTTCTATGCCTTCACTTACTTGTTCTGATAATATCCCTTAGCTGAGGCCTAACAGTAAAAATATTCTTAGTGGGTGACATGCTAGGGAGGGAATGACAAGGCCTATTCAGAGCAGCTGTCACTCCTGCTGCAGTCCCTTGGCTCCAGCTCCCAAGCAGTTGCCTGGCCAGAGGAGGATAGGGCTGCCCATGCAGTGACAGGTGCCGATAAAGTGTGTGCTCCCTGTTGCCACTACCACCGTGTGTCTGGCCACAGTTGAACCGTGGTCCCAAGGCTGGGAATGGCATCCAGGAGAGGAGTGATGCATACCACATTTCTGTTGGCTGCAGACCAGTGCAGTCCCTGCGTGCTGTTTCACACCAGGAAGAGCAGGGCTCCTGCTGTGGCAGGGGTGAGAAGCTCTGGGGTGCATCCTTGCTTGGCCTAGGAGAGAAGATGAGCTGTTATGACAGCCGTGTCACTGGCATCTGGTGGCTGTGCCAGGGCTGGGTCTTGAATTGGTTCCCTCTGAGCAGTGGCTTGCACTGTCATCGCACTGCTCACACCCCCTGTGGTTCAGACTTGCAGCCCGCCTTTGGTGGGATCTGTGGTCTGTGTGGTGGTCTTCATGTCCTCAGCTGCCCTGAGCATGAGCCCCCCTGGGATCTGTAGCTACTCTGGTCAGGTCTGAGTGTGGTTTGGTTGACTCTAGGGGGACAGACTTTAACAGAGAGGATCTGCAGCTTGAGCTGTGAAGGGCAGGATTTAGGGAAAGGATAACTCTTTCCTGACTGAGCGTCCACCAGGACAGACAGGCCAGAGTGTTGGCTCACGTCTTTGCTTAGGATTTCTTCCAGCCATGCAGCTTGACTTGTGTTAAGGTGGTGGGCAAGGGGAGGGTCTGGAGGGAGATACTGGCCTTGAACACGGGTGGTCCCCTTGCTGAGATACTTACTGCCAGGGAACCACAGCCATTCTTTCTTTATCTGTCACCACAGGGCCACACTGACTCATGGAAGCAAGAAGCCAGAGGCCCTTATTCATTCATTCCTACCGTACCCTCCCATGTTCCTCTGTGTGCATTGCACATGTGTTCCCAAAGTGCTCTTGCTACAAGGCTCTGCCTGGATGCAGAGGCCCCCCATGTGGAGCCAAGAAGTCCTTGTAATTTGTTGTCTGTCAAGGTCACCTGATGGCATTAGTGGATATACTAAGTGGCACCAGGTGTCCTACAATTTTCCCAGCCTGCCTCGCTGGGCTGTTTAATGGTGAGAAGGAGGGAATGTAGAGGGCACAGCCCGGTGGGGCAGCTCCCTGCACTGGTCTGCAGCCAACAGAAATGTGGTATTTTTCTTCTTCAGCCCCTTCTGGAAGCAATGGCTGTCCCGCCAGCAGACCAGGCCCCCTTGGAGGTGAGTGACGCGTGGCTGTTGCGGTTTCCCGCTGGGGGTCTTGGCTGCAGGCGTGCCTGTTGCTCGTGTGTCCAGAAGGCGCGGGTATAGTCGTGGTCGGTTTTGCTGTGTGGACAGTCTGGAAGGGTCCCCAGTGTGCGAGCAGCTGTGTGAGAGCAGAGGTGGCTCGGTCTCCTCCCTGAAGGGCCATGCATTTCCTTCTGTTTGCTTTTTGAGGGCCCAACTTCCCTGCTCTAGACCTCTGAGACTGTTGATGGAACGAGAGCAAAAATGCATGTCTGTGTCCTGGTCAGGACAGTTTCGGGTTCCTGGCATTGGGTGTGATGTTAGCGCTCTGTGGGTTTTTCATGAAAGAGCCTTGTCAGGCCGAGGTGTACCTTCCGTTCCTAATTTGATGATTTTTTTTTAATATCAGAGAAAGTAATGGAAGTTTTTGTGAAATAGTTTTTCTGTGTCTGTAGGGATAATGTGTGGCCTTTTCTCTTGTTGATTCTGTTCTGGGATATATTGATTTTGTATGGTAGCCATCCTTGAATTCCTAGAGTAACTCTCAGTTGCGCACTGTGAGCTAAGCTTTGGTTGTGCTTCTGGATCGCATTTGGCAATTTGTTCAGGATTATGTCAGATTCATGACAGATATTTTATTTATTTATTTATTTATTTTTTGACAGGCAGAGTGGACAGTGAGAGAGAGAGACAGAGAGAAAGGTCTTCCTTTGCCGTTGGTTCACCCTCCAATGGCCGCCGTGGCCGGCGCGCTGCGGCCGGCGCACTACGCTGATCCGATGGCAGGAGCCAGGAGCCAGGTGCTTTTCCTGGTCTCCCATGTGGTGCAGGGCCCAAGCACCTGGGCCATCCTCCACTGCACTCCCTGGCCACAGCAGAGAGTTGGCCTGGAAGAGGGGCAACCGGGACAGAATCCGGCGCCCTGACCGGGACTAGATCCCGGTGTGCCGGCGCCACTAGGCAGAGGATTAGCCTAGTGAGCCGCGGCGCCGGCCATGACAGATATTTATATGCCACTTTCTTTATTATGTGTTTGTTTTCTATTTTGGGATAATGCTGGTCTGATGGAAGAAAATTGGATGTTTTCCCTCTTAATCTCCTTTTTGGAAGGATTTGTGAATCATGGATTTTAATTACCCTGTAACTGGGAGTTCTCACTGGTGAAGCCTTGTGGTCCTGGAATTATATTCATTTTTTGTGTTTGGTTTTTGGTTTCCCTGCTAATAGAGTCTCATTTCTTTTTTTTTAAACTTTTATTTAATGAATATAAATTTCCAAAGTACGATTTATGGATTACAATGGCTTCCCCCACATACCGTCCCTCCCACCCACTACCCTCCCCTTTCCCACTCCCTCTCCCCTTCCATTCACATCAAGATTCATTTTCGATTATCTTAATATACAGAAGATCAGCTTAGTATACATTAAGTAAGGATTTCAACAGTTTGCTCCCACACAGAAAAATAAAGTGAAAAATAATAGATGATTTTTTTAAAATGATGATGAAATCAGATCAGACCTATTGTCATGTTTAATCCCAGTGAGAGTCAAGTTGGGAGTTGATAATTTCTTTTTTTTTTTTTACAGAGGATCAGTTTAGTATACATTAAGTAAAGATTTCAACAGTTTGCACCCCCATAGAAACACAAAGTGAAATATATTGTTTGAGTACTCGTTATAGCATTAAATCTCAATGCACAGCACATTAAGGACAGAGATCCTACATGAGGAGTAAGTGCACAGTGACTCCTGTTGTTGACTTTACCAATTGACACTCCTGTCTATGGCATCAGTAATCTCCCTATGCTCCAGTCATGAGTTTCCAAGGCTATGGAAGCCCACTGAGTTCTCTGATTCTTATCTTGTTTAGACAAGCTCATAGTCAAAGTGGAGGTTCTCTCCTCCCTTCAGAGAAAGGTACCTCCTTCTTTGAAGACCTGTTCTTTCCACTGAAATCTCACTCGCAGAGATCTTTTGCCAGAGTGTCTTGGCTTTCCATGCCTGAAATACTCTCATGGGCTTTTCAGCCAGATCCGAATGCCTTTAGGGCTGATTCTGAGGCCAGAGTGCTATTTAGGACATCTGCCATTCTATGAGTCTGCTGAGTATCTCACTTCCCATGTTGGATCACTCTCCCCTTTATTTATTCCATCGCTTAGTGTTAGCAGGTAGTAGACTTGTTTATGTGCTCCCTTTGACTCTTAGTCCTTTCATTATGATCAATTGTGAACTGAAATTGATCACTTGGACTAGTGAGATGGCATTGGTACATGCCAACTTGATGGGATTGAATTGGAATCCCCTGGTATGTTTTTAACTCTACCATTTGGGGCAAGTCAGCTTGAGCATGTCCCAAATTATACATCTCTTCCCTCTCTTATTCCCACTCTTATGTTTAACAGGGATCACATTTCAGTTAATTTTTAACACTTAAGAATAACTGTGTATGAATTACAGAATTAAACCTGTCATATTAAGTAGAACAGACAAAAAAAATACCAAGAGGGATAATGTATTAAGTTGTTCATTAACAGTCAGGGCTATGCTGATCAAGTCACCATTTCCCATAGTGCCCATTTCACTTCAGGAGGTTTCCTTTTTGGTGTTCAGTCAGTTGTCACCGATCAGGGAGAACATATGGTATTTGTCCCTTTGGGACTGGCTTATTTCACTCAGCATGATGTGTTCCAGATTCCTCCATTTTCTTGCAAATGACTGGATTTTGTTGTTTCTTACTGCGGTATAGTATTCTAAAGAGTACATATCCCATAATTTCTTTATCCAGTCTACCATTGATGGGCATTTAGGTTGATTCCAGGTCTTAGCTATTGTGAATTGAGCTGCAATAAACATTAGGCTGCAGACCACTTTTTTGTTTGCCAATTTAAATTCCTTTGGGTAAATTCCAAGGAGTGGGATGGCTAGGTCGAACGATAGGGTTATCTTCAGTTTTCTGAGGAATCTCCAGACTGACTTCCATAGTGGCTTGACCAGTTTGCATCCCCACCAACAGTGGGTTAGTGTCACTTTTTCCCCAAATCCTCGCCAGCATCTGTTGTTGTAGATTTCTGAATGTGAGCCGTTCTAACCGGGGTGAGGTGAAACCTCATTGTGGTTTTGATTTGCATTTCCCTGATTGCTAATGACCTTGAACATTTTTTCATGGGCCTGTTGGCCATTTGGGTTTCCTCTTTTGAAAAATGTCTATTGAGGTCCTTGGCCCATCTCTTAATTGGGTTGTTGGTTTTGTTTTTGTGGAGTTTCTTGATCTCTTTGTAGATTCTGGTTATTAACCCTTTATCTGTTGCATAGTTTGCAAATATTTTTTCCCATTCTGTCAGTTGTCTCTTCACTCTCCTGACTGTTTCTTTTGCAGTACAGAAACTTCTCAATTTGATGCAATCCCAATAGTTAATTTTGGCTTTGACTGCCTGTGCCTCCCGGGTCTTTTCCAGAAACTCTGCCTGTGCCAATATCTTGAAGGGTTTCTCCAATGTTCTCTAGTAACTTGATGGTGTCAGGTCATAGATTTAGGTCTTTAATCCATGTTGAGTGGATTTTTGTGTAAGGTGTAAGGTAGGGGTCTTGCTTCATGATTCTGCACGTGGAAATCCAATTTTCCCAGCACCATTTATTGAATAGACTGTCCTTGCTCCAGGAATTAGTTTTAGATCCTTGATCAAATATAAGTTGGCTGTAGATGTTTGGATTGATTTCTGGTGTTTCAATTCTGTTCCATTGGTCTATCCATCTGTTTCTGTACCAGTACCATGCTGTTTTGATTACAACTGCCCTGTAGTATGTCCTGAAATCTGGTATTGTGATGCCTCCGGCTTTGTTTTTGTTGTACAAGATTGCTTTAGCTATTCGAGGTCTCTTGTGTCTCCATATAAATTTCAGCACCAATTTTTCCAGATCTGAGAAGAAGGTCTTCGGTATCTTGATTGGTATTGCATTGAATTAATAAATTGCTTTTGGGAGAATGGACATTTTGATGATATTGATTCTTCCAATCCATGAGCATGGAAGATTTTTCCATTTCTTGGTATCCTCTTCTATTTCTTTCTTTAAGGTTTTGTAATTTTCATCGTAGAGATCTTTAACGTCCTTGGTTAAGTTTATTCCAAGGTATTTGATTGTTTTTGTAGCTATTGTGAATGGGATTGATCTTAGAAGTTCTTCCTCAGCCATGGCATTGTCTGTGTATACAAAGGCTGTTGATTTTTGTGCATTGATTTTATACCCTGCTACTTTGCCAAACTCTTCTATGAGTTCCAATAGTCTCTTAGTAGAGTTCTTTGGGTCCCCTAAATAAAGAATCATGTCATCTGCAAAGAGGGATAGTTTGAGTTCTTCCTTCCCAATTTGTATCCCTTTAATTTCTTTTTCTTCCCTAACAGCTCTGGCTAGAACCTCCAGAACTATATTGAATAGCAGTGGTGAGAGTGGGCATCCCTGTCTGGTACCAGATCTCAGTGGAAATGCTTCCAGCTTTTCCCCATTCAATAGGATGTTGGCTGTGGGTTTTTCATAGATTGCTTTGATTGTATTGAGGAATGTTCCTTCCAACCCCAGTTTGCTTAGAGTTTTCATCATGAACGGGTGTTGTATTTTATCAAATGTTTTCTCGGCATCTATTGAGATAATCATATGGATTTTCTTCTGCAGTCTGTTAATGTGGTGTATCACATTGATTGATTTGCGCACATTAACCCATCCCTGCATACCAGGGATAAATCCCACTTGGTCTGAGTGGATGATCTTTCTGATGTGTTGTTGCATTGTATTGGCCAGAATTTTATTGAGGATTTTTGCATCTATGTTCATCAGGGATTTTGGTCTGTAATTTTCTTTCAATGCTGCATCTTTTTCCGGCTTAGGAATTAAGGTGATGCTGGATTCATAGAAAGAATTTGGGAGGACTCCCTCTTTTTCGATTGTTCTGAATAGTTTGAGAAGAATTGGAGTTAGTTCTTCTTTAAATGTCTGGTAGAATTCAGCAGTGAATCCATCTGGTCCTGGGCTTTTCTTTGTTGGGAGGGCCTTTATTACTGTTTCAATTTCTGTCTCAGTTATGGGTCTGTTTAGGTTTTCAGTGTCTTCCTGGTTCAATTTAGGTAGGTTGCATGTGTCCAGGAATGTATCCATTTCTGATAGGTTTCCCTGTTTGCTGGCATACAAGTCCTTGTAGTAATTTCTGATGATTCTTTTTATTTCTGTGGTGTCTGTTGTTACGTTTCCTTTTTCATCTCTGATTTTATTGATTTGGGTCTTTTCTCTTCTTTTTTTAGTTAGTTGGGCCAATGGGGTGTCAATTTTTTTTTTTTCAAAAAACCAGCTCCTCGTTTGGCTGATTTTTTGGAATGTTTTTCTTGATTCAATCCTGTTGATTTCTTCTCTGATTTTAATTATTTCTCTTCTCCTACTAGATTTGGGTCTGGTTTGCTGTAGGTTTTCTAGATCCTTGAGGTGAATTGAAAGCTCATCTATTTGGTGCCTTTCCAATTTCTTGATGTAGGCACCTATTGATAAAAACTTTCCTCTTCACACTGTTTTTGCTGTATCCCATAAGTTTTGGTATGTTGTGCTGTTATCCTCATTTACTTCCAGAAAGTTTTTGATTTCTCTTTTGATTTCTTCTATGACCCATTGTTCATTCAGGAGCATGTTGTTCAATCTCCATGTGTTTGCGTATGCTCTAGGGATTCCTGAGTTGCTAATTTCCACCTTGATTCCACTGTGGTCTGAGAAGCTGCATGGTATGATTCTAATTCTTTTGAATTTGCTGAGACTTGCTTTATGGCCTAGTATGTGGTCAATCCTAGAGAAGGTTCCATGTACTGCTGAGAAGAATGTAAAATCTTTAGCTGTAGGATTGAAAGTTCTGTATATATCTGTTAGATCCATTTGGGCTATAGTGTCGTTTAAATCTACTGTATCCTTGTTGATCTTCTGTCCTATTGATCTGTCTATTTCTGAGAGTGGAGTATTGAAGTCCCCTAGTACTATTGTATTGGGGTCTAAGTCTCCCTTTAAGTCCATTAACAAATCTTTTAGATAAACCGGTGCCCTGTAGTTAGGTGCATATACATTGATAATTGTTATATCTTCCTGTTGAATTGATCCCTTAATCATTATGTAGTGTCCCTCTTTGTCTCTCTTTACAGTTTTTGTGGTAAAGTTTATGGTGTCTGATATTAAGATGGCTACGCCCGCTCTTTTTTCATTTCTGTTGGCATGGTATATCTTTTTCCAGCCTTTCACTTTCAGTCTGTATGGATCTTTGTTGGAAAGATGTGTTTCTTGTAAGCAGCAAATAGATGGGTTTTGTTCCTTAACCCAGTCAGCCAATCGGTGTCTTTTAACTGGACAGTTCAGGCCATTCACGTTCAATGTGACTGTTGATAAGTGGTAACTTTGCCCTGCCATTTGCCAAAGATAAGTTCTAATATATGCTTTGAATTCCCTGTGATCTTTTGCTGTGAGCTTTCCTTCCTTGGTTTCCTTCCTTTACCTTCTTTCATATTGATAACCATTTTTCTTTGTTTCTGTGTGTAACACATCTTTAAGCATCTTTTGCAGGGCTGGATGAGTGGCAACAAATTCTTTCAATTTCTGTTTCTTATGAAAAGTCCTTATTTCATCTTCATTCACAAATGATAGCTTTGCAGGATATAATATTCTGGGCTGGCAGTTGTTCTCTCTTAGTACCTGGGCTATATCTCGCCATTCCCTCCTAGCTTGTAGAGTTTCTGATGAGAAGTCAGCTGTGAGTCTGATTGGAGATCCTCTGAGAGTAATCTGACGTTTCTCTCTTGCACATTTTAGGATCTTTTCTTTATGTTTCACTGTGGAGAGTTTAATTACAACGTGTCGTGGTGAGGATCTCTTTTGGTCGTGTTTATTAGGGGTTCTGTGAGCTTCCTGTACTAGGATTTCTCTGTCCTTCTCCAAACCTGGGAAATTTTCTGCTAATATCTCACTAAAAAGGCCTTCTAATCCTTTCTCCCTCTCCATGCCTTCAGGAACTCCTAGAACCCGAATGTTGGGTTTTTTAATAGTATCCTGAAGATTCCCGACAATATGTTTTAGATTTCTAATTTCCTCTTCTTTTCTTTGGTCTGACTGTATCCTTTCCTGTTCTCTGTCTTCTAAGTCCGATATTCTCTCTTCTGCTTCACCCATTCTGTTTGTAAGGCTCTCTATTGTGTTTTTCATTTGATCTATTGAATTCTTCACTTCAGTCACTATCCCAGTTTCCTGTTGTACTAGTTGTTTCGTTTCATTTTGATTCCTCCTTAATATTTCATTTTCACGAGAGAGATTTTCTATCTTGTCCATTAAGGATTTCTGTAGTTCAAGAATTTGTTTTTGAGAACTTCTTAATGTTCTTATCAATTTTTTGAGATCTGCTTCTTGCATTTCTTCTATGTCATCATCCTCATAATCTTGAATTGGGGTGTCTTTTTCATTTGAGGGCTTCATGGTGACTTCCTTGTTTTTATTACCTTGGTTTTTGCGTTTGTTATTTGGCATATTGGAGATATTTGGTTTCTTCACTGTGGTGCTTTTTCTTGTTATACTATGACTGTAGATTAAGTGGACTATCTGTTTTTGATGGAGCCTTAGGGCTTGAAATGGGTGTGGCCTGAGAGCTCTGTTTGGTGTGCCAAAGGTGACACTCCCAGGTTAGGCATGGTAAACCTCTCTCTCTCTCTCTCTTTCTTTTTTTTTTGATTCAAAAGGGAAGTTATTCTGCACAGCTGAACGAAGTTGGAGGTAGTTAGCAGGCAAATGATATACCCGCAGGAGCCAGAGATCGGAAGCTCTTTCCCAAGGACCACACAGGGAATCTGTTCGGCCGTCAGAGTGGGCTCAAATTCTCCTTCAGTCTCCCAATGGGTTGCCAAAGTTACAGAATTGTAGCGTCTCTGGAGAGTGCTCACGTGAATTCCGTGAGTTCTCTCCCCCACCATCTCTTTTTTCACAGTCTCAGTTCAGTAGCACCACAAATTTACTAGGTTCTAATCTCATGTTAATTCGCCCCGCCCAGAGTCAGGTTTTTCTGCTAGGCTCAGGGCTGGTGCAGACCTGAGGTCGCTCTGCTTATGATGTATGTCCAAGATGGCGCCTGCTCTTTGTCTTGCTCGCCCTTGAGAGGTGATCGGAGAGAGAGAAACCCGTGTCCTTACCAGTCACCTTTTTTTTTTCCCTCTCTCTCTCTTCCAGTTAGCCTGGTGAAGTTCCCACCCCCCCCCCCCGGGGGTTGTTCCCTCTAGTCTCCTCTCTCCGCCTGCCTGCCGGTGTCTTGGGCTATTGAGGTTTGGCTCACCTCGCGTTCCAGCGCTGGTGTGTTGAGTCTGCCGCTGTTGTCCCGAACTGTGGGCTCCCATGCTCTCCACGCAGGTCCGCTCCCCTTCCAGCGCCGATGTGTGGACTCGGAGCCCTGGACATCCCAAGTCTCCCCACTGTTGTCTGTGTGGCACCCACTCCCCTTCGAGCACTGGCGCACAGACCCTGCAGCTTGCGCAGCTCGGTCCCGCGGCTCGGCTTCCGCGGCTCAGTCCCGCGGCTCGGCTTCCGCGCGGTGGGCGACTTTGTTCTCCCAGTAGGTCCTCCGATTCACGGCCACTGGATCCAGAAGAGTTTCCTCTGCAATATTTTCCTGGTTCTTTTTTCTGAGGCTAC
The DNA here is from genome assembly GCF_051225735.1 of Oryctolagus cuniculus. NCBI lineage: Eukaryota > Metazoa > Chordata > Mammalia > Lagomorpha > Leporidae > Oryctolagus > Oryctolagus cuniculus. The sequence continues at coordinate 29,818,283 of NC_142885.1, forward strand.
CGTAACTCCCCTTTTATTAAACTAAATTTTCCCGGACTATCGGTGCGCGCCCTCGCTATTCCGCCATCTTGGCCTGGGCCGAGTCTCATTTCAATTTAAAAGTATATTCACAGTTTCCAGTTCGACTACAATCAGTTTTGGGGTTTATTTCTTTCTGAGAATCAATCCACTGTATCTACATTGACCAAATTCTTGTGCCTTCGTTTTCCCATAGTGTTTTTGATTATTATTTTAGTAAGGTTGTTAGTAATGTCCTCTCTGTCATTTCTCTTGTTAAGTCATTTGAGTCTGTTCTCTTTTTTGCTTGTTTCATGTGTATAAATGTAGTGTCAGTTTCACTGAGTTTTCAAGAACTGTATTTTGGTCTCAGTGAATGTCTTTTGTGATATTTTCTATGCCGTTGACTTTATTTCCGTTTGAATCATTTTCCTGCTTCCAGTTTCTTAAGATTTACTTTGCTGTTCTAGTGTTTGAAGGTAAAAATGGGTTTATGGATCCGATGTCTGTATTCTGTAATATATACCTGTAGAGCAATACAGTTTCTCATGTGAAATTGGTCCTGTCAACATGGAAAACTATATGGATGTACCCACTACTGGGAACATATTGAAGGAAATGAAATCATTGTGTAGACAGAGAGGCTTTCACAGGCCTCTGCTTATTGCAGTAGGATGCACAATAGCCAGGCTGTGCAGTCTGCAGACGCATGTATGGTGTCCATAGCCCGTAATGTCTTTATTCAGTCTTGAGGTGATCAGCATTTTGGCTTATGGCATATGTTTGCTCTTGTGAATTGAGCTGTTGTAAATGTGGGGGCAGAGAGAACTCTTTTTTATGCTGATTTCATTCCCCTTGGGTGCATTCCCAGAGCTGGTGTGGCTGGCTCATATGCTATGTCTGTATTCAGATTTCTGACTTATCTCCATACTGTCTTCCACAGTGGTGATACCAGTTTACATTCCCACCAGCAGTGGATTAGGATGCCTTTTCCCTCACATCTTCAAGGTAATTGTAATATCGATTTGCATTTCCCTGATGGGTAGTGATACTTAGCATTTCTACATATGTTTGTTAGACATTTAGATTTCCTTTCTTTTTTTCTTTTTTCCTTTTCTTTTTTTTATTTAGTAAATATAAATTTCCAAAGTACAGTTTATGGATTACAATGGCTCCCCCCACACACATAATTTCCCTTCCACTTCCACCCCTCCCATCTCCCACTCCCTCTCCCATTCCATTCACATCAAGATTCATTTTCAATTATCTTTATATACAGAAGATTGATTCAGTATATATTAAATAAAGATTTTATCAGTTTGCACCCACACAGAAACACAAGTGTAAAATACTGTTTGAGTACTACTTATAGCATTAATTCACATTGGACAACACATTAAGGACAGATGCCACATGAGAAGTAAGGACACAGTGACTCCTGTTGTTGACTTAACAATTTGACGCTCTTGTTTATGGTGTCAGTAATCTCCCTAGGCTCTAGTCATGAGTTGCCAAGGCTCTGGAAGCCTTTTGAGTTTGCCGACTTCGATCTTATTCCGACAGGGTCATAGTCAAAGTGGAAGTTTTCTCCTCCCTTCAGTGAAAGGTACGTCCTTCTTTGATGGCCCCATTCTTTCCACTGGGGTCACTTGCAGAGATCTTTCATTTAGGTCTTCTTTTTTTTTTTCCAGAGTGTCTTGGCTTTCCATGCCTAAAATACTCTCATGGGCTCTTCAGCCATATCCGAATGTCTTAAGGGCTTATTCTGAGGCCAGGGTGCTGTTTAGAACATCTGCCATTCTATGAGTCTGCTGTGTATCCCGCTTCCCATGATGGATCATTCTCTCCCTTTTTGATTCTGTCAGTTAGTATTAGCAGACACTAATCTTGTTTGTGTGATCCCTTTGACTTTTAGACCTATCAGTGTGATCAGTTGTGAAGTGAAATTGATCACTTGGACTAGTGAGATGGCAGTGGTACATGCCACCTTGTTGGGATTGAATTGGAATCCCCTGGCACTTTTCTAACTCCAGCATTTGGGGCAAGTCAGCTTGAGCATGTCCCAAATTGTACATCTCCTCCCTCTCTTATTCCCACTCTTATATTTAACAGGGTTCACTTTTCAGTTAAAATTTAAACCCCTAAGAATAATTGTGTGTTAATTACAGAGTTCAACCAATAGTACTAGAACAAAACAAAAAAAATACTAAAATGGATAAAGTATTACATTGTACGTCAACAGTCAGGACAAGAGCTGATCAAGTCACTGTTTCTCCTAGATTTCCTTTCTTGAAATATGCCTGTGGAAGCCCCTTGCCCATTTCCTGAGTGGGTGGTTTGTTTTGCTGTAGTTGAGTTTTTTGAAAGTTTCTTGTGGTTTAGTTTATCCTTTATCAGTTGCATACTTTGCATATAATTTCTCCCATTCCGTTAGTTGCCTCCTTACTTGGCTGAGTGTTTTCTTTTGCAGGGCAGAAGCTTCTCCATTTTTTTTTTTGGTGTCCTCTTGTATCTCTCTCTTTAATCTTTTGTGATTCCCAGATGTTGAACATCCTTGGTTAAATTATTCCAAGCTTTTTATTTTCTTTGTAGCTATGTGAACGGGCTTGATCTTAGAATTCCTTTCTCAGCCATGACATTGTCTGTGTATACAAAGACTTGATTTCTTATCCTGGCTCATTACCTAACTCTACTCTGAATTTCAATAGTCTCTTAGTGGAGTCTTTTGGATCTCCTATATATAGAATTGTGTCATCTGCAAATACGGATAGTTGGACTTCCTCCCTCCCAATTTGTATGTACAATGAGAAATTAGAGAAGAAGTACCAACATGATCGTGTGCATGTAGAAAATGTGAATAGTGACCTCAGATGCTACCTTTCTGTATTCTCTCTTGCTTTGTGGGACATGTGATTTGGCCTGTTTCCAACATGATCCGTACTTTAAATGCAGGGCTAGACTGTGCAGGGTAGTGTCTGGGAAGTAGACCTGTGTTCCATGGAGAACTCTGTAGATCACAGATGTTTCAAGTCCTTGTGTGAGTGGGTACATAAGTGTCTGAATAAATAAATTACAAAGATTTCCTCATGCTTAAGTCAGAGATAATGCCACACAGAATGTTTGTAAGGAAGAAGAGAATGAATTGGTACTAGAATCTTTTCTAAGACTGATTTAAATTGTTTTTCAAATTCTGTGTCTATTTGGTATGCAATACCTATAGTATCAGTTTGTAAATAAACTCTAGTAGTTGGCCTGTATTTTATTTACAGCTATGTCTTCCTTTTTTAATTTTTACTTTTTCTTAAATATTTATTTATTTGAAATTCAGACATATACACAGAGAGGATGGGAGGCAGAGAGAGTGAGAGAGAGAAAGAGAGAGACAGATACATAGGTTTTCCATCTTCCTGTTCCACTTCCTATTCGGCTGCAATGGCCAGAGCAGAGGAGATCTAAAAGCAGGAGCCCGGAACCTCCCCATGATCTCCTTCATGGGTACAAGGGCACAAGGAGTTGGGCCATCTTCTACTGCCTTCCCAAACCACAGCAGAGAGCCACATCAGAAGTGCAGCACCCAGGACTCGAACTGGTGCCTAGATGGGATGTGCGATGTGGGTGGTGGCTATAGCCACTACCCCACAATGCCAGATCCTCCGGAAGCCATTGCCCATGGAATGCTGCTGTCTGCAAACATTGCTGGGAAAGCAGAGGGAGAAGGCCCAAGGTCTTAGGACCCTGAACCCAGAATTGGGCACCGGATAAAGTTCCTGGCTTCTGCTTTGGCCTGGCCAAGCCCTGGCCTTTTTAGCCACCTGGGGGGTAACCCCCCAGATGGATGATCACTCAGAGTGAGAAAGAGTGCTCATGATGCTGCTTGCACTGCTGCTCTCCCCAAGCAGCAGCAAGGGCCAGCGCTGGTCCAGGCAGAAACCAGGAGGCAGGAGCTCCATTCAGGACTCCCACTAGACAGGGTGGCTGGGTCCAGAGTGCCTGGGCCGTCAGTGGCTGCCTCCCTGGGTCACAGCCTGATGAGGCAGGAATGGAAGTGGTCCTGGGGCATCAGGGCATAGCTGCATCCCTTGGTGCCCTGTTGGTCACCGGTGAGGAGTGTGCCTGAGCCCAGCACTGTGACCCGGAAGTGCACCTGCAGGTGCATCTGTTTCTTCTGCACGGTGCTCCGGTGGGAGTCAGCGTCATGTCTGCCCCAGCTCAGAGCTTGTGCAAGCCCTGAGTTGCTGATTTCGATGCTGGTGGCTGAGCCTGAGGAGATACAGTGCCTCTCCCCCACCCCCCCCAGGGTCAAGCCAGGATTAGGTGAAACTGTGGTGAGGTAGCCACTCAGTTATCTTGTGCTTCTGGAACTTTCTAGGCACAGTCCTCTTCTTTGGCCCCTCTGAAAGACTACACCTCAGGTCTGGATTCCTGTGTCAGAGGAACAGAAAGGCTCTTTCTGTGGAGAGTTTGGCGTGGTGGCCTTCCTGTCACTGGGTAGGAGGGGCCCAGGGGACAGTGAGTGGGGAGCATGTGTGTGAGGGGTAGCTGAGATAGAAGGTGGAGAAGAGTGGGTGTCAAGAGGAGGCTGGAGGAGAGAGGAAGGGGGGAGAATGAATGCTGGTGAGTGCCTTTGTGGTCACCTACCACCTTAACCTCATCATCCTGTCCATCTCAGTCCATGTGTGGTGGACATACAACAAAGTCTGAGTATCTGGAACTTAGTATTTAATGCTTATGCTACCGTTAGTCCTGTGGTGCTGCTCAGTTCTGATAAAAGAATAATCAGTATTCTGAAAAGCACAAAATTGAAGAGCCATTAATGTTTACTAATATTGTGATGGGATAGGCCGGCGCCGTGGCTCAATAGGCTAATCCTCCACCTTGCGGCGCCGGCACACCGGGTTCTAGTCCCGGTTGGGGCGCCGGATTCTGTCCCGGTTGCCCCTCTTCCAGGCCAGCTCTCTGCTATGGCCAGGGAGTGCAGTGGAGGATGGCCCAGGTGTTTGGGCCCTGCACCCCATGGGAGACCAGGAAAAGCACCTGGATCCTGGCTCCTGCCATCGGATCAGCGCGGTGCGCCGGCTGCAGCGGCGGCCATTGGAGGGTGAACCAACGGCAAAAGGAAGACCTTTCTCTCTGTCTCTCTCTCTCACTGTCCACTCTGCCTGTCAAAAATAAAAAAAAAAAATATTGTGATGGGATATTTTTCTTGAAAATATATTTTAATGCAGTTAAATTATTCAGTAGCATAAAATTTTTTTAATTTCTGTAAGAGGAACATTTCATTTTTTCATATATACAGTTTTTTTTTTTGACAGGCAGAGTGGACAGTGAGAGAGAGAGACAGAGAGAAAGGTCTTCCTTTGCCGTTGGTTCACCCTCCAGTGGCCGCCGCGGCCGGCACGCTGCGGCCGGCGCACTGCGCTGATCCAATGGCAGGAGCCAGGAGCCAGGAGCCAGGTACTTATCCTGGTCTCCCATGGGGTGCAGGGCCCAGGTAGTTGGGCCATCCTCCACTGCACTCCCTGGCCACAGCAGAGAGCTGGCCTGGAAGAGGGGCAACTGGGACAGAATCCGGCGCCCCAACCGGGACTAGAACCTGGTGTGCCGGCGCCGCTAGGCGGAGGATTAGCCTAGTGAGCCGCGGCGCCGGCCCATATATACAGTTTTAAGAGCAAAATGATACTTTATCAGATTAAAATAAAGTGCAATTATTTGATAATTCTTTACTTCATTGTAAATCATAGTTTGATGCATATCATTTATCATCTTATTTCATTTTCTTTACTGTAGAAAAACATTTATTCTTGACATGTAGGTTTAGAAAGCTTCTGTTGGTAATCAAATCTCTGTTTATTTTTTATTGTGTTTTATTCATCTTGGTCCATTAACTAGATTTTACCTAAGGATCCAACTCTAGCTCAGATAATTGCTTTGGGCATGATTAATTTTATGTCTGTTTTACAGCACCATACAAGTTGTTAAAAGGACTATTTAGTCACCTCTGTGAATGATCTGTTTTTCTCTTACTGTTTCTAATTTTTTTCTCCCCTGATGTTATGAAGTGTGATTGTGTATACTTTTGTGTCTTTTTGACACACTGCATTTGTAACTCAAGAGTTTGTAAGCATAGAGTCTTTTAAATCATCCTGGTTTGATAATTGCCTTTGTGTGTTTTTCTAATATTCTATGGAAACAATTGGATATTTCAATCCTCTTCTTGCTAACCTTCATGTTTTTGTAACTGTGCACTTATTTGGTATGGCTTTGTATCCCAGCACTGTATTTAACCGGATTCATTGTTCTCAATATGCTTGCTCACCAGCCCTCTTACCATCCCTGTGCAGTTCTCACCCATGTTTTATATTTACTTTATTCATAATATTTTCACTCTTCACTTTCTCATCAATACTTTTCTATACATAGCTTACAATCTTGCAACTTGTTCTTTCCACATTATTTTGGTTTCCTATTTTCTCACTGTATTGACTTAAATATTTTAAGGATAACTCCTATATGTAGAGTTATGTGAAAGGAAACTTTTAAGGCCCAAATTCTAGTACCTTATTTTCTGAATGAAAACTAATATATATATATATATATATATATATATATATATATATATATGTTTCTGATGCATGGGTATGTCAGAACTGAGATTTTCAGTCGCTTCATTTCTATTGTTTATTTCACTTACCTGTGGCAGTGTTGTACAAGGCACATGGGTTTGATATCTTTTTGTCACCCTTATCTGGATGGGGCACTGGCTTCTTGGTTGACTGCTTTGCTGGCTCATTTTCTGGATTCACTCTCATATCTTGGAAGTTCTAACTTGTTCCTTCCAAGCTGATTTGCCATTTTAAGAATTTTTGTTATTTTCCTGCATTAAGCCTTTCTATATTAAATTTTTTTAAATTGATAATATTTTGCCTAAAAAGCACAAATATCTGCACTGCACATGTGAATAAAATATGTTACATGGTATTTTTGACACATACATGAGAATTTTTGTAAAAAAATTTCTTCATTTGAAACACTGTAATATTCTATATTTTAACATAATTTATAGAAAGTACTTATTTATTATTAGTTGAATCTCATTCTATATTTGCTCATATCTTTGAAATGATAGCACTCAGTGCAGAGAATAATTACTACACATGGACATTTCTTTTTTAAAAAACACTAAGCTAGTGATGGTATGATTTCTTACCTGAGTTCAATTCTTTCCACATTCTTCTTTTATTTTTTAAAGATTTACTTTACTGTTTTTTTTTTTATTTATTTGACAGGTAGAGTTATAGAAAGTGAGAGAGAGAGAGACAGAGAGAAAGGTCTTCCTTCCGCTGATTCACTCCCCAAATGGCCGCCATGACCGGCGCTGCACTGATCTGAAGCCAGGAGCCAGGTGCTTCTTCCTGGTCTTTCACACGGGTGAGTGCAGGGGCCCAAGCACTTGGGCCATCCTCCACTGCCCTCCCAGGTCACAGCAGAGAGCTGGACTGGAAGAGGAGCAAACGGTGCTAGAACCCGGTGCCCATATGGGATGCTGGGGTCATGTCTGAGGTACACAGGACAGGGCCTTCACCCTGCATGCAGGGGCTGGGGACCCGGGCAGGGGGCCAGGTTGTGTCTGGGGTGCTGGGGGCCGGGTCGGGTCTGGGGTGCCGAGGGCAGGGGCCTCGCTGTGCCTGCAGGGCCCTCGCTTTGCCTGCAGTGCTGGGGCCCCGGGCAGGGAGTGGGGTCGCGTCTGGGTTGCCCAGTGCAGGGCACTCACAGGCCCTGTGGGGCCTGGGGCCCCGGGCATGGGGGAGCGGAGTTGCATCTAGGGTGCCCAGGGCGGGGCTCTTGCTGTGCCTGCAGGGGCTGGGGACCCAGGTAGGGGGCGGGGTCATGTCTGGGGTGCCCAGGGCGGGGCTCTTGCTGTGCCTGCAGGGGCTTGGGACCCAGGGAGGGGGGAGTTGTGTCTGGGGTGCCCAGGTCAGGGCCATCACCATGCCTTCAGGGGCTGGGGATCCGGGTGATGGGCATTGTCACATCCGGGGTGCTCAGGGCAGGGCCCTCCCTGTGCTTGCAGGGACTGGGGACAAGGGCTGTGGGCGAGGTCGCATCTGAGGTGCCCAGGACAGTGCCCTCACTGTGCCTGCAGGGTTTAGGAACCCTGCAGGGGCAGAGAACCTGGCCAGGGGAGTCATGTCTGGGGTGCCCAGGGCAGGGCCCTGGCTGTGCCTGCATGGCCATCGCTGTGCCTGCCGGGGCCTGGGCAGGGGGCAGGGTCACATCTTGAGTGCCCAGGACAGGGCCATCGCCATGCCTGCAGGGGCTGAGAATCCGGCTGGTGGGGGGCGCATCTGGAGTGCCTAGGGCGGGGCCCTCGCCATGACTGCAAAGGCTGGGGACCCAGGTGGAGGAAGGGCCTTGTAGTGCCTGAGATGCCCAGGGCAGGGCTCTTGCTTAGAATGCCTTCTCTGTGTCTGCGGGGCCCTCGCAGTAACTGCAGGGGCTGGGGACCTAGGTGGGGGGCGGGATCATGTCTGGGGTGCCCAGGGTGGGTTCCTTCCCATGCCTGCAGAGGCTTTGGACCCAGGCGGGGGAGGGGGCGGGGGAGCGCCTGGTGTGCCCAGTGCAGGGCTCTTGCCAGGCCTGCCCTCGCTGTGCTTGAGGGGCCCTCGCAATTCTTGCAGGGTTTGGAGAACCAGGTGGGGGGAGGGGTCGCATCTGCGGTGCCCAGGGCTGGGCCGTCCCCGTGCTGGGGACCTGGGCTGGCGGGCAGGGGTTGCATTTGGGGTGCCCGGGGCCAAGCCCTTGCTGTGCCTGCAGGGGCTTGGGACCTGGGCAGGGGGCAGGGTCACATCTGGTGCCCAGGACGGGACCCTCACAGTGCCTGCAGGGCATGGGGCCCCGCGAGGGGGGCAGCAATCACGTCTGGGGTGCCCAGGATGATGCCCTCGCCAAGCCTGCAGGGGCTGGGGACCCGGGCAGGGTGTGGGGCCGCATCTGGGGTGCCCAGGGTGGGTCCCTCGCTGTGCCTGCAGGGGCTGGGGAAATGGGTGGGCGGGGCAGGGTCGCGTTTTGGGTGCCCAGGGCGGGGCCCTCACCGGGTCTGTGGGGCTGGGCCCGGGCAGGTGGTGGGGTTGCATCTGGGGTGCCCAGAACAGGGCCCTCACCATGCCTTCAGGGGCTGGGACCCAGGCGGGGCAGGTTTGTATCTTGGGTTCCCAGGGCAGGGCCCTTGCTGGGCCTGCAGGGCACTCACTGTGCCTGCAGTGGCTGGGGACACGGGTGGGCAGGGCAGGGACACGTCTTGGGTGCCCATGGAGGGGCCCTTGCTGGGCATGCAGGGGCTGGGGAGCTGGGCAGGGTGTGGGGTCGCATCTGGAGTGCCCAGGGCGCGGCCCTTGCCATGCCTGCAGGGGTTTGGGATCAGAGCAGGGGGCAGGATTGTGTCTGGGGTACACAGCGTGGGGCCCTAGCCATGTCTGCGGGGCCTTGGGCCCTGGGTAGGGTCACCTCTGCGGTGCCCAAGACAGGGCCACAGCATGCCTGCAGGGGCTGGTGACCCAGGCAGGGGGCTGGGTAGCGTCTGGTGTGCCCAGGTGGGTCCCTCGCTGTGCCTGCAGTGGCTGGGGAAATGGGTGGGTGGGGCAGGGTCGCATCTTAGGTGCCCAGGATGGGGCCCTTACAGGGCCTAAAGGGGCTTGGGAGCCTGGAGGGGCACGGTGTCGTGTCTTGGTTGCCCAGGGCACTGCCCTTGCCATGCCTGCAGGGGCTTGGGACCCGGGCGGGGGGCGGTGCCTGGGGTGCCCAGAGCGGGGTCCTCACCGCAACTGCGGGGCCTGGGGCCCAGGGTGAAGAGCGGAGGGGTTGCACCTGGGGTACCCAGGGCGGGGCTCTTGACACACCTGCCCTCGATGTGCATGCGGGGCCCTTGCTGTGCCTGCAGGGGCTGGGGACCCAGACAAGCCAGGGGAAGGGGTCGCGTCTGGGGTGCCCAGAGCAGGGTTCTGGCCGTGCCTGCCCTTGCTGTGCCTGCGGGGCCCTCGCAATTCCTGCCAGGACTGGGGACCTAGGCAGGGGCGGGGTTGCATCAGGGGTGCCCAGGGTGGGGTCTCATCGAGCCTGCAGGGGCTTGGGACCAGGGTGGGGGACAAGGTAGCATCTGGGGGTGCCCAGGGCAGGGCCCTCGCAGTGCCTTCAGGGCATGGGGCCCCGGGAGTAGGGGGCAGCGGTCACATCTGAGGTGCCCAGGACGCCAGGGGCTGGGGACCCGAGCAGGGTGTGGGGTCCATCTGGGGTGCCCAGGGTGGGTCCCTCGCTGTGCCTACAGGGCCTGGGGAAATGGGCAGATGGGGCAGGGTCACATCTTGGGTTCCCAGGGTGGGACCCTTGCCGGGCCTGTGGGGCCCTCCCTGTTCCTGCAGTGGCTGGGAACATGGGTTGGTGGGAAAGGGTTGCATTTTGGTTGCCCAGGGCGGGGCCCTTGCCATGCCTACAGGGGCTTGGTATCAGGGTGGGGGGTTAGATCACATTTGGGGTGCACAGGGCAGGGCACTAGCCATGTCTGCGGGACCTTGGACCTCGGGTGGGTCATGTCTGGGGTGCTCAGGACGGGGCCCTCGCCATGACTGCAGGGGCTGGGGACCCAGGCAGGGGCTGGGTCAGGCCTGGGGTGCCCAGGGCGGATCCCTCGTTATGCCTGGAGTTCCTCGCCACTCTTGTAGGTGCTGGGACCTGGGCACGGGGCAGGTTCCATATGGGGTGCCCAGGGAGGGCTCTCACAGTGCCTGCAGGGGCTGTGGATCCCGGCTGGGTCGCGTGTGGGGTGCGGGGCCCAAGCTGTGCCTTAGGGGCTAGGGACCTGGGTGGGCCAGGCGGGGTCCCATCTGGGGTGCCCAAGGAGGGCTCTTGCTGTGCCTGCATGGGCTGGGGATCCGGGTGGGGGGCGTGGTCATGTCTGGAATGCCCAGGGCGCATCCCTCGCTGTGCCTGAGGGTCCCTCACCATGCCTGTAGGGCCTGGGGACCTGGGTAGGAAGTGGAGTCCCATCTAGGGTGGCCAGGGCGGTGTTCTCGCCATTGTTTCAGGGGCTTGGGACCCGGGTGGTGGGGAGGTAGTGTCTGGGGTGACCAGTATTGGGCTTTCAGCCTGCCTGTAGGGGTCAGGACCCGGATAGGAGGTGGGGTCCCATCTGTTGTAGCCAAGGTGGGGCTGTCGCCATTCCTGCAGGGGCCTGGCACTCGGGCGGGGGAGGTAGCGAGTGTCTGGGGGGCCCAGGGAGGGGCTCTTGCATGCCTGCAGGGGCTGGAGATCCAGGCGGGGGGGAAGTAGTGTCTGGAATGCCCAGGGTGGGGCCCTCGCTGTACCTGAGAGTTCTGGCCAAGCCTGTAGGGGCTGGGGTCCTGGGAACGGGGCGGGGTTGCGTCTGGGTGCCCACGGTGGGGCCTTCGCCCTGCCTGCAGATGTGGGAACCCGGGTAGGAGGTGGGGTCCCATCAGAGGTGGCCAGGGTGGGGTCTCTGCATTCCTGCAGGGACTTGGGACCCAGGCGAGTGGTGGTCGAGTCTGGGGTACTCGGGACGGGTTTTGCCTTGCCTGCAGGGTGGGGGATCCGGACGGGGGATGTGGTTGCGTGTGAGGTGTCCAGGGCGGGGCTCTCACAGTGCCTGAGCATCCCTTGCTGTGCCTATAGGGGCTGGGACCCTGGGGGGGGGTGCGTGGTCGCGTCTTGGGTGCCCAGGGCAGGGACCCAGCTGCTTCCGCCCTTGCTTTACCAGTGGGGCCCTCGCCCTGCCTCCTGCAGCGGTGGCCCGGGCAGGCGGCAGGGTCCCCTCTGGGGTGCCCAGGGCGGGGCTCTCCCTGTACTTGTAGGGGATGGAATTGGATCAGGGGCGGGGTCGGGTCTGGGGTGCTCAGGGTGGAGCCCTTGCTGCAATTGCCCTCATTGTGCCTGCGAAGCCCTCCCACTGCCTGCAGGGATGGAGAAAGGGGTAGGGTGTGGGTCCCCACTGGGGTGCCCAGAGCAGGAATTACGCTGTGCCTGCAGGGGCAGGGATGCGGGTAGGGGGCCTGGTCGCATCTGGTCGCATCTGGGTTGCTCAGGACAGGACCCGCGCTATGCCTGCAGGCCCTCCGGTGCTTCAAGGGCTGTAGCTCCGGGAGGGGGACATGGCCGCGACTGGGGTGCCAGCAGGGGCTTGGGAACCAGGCAGGTGGCGGGGTCCCAACTGTGGTGCCCACTGCAGGGCTCTTACAGTGCTTGCAAAGCCTGGAGCCCCAGGCGCGGGGGACCGGGTTTCATCTGGGATGCCCAGGCGGGGCCCTCGCCCTGCCTGCCGAAGCTGGGGACCCGGGCAAGGGTCAGGGTCGCGTCTAGGGTGCGCGGGGCAGGGCCCTCGCTTTGCCTCAGCGACTGGGGCCCCGGACAGGCGGGGCAGAGTCACATTTTGGATTCCCAAGGTGGGGCCCTCACTGTGCCTTAGGGGCTAGGGACCTGGGTGGACGGGGCGGGGTCACGTCTGGGGTGCCCAGGGCAGGCCTCTCGGGCCAGCATGCTGGGGCTTGGGACCCAGGTGGGTGCTGGGGCCGATTGTAGGGTGCCCAGGGCAGGGCTCTCGCAGTGCCTTCAGGGGCTGGGGATCCGGGCGGTGGGTTGGTCCCATCTGAGGTGGCCAGGGCGGGGCCCTGCCTGTGCCACAGGGGCGGGGGACCCGGGCGGGGTCATGATTTGGGCGCCCAGGGCCAGGATCCCGCTGTACCCGCCCTCGCTGTGCCTGCGGGGCCCTCGCCCAGCCTACAGCAGTGGGGGCCCAAGCAGGGGGCGGGGTCACGTCTGGGTAGCCCAGGGCAGGCCTCTGGGCCAGCATGCTGGGGCTTGGGACCCAGGTGGGTGCTGGGGCCGAGGGTAGGGTGCCCAGGGCGGGACTCTCGCAGTGCCTTCAGGGGCTGGGGATCCGGGCGGTGGGCGTGGTCACGTCTAAGGTGCCGAGGGCGGGGCCCTGGCTGTGCCCCAGGGGCTGGGAACCCGGGCAGACAGGGCGGGGTCCCGTCTGGGGTGCCCAGGGAGGGCTCTCACTGTGCCTGAGGGTCCTCACCATGCCTGTTGGGGCTGGGGTCCTGGGAAGGGGGCGGGGTCGCCTCTGGGGTGCCCAGGGTGGGACTCTCGCCATTCCTGCAGGGGCGTGGGAACTGGGCGGGGGGGTGGGGGTCGAGGCCACATCTGGGTTGCCCAGGGCGGGGCTCTCGCTGTGCCTGCAGGGGCTGGGGATCCGGGCGGTGGGGCGGTAGTGTCTGGGGTGTCCAGGGAGGGGCTCTCGCAGTGCCTGCAGAGGCTTGGGACCGGGTGGGGGGAGGAGGCGTCTGGGGTGCCCAGAGTGGGGCTCTCGCTGTGCCGCAGGGGCTGGGGACCTTGGCGGCCGAGCTGGGGTCGGGTCTTGGGTGCCCAGGGCTGGACCCTGCTGCGCCCGCCCTTGCTTTGCCTGCGGGGCCCTCGCCCTGCCTGCAGTAGTGGAGGCCGAGCAGGGCGCGGGGTCACGTCTCGGGTGCCCAGGGCAGGCCTCTCGGGCCAGCATGCTGGGGCTTGGGACCCAGGTGGGTGCTGGGGCCGAGGATAGGGTGCCCAAGGCGGGGCTCTCACAGTGCCTGCAGGGGCTGGGATCTGGGCGGTGGGCGTGGTCGCGGCTCAGGTGCCCAGGGCAGGGCCCTGGCTGTGCCGCAGGAACTGGGGACCTGGGCAGACAGGGCGGGGTCCCGTCTGGGGTGCCCAGGGAGGGCTCTCACTATGCCTGCAGGGGCTGGGGACCCGGGCGGGTGGGGCGGGGTCCCGTGCTGGGGCCGAGTTTAGCGTGTCCAGGGTGGGGCTCTTTCCATGCCTGCAGGGGTTTGGGCCCTGGGCAGGGGTGGGTCGCCTCTGGGGTGCCTGCAGGTCCTGGGGCCCCGGATGGGGGAGGGCGGTGTAGTGCCTGGGATGCCCAGGGCGGGGCTATTGCCACGCCTGCCCTCCCTGTACCCGCGGGGCCCTTAGAGTTCCTGCAGGGGCTCTGGACCTAGGCGGGGTGGGGTCGCGTTTGGGGTGCCCAGGACAGGGCCCTTGCCGAGCCTGCAGTGCTGGGAACTCAGGCTGGGGGCGGGGTCCCGTCTGGGGTGCCCAGGGAGGGCTCTCACTGTGGCTGCAGGGGCTGGGGACCCGGGCGGGGGGAGGAGGCGACTTGGGTGCCCATGGTAGGGCTCTCGCTGTGCCGCAGGGGCTGGGGACCCGGGCAGACAGGGAGGGGTCCCGTCTTTGGTGCCCAGGGCAGGAGTCTCGCTGTGCCTGCAGGGACTGGGACCCGGGCGGGGTCGCGTCTTGGGTGGCCGGGCGGGGCTCTCGCCTTGTCTGCAGGGGCTTGGGACCCAGGCAGGGGTGTGTTGCTCCTGGGGTGCCCAGGGCGGAGCTCTCCCCATGCCTGCAGGGGCCGATCTGGGCGGGGGGCGTGGTCACATCTGGCGTGCCTGGGGAGTGCCTTCACTTTGCCTGAGGGTCCTAGCCATGCCTGTAGGGGCTGGGGTCCTGGGCAGGGGGAGGGGTCGCCCCTGGGGTGCCCAGTGTTGGGCCTTCACCCTGCCTGTAGGGGTCGGAACTGGGTAGGAGGCGGGGTCCCATCTGGAGTGTCCGGGGCGGGGTTGTCGTCATTCCTGCAGGGGCTGATCCGGGCGGGGGGAGGTAGCATCTGGGCTGCCCAGGGCGGGGCTCAAGCAGTGCCTGAGGGTCCTCACCATACCTGTAGGGGCTGGGGTCCTGGTCAGGGGGCGGGGTTGCATCTGGGTACCCAGAGTGGGGCCTTCGCCCTGCCTGCAGGTGTGGGGACCCAGGTAGGAGGCGGGGTCCCTTCAGGGGTTGCCAGGGCGGGGCTCTCGCCATTCCTGCAGGGACTTGGGACTCAGGCGGGGGTGTGTTGCTCCTGGGGTGCCCAGGGCGGAGCTCTCGCCCTGCCTACAGTGGCTGGGATCTGGGCGGGGGGCGTGGTCGCGTCTGGGGTGCCCGGGGAGGGCCCTCGCTGTGCCTGAGGGTCCTTGCCATACCTGTAGGGGCTGGGGTCCTGGTCAGGGGGCGGGGTTGCGTCTGGGTGCCCACGGCGGGGCCTTCGCCCTGCCTGCAGGTGTGGGGACCCAGGTAGGAGGCGGGGTCCCTTCAGGGGTGGCCAGGGCTGGGCTCTCGCCATTCCTGCAGGGACTTGGGACCCAGGTGAGTGGTGGTCGAGTCTGGGGTGCTCAGGACGGGTTTTGCCTTGCCTGTAGGGGTGGGGGATCCGGGCGGGGGACATGGTCGCGTGTGAGGTGCCAAGGGCGGGGCCCTAGTGCCTGAGCGTCCCTTGCTGTGCCTGCCAGGCTGGGGACCCGGGCAGGTGGCGGGGTCCAACTGTGGTTGCCATTGCAGGGCACTCAGAGGGCTCTCGAGGCCTGGGGCCCCAGGCGCGGGGGAGCCGGGTTGCATCTGGGGTGCCCAGGGTGGGTGCCTCGCCCTGCCAGCCGAAGCTGTGGAGCCGGGCAAGGGGCAGGGTCGCGCCTAGGGTGCCAGGGGCAGAGCCCTCGCTTTGCCACAGTGACTGGGGCCCTGGGCAGGCGGGGCGAGGTCGTGTCTTTGGAGAATTACAAAAGGGAATGCACCCTGCTAGGTCTCATCACACCTCCAGTTTAGGGCCCAGACACCTATGCAAATCCACTGCGTCAGACAAAGTTCATTTGCTCAGGATTAGAGCGTAGAGGTCAGGAACTTTGCCACCCATCTCTGACCCTCCTGGTACAGATCTCGCCATGTTTTAAGTGCCACAGTGGAGATTTCACATCTTAGAGCCCCTGAGGAGCCCTTATGCTCCTGTGCCCTGCAGTCTCCCTGGGGTGTGCACCCCTGCCCACTTTCCAGACATCTTACTTTCAACTCTGGTCACCTCGCTGAGTAATGACGTGGATCTGTCATTATTTTCCAGTGAAAGATTGCATACAGACTATAATGTCAAATATTATGCAAGCATATTATCTTGTGGCAATACCATGTGATTTTTAAAAGTCACGAAAAGAATACGTTAAATGGGGAAGGGCCATAAACAAAGCAGAACTTACTCCCTCATTGGCAGTGCCTTTCTAGGTTTATGGAATTCAGATTTGTTTTTTCTTATCGATCCTTTTGATCATTTCTCTTTTTTAAAAAATGATTTTTTGACTAAAGTAAAAAAATTAAATTATCATTTTGCTAATTTGATAAAATCATAGTATTATGACTTTGAGCCTTTTTCAAATATTTTTAGACATGTATTAGAATAATGTACCTACAGTGTTTTTCCTGTATTTTAATGAATTATTTATTTATTTGAGAGAGAGTACAGAGCAGAAATACCAAGGAAAGAGATCACTTTCACACACTGGTTCACTTCCCAAATGCTTGAAATGACAAGGGGTAGTCTGGGTGGAAGCCAGAAGCCAGGAACTTATCCAGGTTTCTCACATGAGTGGCATAGACCCAATTACTTGCTCCATCATCTGCTACATCTCTGGGTCTGCATTAGCAGGAAGCTGGAGGTAAGCAATCCAAGCACTGTGATATGAGATGGATGCATGCTAATAACTAGGCCAAATGTCACACCATATAATTTATTGATAGCTCTCAAAAACAATTATAGATGACTATATGATATTGCATAAAACATATTATTTTCTTCTGAAATATTTTATTCTTTTATGCAATGTAATATTAAGACAAAGAGGGCAGGTTAAATGTAGTTTATAGATACAATTCTAAAATATGACACTTCTCTTCCTCCCTAGCAACCCCCCTCCCTTCACTCTCCCTTCCCTCCCCTTGACTTTCCTCTTCCTTCCTTATTTCCTTCTTTGTTCTTTTTTTCAGTATTTGAGATAACACTTTTAAGTAACACTACAGTCAACAGGGTAAATTTTCCACTAAATAGATAAGCAAGTAAAAAGGCCCTAGTTCAGTGGTGATATAGGTAAGGGCTATAAATAATAATAAAATGGAAAGATGACTATTTCACCCATGTACAGTAAATTTTTAAATAATCACAGATGAATAAATTTATAAATGTATTATAACATTTTAAACATTGTTTTGACAAAAATATAAGTATTTTGACAAAATGAATGCAACAATACTGATACACACAGGGGTTTCTTCTTTTGTTATTATTTTATTTATTTATTTATTTATTTTTCTTTTTTGACAGGCAGAGTGGACAGTGAGAGAAAGAGACAGAGAGAAAGGTCTTCCTTTGCCGTTGGTTCACCCTGCAATGGCTGCTGCGGCCAGCGCGCTGCGGCCGGCGCACCGCGCTGATCCGATGGCAGGAGCCAGGAGCCAGGTGCTTTTCCTGGTCTCCACTGGGGTGCAGGGCCCAAGCACCTGGGCCATCCTCCACTGCACTCCCGGGCCACAGCAGAGAGCTGGCCTGGAAGAGGGGCAACCGGGACAGAATCCGGCGCCCAGACCGGGACTAGAACCCGGTGTGCCAGCGCCGCTAGGTGGAGGATTAGCCTAGTGAGCCGCGGCGCCGGCCCTTTTGTTATTATTTTAAAAATTTTAGCCTCAACACATAAGAGAGCATTTGGGTAATTACATGGCTCCATCATTTCTTTTCCCAATGAAAATGTTGCAACCAAGCTGTCATGGCAAATATTACTGTAGGCAAATAGATTATGGTATTTCAACAATATGTGACTGTCAAAAGTTGCCCAAAGAATAGACTAAGAGGTGGAAACACCAGAAATAAAGCAGAACCTACTACGCAATGGTGGTGGATTTCCTGGATGATGGAATTTTTAGTATTTCCCTTTTATCCAAATAAACACCTTTTCAAAAAGAGTAATTTTTTTTAAATCATCCCAGGTTCTACTAGCTTGATAAAACCATAATTATTGTAATTTTGCCACTTTACTTATCCAGATATTTTTACATGGGAATAATCATAAGGTACCTACAATGTTTATCTAGTTCTTATTATTTTTTTAAGTTTAGTTATTTGAAGGGGCACTCTCACTCATGGGTTCACTTCCCCAAATGCCTACAATGACCAGGCTGCACAAAATCCAGGAGCCAGATCTCAATTCGGGTCTCATGTGGGTGGCAGGGATCTAATTATTTGAGTTATTACCTATTGGTTCCCAGGATCTGCATTAACAGGAAGCTTGAGATGAGTATTGAACCAAAGCACTCTGGTATGGGATGATACAGGATGCAGGCATCCCAACCACTGCACCAAACATCACTCTGTGTCACAAGGTGATAGTTTTCAAAGGCTTAATTTTGATGACTGTGTGATGATCCATTAAACAGATATTTTAATATTGTTTGAAATGATCTAGATTAAATTTTTGGTCTCTTCAGTTGTGTTTGCTTTTTGTCAATAGACGGGCATTCAACAAACTATTACTTATTTGTTTATTCATCTATTTATTTATTAAAATTTTATTTAAGGAATACAGACTTCAGCATTTCATATATACTAATTTAGGAATATAGTGATTCTTCCCACCCTGCCTCCTTCCCGCCCATACTCCCACCCATCTTCTTTCTTCTCCCACTCCTATTCTATTATTTACAAAGATCTATTTTCAACAGACATGTATTATGTATGTGATTCTACTAGGTGCTGGATATTTTATGCACTGTGATTTTTTTAAGTTTCTGTATTTTCCTCTGCCACTCTGCCTTTTCAATAAATAAATATCTTAAAATTTTCTTTTCAATGATGAACACTATTAAAATTCACTGATGAAACAATAAAGATATTTGAAATTCTTGAAGTTGATGGCATCACATTACATCATTTACTACCCTCTCATGTTTGGAAGACTTGACGAACTGGCTTATCATCACTCTCTTAACTCTCACTTCTGTTCAATTCCAGATTTTAAAGAATGTATTTGAAAGGTGGAAATAGACAGAGGTCTTCCGTTCACTGGTCACTCCTCAAATGGCCATAATGGCAAAGGCTGGGCCAAGCTGAAGCCAGGAGCCTTGACCTCTACCCAGATCTCCCACATGAGTGGCAGGAATCAAAGTAGTGGAATCAACACCTGCTGTTTTCCAGGGCTCATGTTAGCAGGAGGCTGGAATCAGAATCAGAGCCAATATGAGAACCCAGACATTCCAATATGGGATACAGAAATCCCAAGAGGCAGCATGTTAACTGCTGCACCAAACATTCATGGTTCTCCATGATTCTTGATGGTTCAGTATGCAAGACTTTATAACATACTCTCAATTGATGCAGATTTTTGTGTACCTTTTTCCTATTAGGCATCTCAGTATCAAAGGGTTAAATTATTTTGCTCTTTTTTATTACACAGAAACATCATTTATCAATGCAGCATATTTAATTAGTAATAGTGTATTAGGTACAACTTTAGTGAACAAACACTACACAAACACTAAGATTGCAGGATACAACTGCCCATAGTGATTAATATTGAACAGGGTTTCAGATGTTATTTCATCAATAACTTTGCCGCATATTTCTTTGTGTATTTTGTGGCCTTTTCTGTTATGTACAGATAATAGGACACTAGCATTATGGCAAATGCCAAATAATTTAGAGAGTTTTCTGAGGAGAATCTGAATCTGCCAGCATATTTTATCTCAGTGTGAAATCTGTTCCATAGTTGCCTGTGCCAAAATCAAAATACATCATGGAGGGAGAAGTAGTGGTCAGAATTAAGTAACTAGCATCACGTGAATCCCCAACATGGAGAACGCAAGCTGATCTACATCAGTTTTCCTTAGAGCCAGGAGGCAACTCAAAGTAGGGAGTATCTGAGGCTGGAGTATTCTATGATGAATGAGGGAGGAACAAAACTAGTGAACCAATCATGAACAAACCTTTTAAAAATGAAAACAATTTCTTGCAATTGGATTCACACCCAACCCAGAATACCTAGGGAAGATCTCATCCATCATTCAAGGTGAAATAAAGACCTGCCCAAAAATAGATGTGTAGACCAATGGGACAGATTAGAAACTGCAGAAATCAATTCATGCATCTACAACCAACTTATCTTTGACAAAGCAGCTAAAATCAATCCCTGGAGCAAGGACAGTCTCTTTTTAATAAACAGTGCTGGCAAAACTGGGTCTCTGCATTCTGAAGTTTGAAGCAAGACCCGTTCCTTACACTTTAAAAAAATCCACTCAAAATGTGTTAAAGACCTAAATTTATGACCCAATACCATCAAATTACTAGGCAATATTGGAGGAACTCTGCAAGACATTGGCATAAGCAAAGATGTCTTGGTAAAAAACAAACAAAAAATAGGCAATCAAAGCTAAATTTGGAAAATGGGATTGCATCAAGCTGAGAACTTTCTATACTGAAAAAAAGTCTACAAAGTGAAGAGGCAACCAACAAAATGGAATAAATATTTTCAAGCCATGATACTAATAAAGGACTGATATTCAGAAACTATAAAGAGCGTAGGAACTCAACAACAATAAAACAGAAGATACAGTTAAGAAATGGGCAAAGGACTTGAACAGGCATTTCTTGAGAGGAAATTCAAATGGCCAACAGACACAGGAAAAAATGCTTAGAATCAGTAGCCATTAAAAATTCAAATCAAAACCACAATGAGGTTTCACCAGACCACTGTTAGAATGGTTCACATAAGAAATTAACAAACAGGGGCCAGTACTGTGGTGTAGCTGGTAAAGCTACTATCTGAAGTGCCAGCATCCTACATGTGCACCAGTTCAAGTCCTGGGTGCTCCAATTCTGATATTTCAACATTGGACTGCCATGAGTGGCAACAAGAAGTTTACTTGCAGAAATCCTGAAATTCTAGGGGATAAAAATGTTATTTTTGGTAAAAGGTCCTAAAGTTTATAAAAATACGCCGGAATATAAATCCATGTCAATTCTTGCTATTTAGCTAAACCATGGTTAAGAAAATATTAGCAGTGGCTCACTGTAACATAATGTAACATAATGCAAATTTCTTTTTTTTTTAATTTGACAGATAGAGTTAGACAGTGAGAGAAAGAGAAAGAGAGAAAAGTCTTCCTTCTGCGGGTTCATCCCCCAAATGGCTGCTAAGGCCAGAGCTATGCCAATCCAAAGCCAGGAGCCGGGTACTTCCTCCCAGTCTCCCATGTGGGTGCAGGGGCCCAAGCACTTGGGCCATCCTCCACTGCCTTCCTGGGCCACAGCAGAGAGCTGGACTGGAAGAGGAGCAACCAGGACTAGAACCCAGCACCCATATGGGATGCTGGTGCCACAGGCAGAGGATTAACCAAGTGAGCCATGGGCCAGCCCCAATGGAAATTTCAAAAGCTTTTTTCAGTGTGGTGTTCCAAAGGACCAATACATGGTCAAAGAATAGATGGATCTCACAATGTATAAGTTTCCCTATTCCAATGTGGTCCTTAGAAAGTGTGTACATGAAAGTCACACAGTTGATGTAATAACTTTTATGGACATGATGATAATGAAACTGGCATCCAAGATGACAGCCTTTAGGAAAGTCAATGTTTGGGCTTTTTGAGACATTTATTTTAGATGTAGATGTATTAAATCAAATGGAAACTTAAAGAAATACAATTGAAATTTGACAGGGAGATCAAATTACCACAGCAATATTGTAACCCCATAGTTTGCTAGGAGAAAGACCAGAGTGGGTAACTGGGGTCATCAAAAATAAATTGGTTGGTTCGGTGCTGTGGCACAGTGGTTTAACACCCTGGCCTGAAGTGCTGGCATCCCATGTGGGTGCCAGTTCAAAACCAGCTGCTCCATTTCCAATCCAGATCTCTGCTATGGCCTGGGAAAGCAGTGGAAGATGGCCCAAGTCCTTGAGCCCCTGCACCTGCGTGGGAGGCCCAGAAGAAGCTCCTGGCTCCTGGCTTTGATTTGGCACAGCTCCGGCCATTGTGGCCAAATGGGGAGTGAATCATTGGATAGAAGACCTCTCTCTCTCTCTCTCTCTCTCTCTCTCTCTCTCTCTCTCTGCCTCTCCTCTCTCTGTGTAACTCTGACTTACAAATAAATAAATAAATCTTTAAAAAATAAATTGGTCAAAGGAATTAATTTTTGTTTTTAAAGATAATAGATTTTAATTAACTTTGTAGTCAAGGACTTAATGGTCCACTAAATGAAGAGATCAACAAATACAAAATAAAAGACCCTACTTCAGTGAGAATATAGGCAAGGGCTATAAACAAATATCAAATGGAATGACAGTCATTTCCATCAATAAATTTTTAAATAATGTTGTTATGAAAACTATAGTAATACAGAATTCTTTTTAAGAGATTTATTTGAAAGGTAGAGACACAAAAGCTCAGAGAGCGAGCGCGAGAGATCGATCTTCCATCTGCTGGTTCACTCCCAAATGCCTGCAATGGCCAGATGACCAGAGCAGAGTGGATCTGAAGCCAAGAGCCAGGAACTTCTTCCAGGTGTCCCACATAGGTAAAGTGGCCCAAGGATTTCTTAGGCCATAGCAGAAAGCTGGATTTAAAGTGACACAGCCAGGCCTTGAACCAATGTCTGTATGGGATGCCGGCACTGAAGGCAGTGGCTTTACCAGCTATGCCACAGCACCGGCCCAAGTATAGCATTCTTTTTCTTTCTTTCTTTTTTATTCAACAAGTAAAAAGTAGAAAGTCTGCAGTTCCACAGGTATGCAAATTTAATTGAGAGCATGTAATTTTCTTATGCATATGTAAATTGTAATGGGAAAGGATGCCTTCTCACAAGATGGCTAGGAGGAAATGATACATCCAAATTGTGAGATGATTTAGAGACTTTGCCTGCAAGTGCTGACCACACAAGTGAATGGCCATTTCATTTCATTTCAGCAAGACCACATTGAGGAAACACTAAGTGTGGCTTTGGCAGAGAAGTACATGAAGAGCACACATGAACACAATACAATGGAAGAGAAAAATGAGAAAATGATGCATAGTGTAAGAAGACATCTATGCACACGTTCCTGTGGTTGAAACTCAGTGATTTGGAAGGAGCTATACTGAAGTCACAAACACAAATCAGGGAAAGCTAGGACAATATCAATTCTTTAAACATAAGAACGAGGCAGGAGGTGAAATTGCAGTAATTTTCATTAAGAAAATACCAAGAATCATAGATTAGACTTAAACAGAGTATACCTGTTTATAGATTCACATACTGGGGAAATTCAAAAACAGGAAAAAATCCATACACCAAGAGAATGACAAAAAAGTACAAAACTATGTTCCCTGCAAGTGAGCATGAAGGAACTGTGGCCTGGTTGATTCTGAAAAAAATATGAAAATGAAAGTTGCTAAAACAACCTCTGGAATGAACAAGAAAAAGGAGGATCGTTTCATTGTGCTACAATTGACATACATCTCAGTATTCATGACATACAGACATGAAAACAATCAATTAAAAGACAACGTAAACATGTAAAATAAAGCCGCTGTGGCAATCCCCATTCTATTTTGATTGCTCTGAGTAGCAAAGAAAACTTTTCTTGCAGAAGTCCTGAAATTCTAGGCGATAAAGGAGATATGTTTGGGAAAAGTTCATAAAATTTTTTAAGACAGAAAATGTGCAGGAATATGAAATAAAATCATGTCATGCTATTTAGTAAAACTATGATCAAGCAAATATAGCAGTGCTTAAATCTAACCTAATTGAAATTTCAACCTGAGGAGGGATCTCAGTGTCTGTGCCCATAAATTAAGACTCAACTTAAGATCAGCAGTCCTGTAAAAAAACTTCTATTCATACAAGAATGATTTCTTAGTAGGCATTATTTTTAATTCATCTTGTCCTGAATAAGTCACTACTATAGTATATTTTCCTTCAGGAATTACCTCAATTACCTTAGGTTTATCTTTATCATGTCTCTTTACTCAAAACTTAGATCCAATTTTAATATTTGTGGAGTGAAATCCTCCCTCGTGTGTGGTGACATCTGGGGCCTGTGACAATCTTCCCAAAGCACCCATTTTATAAGGAATTATGATTAGCTAGACAGTATAATCCTTGGGAAGGATATGCAAAGGCTCCTTCCCAGTGTTGTGAATCCAAACTTGAACTTTTCCTACATGGTGACTATTTTGCCTTCTGCAATTTGTGATTTTGTTTGTTTTGCCAAGGTAGATTGAGGTAGTAAATGTCCAAAATACCCTGTAAGGAATTTGAATGCCTGATCCAGTTGGTATTCCTTTAATTAATTCTATATCAACCCACTCTTCTAATACAGCACTTACATCACTACCTGATGACTGCAAAGTCCCCTGGTATGGAGCTTGAGTTCAAAAATCCTGAATACATCACTTAATGGTTACTCTGGCTTTGAATTGAACTTGAATTTGTAAATTTGAAACCATCATTAAGACTATAGGAGTAGTCTCTCCTTGTGGGTCCATTTTATTGGTTTTAATCCTAAAAATAAATTATCTTGTCAATTTGTACAAGAATAATCTGTTTTCTTAAACTTTACTTTAAAAAGACCATCAATTCTCTCAGTAAGGTGTGCTGCTTAAGGATGGTAAAGAATATATATCCGTTCTAAATTGTGTTCCCTGCAATATTACTGAATTTCCTTTAAAATGGGAGCCATTGTCACTCTGACAATGTAAAGGGGCCCAAAATATAGAGTGAGTATATCCAATGTACAGCAAGTATTCTTCAGAGTAACTCATTGATAAGGACAAGTTCCTAATACTTCAGAATATGTATCAACACAAGTACAAATATATTGACACCCTCTATTAGTAAGTAAAGGCCTTATATAATCTATTTGCCAGATTTGAGCTGGTGAAGTTCTTTAATCCAATCATCCTGTAATTGTTAGTAGTACTCCCCATTCTTGGTGTTTTATTTTAAAAAATTTCTTATTATTTGCTTAAAATGGATAAATGATATTCCCTTGGCTAATGCCCACCTGTGCATAGCTTGTGCTTCCAGGTAGCCTGAATGATGGTGTACCCATTTTGACAGGGAATAGTCCTTTTCTTTTGATTTTTTATTAGATACAATTTTAGCTAGTTGTTCCCCTTGATCATTATACTCATGTTCAAATGTATTCAAAGTGGCAAAGGCATCTATACGGAAAACTGAGATGTCAGTATTTTGTGAAATGTTCAAGATGTCTTACCACAATTGCTTACCCCATAAGTCCCATTCATGAATTTCCATTTTTACCCTTCCAAATAGGCATCCATGTAGCTATTATATCTGCAATTGCCCATGAGTCATTGAAAATGTGACATTCTCCTCTCCTTTCATTAACAAGGGCTTAATGTTAGTTCAGGTAATTGACTGCTTCACTGTTTACCAGTGGTTTCTAAAATCACTTTTGTGCAAAAGTTACATACAATCACCATCCAGCAACACATTTATTCTATGCATTTTGCCATCTCATTAGTGAACCAAGTATGTTGTTTCTTCTCCTCAGTTAACTTATTGTATCTTGCATTTCAACAAACAGGAGAGATGTTTTTTGCAAGGCAGGAATTGATTTACTTTTTAGAGAGGATCTTTCATTACCTATTTTTTCATATAATTGTGCAACTCCGTGTTTATCTAGTTTAGCTCCATTTCATATAGAGACACAAATCCCAAGGTAAAAATTCTCCCTTGCTTTTGCCATAAACTCCAATCAGCATAACCATGTTACACAGAAACCTGAATTTACATTGGTCTCTCTTTCAAAGACCAGACAGTTTTTATACCAGCTTTGACCTTTTCAAATGCCTTAGTCTTTTTTTTCTGTCCCCAATTACTTTTTTCTTTGTAAATTTATACAGGGGTTATAAAAATTGTCTCAAATGAAGAATGGGAATCCTCCAATAAGTGAGGTTTCCTATAAATCTTTGGGTTTCCTTTTCATTGATAGGGTCTATAAGATTAACTTTTTGGCCGGCGCCGCAGCTCACTAGGCTAATGCTCTGCCTTGCGGCACTGGCACACTGGGTTCTAGTCCCAGTCGGGGCACCAGATTCTGTCCCGGTTGCCCCTCTTCCAGGCCAGCTCTCTGCTGTGGCCAGGGAGTGCAGTGGAGGATGGCCCAAGTGCTTGGGCCCTGCACCCCATGGGAGACCAGGAGAAGTACCTGGCTCCTGCCATCAGATCAGTGCGGTGTGCTGGCCGCAGCGCACCAGCTGCGGCGGCCATTGGAGGGTGAACCAATGGCAAAAAGGAAGACATTTCTCTCTGTCTCTCTCACTGTCCACTCTGCCTGTCAAAAAAAAAAAAGATTAACTTTTTGATGGACTCTATGGAGAATATTTCTGATGTCATTGATTCCAATGTATTTATTTCTTTTTTTGACAGGCAGAGTTAGACAGTGAGAGAGAGAGAGACAGAGAGAAAGGTCTTCCTTCCATTGTTTCACTCCCCAAATGGCTGCTATAGCCGGCGTGCTGCACAGATCTGAAGCCAAGGGCCAGGTGCTTCCTCCTGGTCTCCCATGCGGGTACAGGGCCCAAGCACTTGGACCATCCTCCACTGCCTTCCCAGGCCACAGCAGAGAGCTGGAATGGAAGAGGAGCATCTGGGACAGAATCTAGTGCCCCAACCAGGACTAGAATCCAGGGTGCCAGCACCACAGGTGGAGGATTAGGCCAGTGAACCATGGCGCCAGCGAATTCCAATGTTTTTCTAAAAGTTTAACATTTTGAGAGGATTTGGAATTTTATCTGGATTAATTTCCCACCTTTTTGCTTTTCATGTGTGTAATAAGTCATGTAATGTTTCTTATACTTTTTCTAAAGTCATTCCCTGAATTATGCCTTAGATAAAATGGGCTATTCACATTCCAGTTATGCTACTTTCATCTAAATGTTCTCCCATTGTTCTATGGCATATAGTGGAACTATGTAAATAGCACAGTAGATATCTAGTAGCAGTATATAGATAGTATGGGTCAATGTTCCTGTCTGTAGGTATTTATTAATAATATCAGCAATTTCCTCCAGGAATGCAATATTGTTTTTAAAGAAACCATCTTGGTTGTGGTAATATCATCAGTGGTATAGTGGCTTTACCTACTAAAACTGTTTTTTAAAGATTTTATTTATTTATTTGAGAGGTAGAGTTACAGACAGTGAGAGGGAGAGAAAGAGAGAAAGTTCTTCCATCTTCGGGTACACTCCCCTAATGGCCACAACAGCCAGAGCTGCAGTGATCCAAAGCCAAGAGCCAAGAGATTCTGCCAGGTCTCCCATGCGGGTGCAGGGGCCCAAGTTCCTGGGCCATCTTCTACTGCTTTCTCAAGCCATAACGGAGAGCTTGATTGGAGGAGGAACAGCCAGGACTATAACGGGGACCCATATGGGATGCCAGTACTGCTGGTGGAGAACTAACCTACTGCATCACAATACTGGCCCCTAAAACTGTTTTAATATCTGTTTGTTACAACAAATTGATGCTTTTCTTCAAGGAAGTTTAAGGTCATACCTTGAAGTATATATATTCCATTATACATTCTGCAATAGGTACAAATACTACAGAATACCAAGGTAATTTTCCTGCTTTCATTGTTAATTTTACTTTTTAAGCTGTTATCTCATTTCCTCAAATCCCAGTAATAATAATTAGCACCCCCTTTTTGAAGCTATTAGTGTTTCCATAAATTAAGAAGTCCTCCACCCCCAGTATCAACTAAGGCTCTAGCTATTGTGGTTGACCCATTTTTCCAGTATGCACTCAAATTAATCTGTGGTCGATAGACTTTTTAGTGATTTGATTTGTACTGGCACCAGGGTTTAGGCATTATCCTAGTTCCTTTAAAATGCCCCAAGCTTGAATATAGGCCAGCAGAAGGGTGGGAGCCATCAGCTCCAACATGGCCTTTTCATATGTACTCTTTTCCTTATGCTCTTTATATAATTTTCATAAGTCTTTGGTCAACAATATACCATTTTTTAGTCTTTCCTGCAGATATCCAGAAATATTTCTTTTAAGAAATTTTATTTCCACTTTATCATTACTATTATTGTTATCATGTATATTGTCAGTAGAGATGACTGATTATATTTGCCTGAGTCTCTTAATAAGAATGTCTATGTAAAATCACATTTAAGGGCAGTGCCGCAGCTCACTAGGCTAATCCTCCACCTTGCAGCACTGGCACACCGGGTTCTAGTCCCAGTTGGGGCACCGGATTCTGTCCTGGTTGCCCCTCTTCCAGGCCAGCTCTCTGCTGTGGCCAGGGAGTGCAGTGGAGGATGGCCCAAGTGCTTGGGCCCTGCACCCCATGGAGACCAGGAGAAGTACCTGGCTCCTGCCATCAGATCAGTGCAGTGCGCCAGCCACAGCGTGCTGGCCGTGGCGGCCATTGGAGGGTGAACCAACGGCAAAGGAAGACCTTTCTCTCTCTCTCTCTCTCACTGTCCACTCTGCCTGTCAAAAAAAAATCACATTTAATTGAGTCTAGGTATCAAATAAATGCTCTAACAATGCATTTCCATCTCAGAAAAGCAGAAACCAATCATACAAATACTAGAAGGAAAGAAAGTAAATGAGAACAAATAAACAAAATTGAAATAAAAAAAATTTAACAAAATATCAGTGAACTGAAGAGCTGGTTTTTTTGGAAAAAATAAAATTGTAATTCACTAGACCAACTAACTAAAAAAGGGAGAATATCTGAATTAAATCAGAGAGGAAGAAAGTGATGTTATGAGGTATATAACGGAAAGAGTAAGAAAAACCAGGAATTACTTCAAACAGCTGTATGCCAACAGAGTGGAAAATCTAGAAGAAAGGGATAGATTTCTTGAAAAATACAAAATTGAAGCACAAAACACAAAAAACATATAAAATTGAAGCATAAAAATACAGAAAACCGAATAGACCAATGACCAACATGGAGATTGAAGCTGTCATGAAGCTTCATGAAGCTTTCTTCTCTCAAGAAAGAAAACCAGGACCAGATAGCTTCACTGCTAAATTCTATCAAACTCTTTAAGAACTACTTCCAATTGGAATCATTTCTACTTCCAATTGGAAGCATTTCTACTGTTTTGAAACCAGACAAGGATGCTTAATATCACCCTTACTGTTCAATATGATCCTATCCATTAGGGAACAGTAAGACTCCACTTAGAGATTGGTGGAAGTCATAAAAAAGTTTGGCAAACTTGAAGGATATAAAATCAACACAAAATAAACAATTGCATTTGCATACACAATCAATGCCAGGCTGAGACAGGACTTGTAAGATCAATCTCATTAACAATAACTATCAAATGTAAATAATGAGATAAATTTAAAGGATGTGAAAAATCTTTACAATGAAAATTACAGAACATTATTAAGAAAATAGAAGACACAAAAAAGGAAAAAAATTCCCATGTATATGGGTTGGAGTAATTAATATTATAAAGATGCCCAACCTATCAAAAGCAATTTAGAGATTCAATGTGATCCCAATGAAAATACCAAATATATTCATCTCTGATCTTTGAAAAAAAGACCATAAAATACATATAAAATCATAATAAATCCTGAATAACTAAAATAATCCTAAAGAATAAAAATAAAGCTGGAGTCATCACATTACCAGAATTAAAGACATATTACAGAGCAGCCTGGTGTTGGCACAAAAATAGACATGTGATCCAATGGACCAGGTATAGACCCCAGAAATAATCCACATATCTACAACCAACTAATTTTTGACAAGTAAGCTAAAATTGCTCCCTGGAGAAAGGAAATTCTCTTCAACAACTGGTGTTGGGGAAATTAAATCTTTAATTAAAAAAGTATGAAACAATATCCCTACTTACACTCTACACAAAAGTTAAATCAGAGTGGATCAGGGATCTAAATCTAAGACATGAAATCATCGCATTATTATAGG
The DNA here is from genome assembly GCF_051225735.1 of Oryctolagus cuniculus. Taxonomy (NCBI): domain Eukaryota; kingdom Metazoa; phylum Chordata; class Mammalia; order Lagomorpha; family Leporidae; genus Oryctolagus; species Oryctolagus cuniculus. Next base: position 29,848,111 of record NC_142885.1, read on the forward strand.
GAATCATTGAAAGACATTGAAGCATAGGTAATACAGGTAAGAATAGACACATCGGGGGCTGGCGCTGTGACACAGTAGGTTAACACCCTGGACTAAAGTGCCAGTATCCTATATACATGCTGGTTCTAATCCTGGCTACTCTGTTTCCAATCCAGCTCTCTGTGTAGGCCTGGGAAAGCAGTAGAAATTTTCCCAAATCCTTGGGCCTCTGCACCCATGTGGGAGACCTGGAAGAAGCTCCTGTCTCCTTGCTTGGGATCAGCACAGCTCTGGCCATTGTGGCCAATTCGGGGAATGAACCATCACATGGAAGACCTCTCTCTCTCTCTCTCTCTCTCTCTCTCTGCCTCTCCTCTCTCTGGTAACTCTGACTTGCAAATAAATAAATTCAAAAAAAATGAACAGACACAAGGGAATACATCAAGTTAAGAGGCATCTCCACAGCAAAGGAAATACTCAAAAGTGAAGAACCAACCAACACAATGGGAGAAAATATTTGTAAACTATTAATATCCAATAATGTAATACACAATAAACTCAATAACAAGAAAATTCATTTAAGAAATGGGCTAAGGATACGAACAGACATTTTTCAAAGGGTAAAATACAAATGGCCAACATTTACATGAAAAGTTTCTCAGGATCACTAGGCAGGGAAATGCAGATAAATGCCAAAATGAGCCAGCGCGGTGGCTCACTAGGCTAATCCTCCACCTGTGGCACCGGCACCCCAGATTCTGTCCCAGTTGCTCCTCTTCCAGTCTAGCTCTCTGCTGTAGCCTGGGAAGGCAGTGGAGGATGGTCCAAGTGCTTGGGCTCTGAACCCACATGGGAGACCTGAAGGAAGCCCCTGGCTCCTGGCTTCGGGTCGGCGCTGCATGCCGACTGCAGTGACCATTTCAGGGGGACCTTTCTCTCTGTCTCTCTCTCTCACTGTCTAACTCTGCCTGTCAAAAAAAAAAAAAGCCAAAATGAGCTGGTTTAATGTCATCACAGGATGGTTATCATCCAAAAATTAAAAAACAATAAATAAATTATACTGAGGATATGAGGGAAAAGCTACCCAGATACACTATTGGTGGGTTTATAAACTCAAACAAGCTTTATGGAAGACAATATGGAGATTCTTCAGAAATTTGAAAAATAGTTCTATCATATGACTCATCCATTCCATTCTTGGGAAAAGATATTAAATAAGCATATGAAATAGTTACCTGTATCCTCATGGTTACAGCAGGTCAACTCACAATAACTGATATATGGAATCACCCAGACATCCATAAACTAATGACTGGATAAAGAAATTGTGACATATATACATGATAGAATATTACTTGGCTATAAACAGAATTTAAAAATCCTGTCTTTTGCCACAAAATGGATGCAACCAGAGACCATTATTCTTAACGAAATAAGCCAGCCCCCAAAAGACAAATATATTTTCCCTGATATTGGTGACTAATACACAGAATGCAAAACATATGATGTATATGTGTGAAACTGACATTTTGAGATTTGATTATTGTTTATAGATTTTGTCTATACACCTGAAAAAAGTGGCTTGTCTACTTATTACTTTTTGTATTCTTCATTTAGTGGTGCGTTAAGCTTATCAATTGATAAAGTCAATTGAAAATATGTCATTAGAAAAATTAAACAAAATATAATAAAGGAAGAGGAGGGAAGGTGAGGGTGAGTGAGTGAAGGTAGGGTGGCAAGTATCATTATGTTCTTAAAACTGTGAATTAAATAAATTTGTTACCTGTATATATATTTTAAAATTAAAATAATGAATGTTATAACACTCTGGAATTAGAAATCAAGCAAATATCATTCCTTAAGTTAATAGAAAATAATATTGCAAAGATGACATTGTTTATAATGACACTGTGGAATATTGCAAAAGCATCATTAAATTGAGTCTTAGCAAAATGCAGTAAAAGAAATTCAACTTCAGTTGATGAAAGAATACGCTGTACATCAATAGTACTGAAAGACTGTGCCCTTGAAATGGCCCAAAAAATCTACATGCTTTCATTGAGTTGATAAACTCTTAATACAAATGGTAACCAACAATGCATCTATTTGTTTACAATAGGATACTGATGACATATACTAATATAGCAATAAAATCAAAGGAAAATTAATAAGTGATGTTCATATTACTGTAAATTGTGATTACTTTTTGTGGAGCTGAGTAGTTTGGTAGGAATAATTACAAATTACGAAGCAAATGTAAAGGAATTCAGAGAAAAAAGTCTTGAAATTATTTCTAAAAGCCAAAAAAGAACCAGTATATATAATAGGAATTTAAATCAAGGAAAGGAAATGGCACTTTATAGAAGAATGCTAATGAATTAATGAAAAACCCATCGCCAGCATCCTATTGAATAAGGAAAAGTTGGAAGCATTTCCACTGAGATCTGGTAGCAGACAGGGATGCCCACTCTCACCATTGCTATTCAACAGAGTACTGGAAGTTTTTGCCAGAGCCATCGGGCAAGAAAAAGAAATTAAAGGGATACAAATTCGGAAGGAAGAAGTCAAACAATCCCTTTTTGCAGATGATATGATTCTTTTTTTAGGGGATCCAAAGATCTCTACTAAGAGACTATTGGAACTCATAGAAGAGTTTGGCAAAGTAGCGGGATATAAAATCAATGCACAAAAATCAAAAGCCTTTGTATACGCAGGCAATGCCATGGCTGAGAAAGGAGTGCTAAGATCAGTCTCATTCACAATAGCTACAAAACAATCAAATACTTTGGAAAAAACTTAACCAAGGATGTCAAAGATCTCTACGATGAGAATTACAAAATCTTAAAAAAAGAAAGAAATAGAAGAGGATATCAAAAAATGGAAAAATCTTCCATGCTCATGGATTGGAAGAATCTATATCATCAAAATGTCCATTCTCCCAAAAGCAATCTATATATTCAATGTGATACCAATCAAAATACCAAAGACGTTCTCAGATCTTGAAAAAATGATGCTGAAATTAAATGGAGGCATAGGAGACCTCCAATAGTTAAAGCAATCTTGTACAACAAAAAGAAAGCCGGAGGCATCACAATACCAGATTTCAGGAAATACTACAGGGCAGGTATAATCAAAACAGCATGTACTGGTACAGAAATAGATGGATAGGCCAATGGAGCAGAATAGAAACACCAGAAATCAATCCAAACATCTACAGCCAACTCATATTTGATCAAAGACCTAAACCAATTCCTGGAGCAAGGACAATCTATTCAACAAATGGTGCTGGGAAAACTGGATCTCCACATGCAGAAGCATGAAGCAACACCCACACCTTACACCTTACACAAAAATCCACTCAACGTGGATTAAAGATCTAAATCTAAAAACCGACACCATAAAATTATTAGAGAACATTGGAGAGACCCTATAAGATATAGGCACAGGCAGAGACATCTCGAAAAACACCCCAGAGGCACAGGCAGTCAAAGCCAAAATTAACAATTGGGATTACATCAAACTGAGAAGTTTCTGTACTGCAAAAGAGTCAGTCAGGAAAGTGAAGAGGCAACCAACAGAATGGGAAAAAATATTTGAAAACTATGCAACAGATAAATGGTTAATCACCAGAATCTACAAAGAGACCAAGAAACTCCAAACAACAAAACAAACAACCCACTTAAGAGATGGGCCAAGGACCTCAACAGACATTTTTCAAAAGAGGAAATCAAAAGGCCAGCAGACACATGAAAAAATTTTCAGGATCACTAGCAATCAGGGAAATGCAAATTAAAACCCTAATGCAGTTTCGAAAACCTCACCCCGGTTAGAATGGCCCACATAGAGAAATCTACCAACAACAGATGCTGGAGAGGATGTGGGGAAAAAGGAACACTAATCCACTGCTGGTGGGAATGCAAACTGGTAAAGCCACTATGGAAGTCAGTTTGGAGATTCCTCAGAAACCTGAATATAACCCTACCATACAACCCAGCCATCCCACTCCTTGGAATTTACCCAAAGGTAATTAAATTGGCAAATAAAAGAGCTATCTGCACCTCAATGTTTATTGCAGCTCAATTCACAATAGCTAAGACCTGGAATCAACCTAAATGCCCATCAACAGAAGCTTGGAGAAAGAAATTATGGAATATGTACTCTACTGAATACTATACAGCAGTAAAAACATGAAATCCAGTAATTTGCAACAAAATGGAGGAATCTGGAAAAATCACGCAGAGTGAATTAAGCCAGTCCCAAAGGGACAAATATATGTTCTCCCTGATTGGTGACAACTAATTGAGCACCTAAAAGGAAACCGGTAGAAGTGAAATGGGCACCATGAGAAACAATGACTTGGTCAGCCCTGGTCCTGACTGTCAAAGAACAAATTACTACTTTATTTCTTTTAGTATCTTTTTATTCTACTTAATACCATTGGTTGAAGTCTTTAATTAACACACAATTATGCTTAGGTGTTTAAATTTAACTGAAAAGTGATCCATGTTAAATACAAGATTGGGAATAAGAGAGGGAGGAGATGTAGTTTGGGGCATGCTCAATCGGACTTACCCCTAATGGTAGAGTTAGAAATGTGCCAGGGGATTCCAATACAGTCCCATCAACGTGGCATGTACCAATGCCATCTCACTAGTCAAAGTGATCCCTTTCAGTTATAATTGATCATAATGATAGGATTAAGAGTCAAAGGGATCACATAGACAAGACTGGTGTCTGTTAATACTAACTGATAGAATTAAAAAGGAGAGAACAATCCAACATGGGAAGCGGGATACACAGCAGACTCATAGAATGGCGATGTCTTAAACAGCACTCTGGCCTCAGAATCAGCCCTTAAGGCATTTGGATCTGGCTAAAAAGCCCATGAGAGTATTTCAGGCATGGAAAGCCAAGACACTGGCAAAAAGTAAAAAAGTGACCTAAAGTGAAAGATATCTTCGAGTGAGATCCCAGCGGAAAGAATGGGCCATCAAAGAAGGAGGTATCTTTCTCTGAAGGGAGGACAGAACTTCCACTTTGACTATGGCCTTGTCTAAATAAGATTGGAGTTGGTGAATTCAAGAGGCTTCCATACCCTTGGCAACTCATTGCAAGAGCCTCGAGGGATTATTTATTACCATAAATAAAAGTGTCAATTGTTAAATTAACAACAGGAGTCACTGTGCACTTACTCCCCATGTAGGATCTCTGTCTTTAATGTGTGGTACTATGAGAATTAGTGGCATAACTAGTACTCAAACAGTACTTTATACTTTGTCAGTGTGGGTGCAAACTTTTGAAATTGTTACTTAGTATATACTAAATTGATCTTCTGTATATAAAGGTAATTGGAAATGAATCTTGATGTGAATGGGATGGGAGAGGGAGTGGGAGATGGGATGGTTGCAGGTGAGAGGGAGGTTATGGGGTGGGAGGGAAGCCGCTATAATCCAAAAGTTATACTTTGGAAATTTATATTTATTAAATAAAAGTTAAAAACGAATAAGAATGGCTGGCACCGCACCTCACTAGGCTAATCCTCCGCCTGCGGCGCTGGCACCCCGGGTTCTAGTCCCGGTTGGGGCACCGGATTCTGTCCTGGTTGCTCCTCTTCCAGTCCAGCTCTCTGCTGTGGCCTGGGAAGGCAGTGGAGGATGGCCCAAGTGCTTGGGCCCTGTACCCGCATGGGAGATCAGGAGGAACCACCTGGCTCCTGGGTTTGGATCAGTGCAGTGTGCCAGCTATAGCAGCCATTTGGGGGGTGAACCAATGGAAGGAAGACCTTTCTCTCTGTCTCTCTTTCTCACAGTCTGTAACTCTGTGTGTGTGTGTGTGTGTGTGTGTGTGTGTGTGTCTCACTGTCTAACTCTGCCTGGTAAAAAAGAGAAGAATGTTCATGGAAGATCTCCTTCATTTAGAATGAAACAATGGAAAATTTCAAAACTAGTGATAAATTTGGAGTGCCCTAAAAATTCCAAGTTTGCAGAAAGTGTATGATTCAATAGCTTGAAAAAACATATTACTATTAGACTGTCCAGATATTGTTTACAGGAAAGATTCCAAGACAGCTTGTGCTACTAAACTTATAATGAAACAAAAATCAAAATATACAGACTCATGATCTAGGACCAAGATAATATAAGAAACTAAAATTATATATAGGTAACAGCATTGAATTCAAAGTGAAAAGAAAAAAGGACATAAATGTTAGGATGAAATTATGTGGCCAGCCCCACGGCTCAATAGGCTAATCCTCCACCTGCGGCACCGGCACAGTCCTCTTCCTGTCCAGCTCTCTGCTTTGGCCTGGGAGTGCAGTGGAGGATGGCCCAAGTGTTTGGGCCCTGCACCCGCATGGGAGACCAGGAGAAGCACCTGGCTCCTGGCTTCGGATCAGAGCATTGCGCCAGCTGCAGCATTTCTGCCGCAGCAACCATTGGGAGGTGAACCAATGGCAAAGGAAGACCTTTCTCTCTGTCTTTCTCTCTCTCACTGTCCACTCTGGCTGTAAAAAAATGATATTAGTTGAACAACACCAGCATTTAGAAATATACTATTGAAAAGTTCAACATCAAGGGGAAACACAGTCCCATAACAATATCAAAAAGATAAAAGAAATCCGTGTAAGAGTAAAAGGGCAACATGGCACTAAATGATCCAATAAGTTTCATAGATAAAAATTTCTTGACTTTCTTAAAAAACTTTCGTGAATTGACAGCATAATGAAAATCCAACAAACATGACCACCTGTCACAATGCTAACACTGGTATACACTACTATTTGATGACATAATCAGGCAATATTCATATATTCAAGTATAAAGTAAAGATTACATTTTTATCATACTAGGGTATATATTAAATTGTGATTACTATGAGTAGAACTGTTACCTTAAGGAGCAATAATTAAATGACAAGGACAGGGACCACCATTGTACTGTAGTGGGCTAAACCATCACCTTCAGTACTAGCATCCTATACAGGCACTGAGGAGAATCCCGTCCAGTCTTCATCCAATCCAGCTGCCTGCTAATGTGCCTGCAACAACAGTGGAGTGTGGCATAAATGTTCATGCCCCTGCTGCTCTCATGGGAGATCTCCAGGAAGCTCCTGATCCCTGGCTTCGGTATGGCCCAGCCTCAGCCATTGCAGCCATTTGGGAAATAAGCCAGCTGATGGAAGATTTCTCTTTCTCTCTCTCTCTCTCTTTCTCTCATGTGCACATGCTGTGCTACCCTGACTTTCAAATAAATGAATAAATAGATCATTTTTAAGAAGACAAAAATAAATAATAAAATGATAAACATATATAAGGCATTTTTTGAAAAAAGTATGTTAACTTGCAATTAGAATGGAAAATAAATGAAAAATAATGAGATCAAAGCAAAGATCTTGGTAATTACCAAAAAAACTTGAGAAAAAGAAACTTGTATCTATAGTTACAATCTGGAAATTCAAAATTAAAGTGAACTGTATAGTCCTCTAGAATTCCAGTTAAGCTCAAATAGCATAAAAACAGAATTGAGAATGACTGAATGGGTCAAGATAGCTCTGAGAGGGACTGGCAATGTAGCATAGCAGGTAAAACTGCCATCTCCTATGGCAGCATCCAATATGGGCACCAGTTCATGTCCCATCCTATCCCAGCTGCTCCACATCCTATCCATCTCTCTGCTCTGGTCTGGGAAAGCAGAAGATGGCCCAAGTCCTTGCACCCCTAAACTCCCATGGGAGACATGAAAACAGCTCAGGCTCCTGGCTTTGGATACGTGCAGCTCTGGATATTTCAGCCATCTGGGATGTGAACCAGCAAATGGAAGACCTCTCTCTCTCTCTCACTCTCTCTCTCTCTTTCTCTCTCTGTCTCTGCCTCTCTGAAACTCTGCCTTTCAAATAAATAAATAAATCTTAGAAAAAACATAGCTCTGAGAGTTTAGGGGCATAAAAGAGTTACAAAGAGATTTTATATAGTTTCCATTAAGTTGATATCACAAAAAAAGCCACCCAAGAAGGCTTAAATTTAATAGTAGTAGGATTAACTTATAATAGGAGATTTTTTTTGACAGGCAGAGTTAGTGAGAGAGAGAGAGACAGAGATAAAGGTCTTCCTTTTCCGTTGGTTCACCCACCAAATGGCCGCTGCGGCCGGTGCGCTGCGGCCGGTGCACTGGGCCGATCCGAAGCCAGGAGCCAGGCACTTCCTCCTGGTCTCCCACATGGGTGCAGGGCCCAAGGACCTGGGCGATCCTCCGCTGCACTCCCAGGCCACAGCAGAGAGCTGGACTGGAAGAGGAGCAACCGGGACAGAATCCAGCACCCTGACTGGGACTAGGACCTGGTGTGCTGGTGCCACAGGTGGAGGATTAGCCAAGTGAGCCATGGCGCTGCCCAATCGGAGATTGATAACATAAATAGGTCCTACAGTTGAATTAAAAGTCATAATTAACTAAAATAATATATGTTTTAGAACATAAATTTTAATAATTAGTAGAAGGAAGAGTATAAATAATACAATGATTAACAGACATAAAGGAATTTGGTGCACAATAGTCCAGTACATTATTTTACTATCAGAAAACTTTTAAAGTCAAAATAGTAAATCAAGGAAAGTTGAAAACTTAATTTTCATAAATTGATGAAGCCACAGTGAAAAAGTTAACCATGATGGGCTATGGTTTTTTGTACTAGGATTGGCTTGCACTACAACATCATTATGTATAAATGTATACATGATTTTATGTGTATATAGAATAAAAAATTAAAACAACTGCATATGTCAGTATATAACATATTCTGATTACCATAAGTAGCAGTAAGCAGTAATATAGGGAAAACAACAGCGTGACAAAGATATACAGAAAATTGTGTGAACCAATGTGTATTAAGTGTGCATTAAATATAAGTGAAAGAGAAGATCAAAAATGATAAGTAAAGAAAATATCAAGCCCTTTCCCAGAAAAACCTTAAATGAAAGCTATTCAGTTCTAAAGATATTTAAAAATATCCATTATCAAAAGTTTATTTACATTCATATCCCACAAAACTTAAAACTATATCATATGGGAAGGGAAAGTTATATTATGGTCCAAAAGTGCTTTTGATGGAACTGCATACATAAAAGTGGCCAACAAAAGTATCACAGTTTTGAGTATGTTGAAGACCTTCCAACATAAAGTCAGGCCAACACACTGATAGCTTTAGGCATAAGATGGCCTTTCATTAAGTTACTGATCATATACAGGGGTGATAAGAATAAATCCAAAGAGGGGATGGCATTGTGTCATAGTGGGTTAAGCTGCCTCCTGTGACACCCGGCATCCCATACGGGGTGCTGGGTCATGGCCCAGCTGCTCGGGTTCCAATCCAGCTCCCTACTAATAGCCTGGGAAAGCAGTTGAAATATGTCCCAAGTAGTTGTGCCCTTGCCACCCATGTGGGGGACCCTGAAGATGCACCGGGCTCCTGGCTTTGGCCTACCCCAGCCCCAGCTATTGTGGCCATTTGAGCAGTGACCCAGCAGTTGGAAGATCTTGATCTTTGTCCCTCTTTCTCTGTAACTCTGTCTTTCAAAGAAAAAAGAAAAAAGAATAAACTGAAATCCAAACCAAAATTTGAAATGAGGTGTACTCGTTACAATAGAAATTACATTTTCGTTACTGTGTATGGAATTCAATTACTTGATAACAAAAATAATGTGACAAGCACATCTAAGTGATTTTTGTGATAAATAGTCCATTACTTCTACATTAAGGCCAGCGCCATGGCTCAATAGGCTAATCCTCTGCCTTGAGGCGCTGGCACACCGGGTTCTAGTCCCGGTCGGGGCGCCGGATTCTGTCCCAGTTGCCCCTCTTCCAGGCCAGCTCTCTGCTATGGCCCGGGAGTGCAGTGGAGGGTGGCCCAAGTGCTTGGGCCCTGCACCCACATGGGAGACCAGGAGAAGCACCTGGCTCCTGCCTTCAGATCAGTGCAATGTGCTGGCCACGGTGACCACTGGAGGGTGAACCAAAGGCAAAAAGGAAGACCTTTCTCTCTGTCTCTCTCTCTCTCACTGTCCACTCTGCCTGTCAAAAAAAAAAGTCCATTACTTCTACATTAAAAAGAGAAAATAAGAAAAAAATTAAGGAATAGAAATAAAGATCAGGCATAACTAATGAAACAGATATTTGTATCTAGAACTATACCTTCAAAATTTATATATGCACAAACATATACTAATGTATAAATTATTAATATATTTATATACATTTTTTTATCATCAAGGAATGATAGCTCAGAGTTCCCTAATAATCCAGTTCCTGATCAATATGGAATTGGGGAGTGAAGTACCAGATTTTAACTCACTCTCCCTGTCCCTCTGTTGTCCCCTTGTCTACTAATTTCTGAAATTAAATAAAGAAAAAAAATATATATAAAATTTTAGGGCCAAAAATCATTTCATGATCCAGCCACTTCCTCATATAATTGCCAGGATGTGCACAGTATCTAGAACCACAGTGGAAAACTTGAATAATCAACAAAATTTAATAAATGATTGCTCAGAGTTCTATAAAAAATCCAGAAATGCACATATATATTTACACATATTATTTTTACATATAAATCTGTGTATTACCTTGAGAAGAGAGAATGATCAACCTTCACTAGGATAGCTCAAAGACACTATGTACATGAAGGTTTCCAGGACACCCATAGAATGTTGGGGGTGATGATGATCTCACAATGAAAATTTAAATCATCATGGCCACCAGTTCATAGAGCTGGGTTTTATCTACAATAGATTGTTAATGAAAAAAGTGAGCTCTATTCAAATATGAAACAAAAAATTAAACTAAATTTCTAAAATAAAACTTAATATCAAGTTCCATAAAAGTCCATAAAGTCTAAAATAATCCCCTGCTAATGCAAGTGATGGGCTTGGCCCAAGATTGTGCTCAGATACTGTGAACTAAAATTTGTTTGGAGAAGTTCCAGAAAATTAGAACATTGATGGTCAAACAATGATAAAGAAAACCAAATTATCCTGAAGTTTCCTGTGCTAGAATTGGCATAAATTAGGTTATTGATTTTATGATGGTTATAATAAACTTAAATATAGCATTAAAAATAGAAAAATGTGTATATTTCCATATACATTGTTTTTTTTTTTTTACTGTTGGGTGTACCAATGGGAAATTTGGGAAATGCAGAAATAACATCACAAGATGTAATAGAGATAAAAATAGTTCCAAAATTATATTTTAAAATATAGAAAATTATCAGGCATTTAACACAAGAAAATCTTATTCAGTTTAATTCAGTATCATAAAGCTTATACAATACTGTCTCAATCTAATGCATAGAAATTTTAATGTGAATGAATTTTGAGTCCCTAACAAGAAACTGTTTTTAAAAAGTATCCTCAGTAATGTGTGTATAATGTCCTGACATTTTTGATAGACTAGAAAAATAGAGGTTGCTAAAAGAACAATTTTGAGTGGCTTCATGACATTACACTGTGAATGTCAAAAAAAAGAACATGTTTGTATGCTAAAATTGTCTTCCACATGGATATTGATGATATACAAAGTTGAGAGCAATGAAAAAAAAAAGAAATCTGTTGCACATGGCCAGCAATGTAAAATCCCCTGAACAACAGAGTTGTATTATAGGATCAGTGTTTGAGTGAGAAAATACTGGTAGAGAGAATTGTAATTGAAAAACTTTAAAAAGCCAAGAAAATATTTTAATTCCATGAGAATCATGAAAACATACACACTATATATGTAATATGTCTATAATATATAATATAATATAATATATATTATATTATCTAGAGATGAGCATTATGACAATAAGGCCTAGTGGCTTCTGAAAAGTGATGGATGGGAAAGTTGCTGGGACAACTTTCAGAATAAATGAGTAGTTGATAACTTTAAAAGGAAAGCACAAGCCAGAGTGGAGCCAGGTTCCCTGTGCTAGAAATGGCATAGGACAAGTTATTGATGCAATACACAGAATAAACTCAATCACCAACTAAAATACAAAAAGATTCAAGTGTAATGCTACACATTATATTTTGATTGCTGTGAAAAGCACTGGGAAATTTACCTGGAAAAGTGATAGAGTTCCAAGTACATAAAGGGAGTATTTTTAAGAACATCACTAAAATTTCATTTACAAAATACTAAAAAAATTTTAAGTACATAAATTGAAAAAAATGATTACTACTTAATAAAATAACTTAAAGAAAAAATGCAAGTATTTAAATCTAATTTATTGAAAACTTAAATACCAATTTTCACTTTACTGTCTTAAAAAATCATACAAGCATATATGACTTTATAGGTATGAAGAATCCAGTATCCAACGAAAACCAGTATCCACCCAGAGATAATTAGCAAAAGGAGGCAGGCGCCTGGGTGAAAACTGAGAATGATCTTCATCAAAGAAGATGTTTAAAACCCTCACTCTTCTGTTTGGAGTGCCTTAGGCTACTAATACACATTCTGGAAAAGGCGGAGAATGTTCTGGAATGTAGATGCTAGGTAGGATAAAAAATTATGTCTGTCATCTGATATTTGCAGTTTTAGTCATGTTACATTTTATTGTTCTATAAACCAATCAACTCAGCCTAGAAATTTTACTCTATGGTTTTGCAATTCTAGTCAGTTATCCACAATTAACTGAAGCTTGCAAGTAATCAATGTGAATTGATGTGAATCTGCTGAAACTTACTAAAATATTAGAGAATTTCAGAATTTATTTGCTTCTAGTAAAAAAGCAAAATAAACTCTCCCATTGTCAATTTAAAAATATGTTCACATCAAAAATTGCTTTTAACATATCAATGGAATACATGCCCAGAAATGATAGGTAAAGTTTCAGAGGATGGCTAACACAGCATCATCAGTTTCTATCATCCTCCTTCTGCTTAGGGCCACATACCTTCAAGTTCTACCATATTTATCTATTTTATATCTTAAAAACATATTAATGATTTATTTTCAATCAACAACTATTGTGATTTTACTCTATTTAAAAAAGCTTGATTGAGGTACCATGTGTTATTTTGATCCATGCTATTTTGCAATATTTAATAGCTCTAAAACCTATTTTTTTACCTAATTACAACATGGGCAAAATCACAGGGTGTCTTGATATTGTTGAAGACTTCTTTAAGGTGTAGCAGTAGCATGTAGATTTTCGCAGACTTTTGCAGATTTGAGGAGTGGTGCAGCAGAATGAGAATGTTATTGAATTGTACAAGTTCTCTATATTTTACATGTAGGTATATTTGAATTTGTTTATTTGATTTTTTAATTTCATTGTGAGTTTTTATCTTTAACTGCTTATCAGTAAAGAGCCTTGCTATGATTTTAGCTTTATTTACTTTTTCAGTTATACTTTTTGATTTATATATCTTCAGGTGACTTGGTACATAAGGCTCAGATCAGCATATTTTTGTTAATTGATAATTTTTCCCTAAAAATATTTTTTATTCCTTAAGGTCTGTTTTGTCAGATTCAGTGATTGTGAGTTTCTTTTTTTAGTGTTTTGCTGAAATAATGTGTTCCATCTTTTACTTTAACATTTCATAACCTTGGCTTTTGTTTTGTTTTGTATTTTGGTGTATCTCTTAAAAACTGCAAATAAGCTGAGTTTGTTTATCATACCCTTCCTGATAATTTTTTAAAATATTTATTGATATATTTGAAAGCCATAATTACAGAACAGCAAAGAGAGAGGGAGACAGAGAGGGAGAGCAAGAGTGAGAGAGATCTTCCATCTGTTGGCTCACTTCTTCCCAAATGGCCACAGCAGCTGAAATCGAGTCAGTTCAAACCCAGAGCCAAGAGCTTCATCCAGGTCTCTCACTTGTATGGTAGGGCCCCCAGTACTCAGGTCATCCTCTGCTGCTTTTCCCAGGTCACTAACATGGAGCTGGCTTGGAAGTGGAGCATCCACAACATGAAACAGTGCCCATATAGGGTGCTATTGTTACAGCGACAACTTTACCTGCTCCACTGCAATGGCAGCACAAATTCTGGTAATTTTCAGAGAATTTATTTAGCTATGTTTATTGCTATCATTAACACATCTATGTTTATTTTCACCTTAGTAATTCAGAATTTTATTTTATGGAGTTTTCATCCCCTCCCTTTTGGAGATTTGAGCATACAGTTTTTATTATCCTAGACATTATCTTTACACATTTCTCAGACTTTTTTCTTAATAAATTATAAGTTTAAGTTTTTACCTCTTTCTTCAAGATTGTAGGGAGTGTTATAATGAAACTATAATCGCTTCTCTCCTGACTTACAGCTGTTTTTACTCAGAACTGGAGTCCTTTCTTGTTGCAGCTCCACACATTAGACATCATGTTTATTATCTTAAATAGATGATTAGATAAACATGTGTAATTCACATTGTATTTCTCACTATTCTTTTTTGCATCTAACTCTTCTGAAATTACGTCCTTTCCTCTTGAGGGACATGGTTTACCTCACATTTGATGAAGATCTCTTAATTCAACTCTTCGTTTATGTCCATGTGAATGTTTTCATTTTTTTGTCAATCCTGAAAGCTAATTTGTCCAGATATGTGTAGGATTATAGTGACTGCATTCAGTACTTCAAGGATGTTACTCAATTGCCTCTGGTTTCACATACTGAAATGTTTTCTGTAAGTCGAGTTATTCATTCTTCAATCATCTTATCCCTATGAATGTTTTATAATTTTATTTGACTATTTTCTATTAAGAAGTTATGCTTTGATCTGTAGGTGTAGATTTCTTGTCACTTATTGTGCTTAGCACACCCATACTTTGGAAACATTGTTTCTTGCACTGGGGGATTTGGAAAACCACAGTTATATTTTCAAATAATGTGTCTCCAACATTCTTCTGGGCTTAGATGTCAGTCAGATTTTCTCATTTTTTTTTCATTCTGTATTTCCTATCTCTTAACTTTTAAATATTACAACATCATTTCTTAAGCTATGCTCAAATTTTCTATGTCAATGATTCTCTCTTCAGCCTAGAAAGACTAAGACAAAGAATATGATCAAAGTTGTTAAGGATTTTTCACTGAATTCTTAAACATCAGTATGAGAAGGACACTCTCAGTAAAATGCCTATGAACTATTCTTAGTTTCTTAAAGCAGTTTCCTAACTATAACCTAAATGCATATAGTTGATTGACATTTCTCAATGTAAACCAAACATATATGAGATTTTTACAAAAGATTTATGTATTTGCTTAATTGAAAGACAATGTATGTGTGTTTGTGTATGTGTGTGTGTGTGTATTTATGCCAATGCCATGGTGATTTTTTTTTTGAAAGAGTGGACAGGGAGAGAGAGAGACAGAGAAAGGTCTTCCTTTGCCATTGGTTCACTCTCCTATGGCCGCTGTGGCTGGCACGCTGTGGCCGGTGCACCGCGCTGATCCGATGGTAGGAGCCAGGTGCTTATCCTGGTCTCCCATGGGGTGCAGGGCCCAAGCACTTGGGCCATCCTCCACTGCACTCCCTGGCCACAGCAGAGAGCTGGCCTGGAAGAAGGGCAACCGGGACAGAATCTGGCACCCCTACCGGGACTCGAACCCGGTGTGCCGGTGCTGCAAGGTGGAGGATTAGCCTAGTGAGCCGCAGCACCAGCCCGCCATGGTGATTTGAGCACTATATCTTGGTAGTATGTTTTTAAGTCAGGTAAGTTGTCACACTTCCTGCAATGGCCTATTTTCCTCTTAATCCAACACTGAACTGCTAGCTCAGAGCTCTCTTCATGCTATGGCAAATGTGCAGCCAGTTTCCTGGAGAGGTCTTAAGGTCAAATCACAAATTTCAAGTCATTATGTGGAGAGGGTCTCCCTAGAGGCAAGAGAAAACTACAATTAGGGTCTGCATATATTTTATTTAAATTCTCAGTAGATTAAACTCCTTCAAGGAAGAATGTTGTTAGAAAATATTATTTGAATGTAACTGCTTTTTGTCCTAGAAGAATCTTTTATGTTACTCAGCCACTGGGAGTTCTGAGGTCATTTTATTGTTCTGACACCTAAATTATCCTATTCTTGTTAGGGACAGAGATTCTTCCTAATTAACAAGTGAGACTACACTATTAGGTTAAATACCTTCTTCAAGGCTTCTGTGCATTTTGCAATGGCTACATATTTTTCTGCATGGTTGTCTTCTCTTTAAATCTAATATTATTTTTTATTTGACAGAGCTAGACAGTGATAGAGGGACAGAGAGAAAGGTCTTCCTTCCGTGGGTTCACCCCCCCCAAATGGTCAGTACAGCTGGAGCTATGCCGATCTAAAGCCAGGAGCCCGGTGGTTCCTCCTGGTCTCCCATGCGGGTGCAGGGCCCAAGCACTTGAGCCATCCTCTACTGCCTTCCCGGGCCACAGCAAAGAGCTGGGCTGGAAGAGGAGCAACCAGGTCGAGAACTGGCACCCATATGGGATGCCAGCGCCGCAGGCAGAGGACTAACCTAGTGAGCCACGACACTGGCCCCTTAAATCTAATTTTCAAACTATAGTTTTAGTACCTCTTCATTGGGATTAATATTTCTACTCCAAAAGAGATGCCCTGAGGATAGAGAAGATATTGACAAGGCATTGATAAGTAGAGAGCACCTACATAGATAAATGTTGGTGTAACATTTATATAAACATATATATATAAACATATATATATGTGTGTATGTATGTATATGAATTAAATATTAGAAAATTATAAATAGCAATGTTTACCTTTGCTCTATCTGAATTTTACTTGGAATTATTCAGCTAATAGACATGTATGAACCTAAACATATCTTAGTTAATGACAGATTGCATTTCTTTTGGATATATGGAAGAGTTATTTGTGGGATTGGTGCTGTGTCATAGCAAGTGAAGCCAGAATTTGCGATGCCAGCATCCCATATGGGCGCTGGTTTGAGTTCAGTCTGCTCTACTTCTGATTGAGCTTTCTGATAGGGCCTGGGAAAGCAGTAGAAGATGGTCCAAGTCCTTGGGCCCCTCCATCCTTATGGGAGACCCAGAAGAAGCTCCTGGCTCCTGGCTTCAGATTGGCACAGCTCTGGCCATTGCAGCCATCTGGGGTGTAAAGCATCAGATGGAAGACCTCTCTCTCTCTCTCTTTCTGCCTCTCTGTAACTCTGCCTTTCAAATAAAAAATATTTTCTTAGAAAGAGTTAATCTGTACTCCCATGTTTATTGCAGCTCAATTCACAAGCACTAAACTATGGAACCAGCTGAGCAGTCCATGAACCAATGACTGGATAAAGAAAATGTTATTGGGCCGGCATTGTGATACACTAGTTTAATCCTCTGCCTGCAGCGCTGGCATCCTATATGGGCACTGGTTCTCATCCCAGTTGCTCCTTTTCCAGTCCAGCTCTCTGCTGTGGCCTGGGAGGGCAGTGGAGGATGGCCCAGGTGCTCGAGCCCCTGTACCCACATGGGAGACTAGGAAGAAGCACCTGGCTCCTGGCTTTGGATCAGCGCAGCATTGGCTGTAGCAGCCATTTGGGGAGTGAACCAATGGAAGGAAGACCTTTCTTTCTGTCTCTCTCTCACATTGTCTGTAAATCTACCTGTCAAATAAATAAAAATGTTATGTAGTTATATTATTTTATATATATAGTTATATATATAGTTATATGTGCTTTCAGTCATTTAGATAAGGAGCTAAGACTAATGCTTATGTCCTTGCTCCATCATGTGTGACTACTACTTTTTTACACATTTTTATATAAGATGAACAAATTTATATATACATATAGTTATATAGTTATATACACACACAAGCACTAATACTGCGGAATACTACTCAGATGTAAAAAAAAAAAAGGAATGAAATGCGGCAACTAGATAGATGCAACTTGAAACCATTATAGTTAGTGAAGTGAAATAACAAGTCCCAAAAAGACAAATACTATGTTTTTCCTGATCTGTAGTAACTGATATAGTATAAAAAATATAATGAATATGACCAAGATTGACATTTTAATATATTGTGATTGTTTACAGTCTTGTCTCTATTGTTGAGGAAGAGTGTTTTTTTCCTTTTTACTGTTTATTGAATTTTTTACTTAATGAAGGGTTAAGCTTATGCTTATAAAATTAACTTAAAATATTTCATTGTAAAAATTAAAATAAAGATTAGAAAAGCAAAGAGGAGGCAGACTGAGAGTGTGGATGGGAGGGAGGATAGGGTAGGAAGTATCACCATGGTATTAAATCTGTATATATGAAAATACATGAAACTTGCTCATATATATAAATAAAATGTATGAAAAAATAGCAGTAGTCACAAATGATGGAGCCAGGACATAAGCATTTGAGTCTTACCTCCTTGCCTAAATGTCTGAAAGTGCATCCCCCACAAGGGACTTTCTAGCCCCTTGGATTCTTTCTCAAACCATTCAAACCTGCCTCATTCATTTAGCCTGCATAAACTCCTGAGCAAGCCAGCTCAGCCATACCTAATGCCTCAGCTGCCATATGTTCTATCAGCCTAGCCTGTGAAAGCATCCAAGCTCTCTGTCACATCATCGTCCTGTATATATGTTGGTATTGGGCCCCTCTCAAGGTTATTGCTTTGAATAAACTTGTTCTGGCTGTGAGTTTGTATCTCACTTCCTTTTTGTCTACCCTTCTTTCATCGTCTAACCCTTCTTTCCAATATGGGCAATATTCTTTGATGTAAATACAGGATAAAAACCCAAAAATATGATGCTTTCCTCAATATGACACATTTATTCAGATTTTACAAGGTTTCATAATCTATATCTAAACAGCTTCCTTCTAAACTGCACATTATAGCCTATGATTTTCTGAATCCATGAACCAAAAACTTTGTGAGACTTGACTCCATTGAACAGAAGCCAAGAAGATGCTCCTGAATAGCTTATATCTGAAGTTCGGTTGATGTCCACATTGTTCTTATCTTTCTTGATGGTTGAAAGCCACCAACAAGGCAGTTAGAATGAAGATGAAGTGCAAACGATGGGAGCTTCAGTTACTTGAGGGTTCATTAGTTACTGTGGAGTAATTATCTATTCCTGTGTCTAAATCAGAGAATGTCAAGCTAAACATGAATTGAACATACTTTATTATAGATATCCAGCTTGTAAACAAAACAATTGGCCCTTCATATACCTATTACTTTCATCATCTACTGTTTTTCAATAAGAAGAAAAAACAAAAAAGCTAAACCATATCATTCTATCACATTGAAAAAACAGCTAATTAGGCCTGGATTCATGTGAGGCATGACTTCATGAATAAGCAAATAAAGTATAAATCAATGAATAAAAAAAGAACATTAATTTATAAAAATGTTAATAGACCAATTGTCTTTAAAGGTAAAAGGACATTATGTGTCATATACTTCATAAGTTAGTGAAATTTTAGATAGCGATATCACTGCTGTTGATTCCTGCTCCTTGTTGATTACTTATAGTGTTTATTTGGTCATTTGGAATTTTCAGATGTTTTTGTTCCATATTTTTCAGGATTCCCAGATTTTCAACATGATAAACAGATAGGCCATATAAGTTCTATCAGCTATTCCAGTGTTACTCTAAGTAAGTAAAATCTCTATGAAATCAACTAATGCTGCACCCCACCCAGTTTTCCTCTGTGTTTACTGTAAAGAAATTCTAGAGCACTGCTGGTAAAGGGACTGCAGTCCTTTCAAACATTAAAAAATCTATTCTTCTCACATTCTATATTCCATGGGTATTCTTTTAATTTCAATTGAAAAATCTCTCAAGTATTTTCACAATTACACTTTAGTACTCCTTGGTACAACCTCATAGATTCACAGGCAGATTGCTCTAGTGTGTCAGTCTGACTGTGTCATACATACGTCTTGTGATAGAACTTGGAACAACTGCATTTCTTGCAATTCTTAACTGCTAACTTCTTCAACAATATGGTAGCTTTCTCTTAAGCTCATTTTCAGCTAATGAACAAGGAAACCTGATTCTGTTTCCTGAGCTCCATACAATATTTTTTTTTCATTTTATCGATTGCATTTTCTCATCTTTTGCACTTCCTACTCAATTGCAGGAGCACATTTCAGAGGATGTATTAATCATCGTTTCTTGTCACTTCCTTTTTGTTATATTCGCCTGTGTTTCCACTGCAGGTGTAACCCTTTAATAAGTAGGACCTTGAGTATTCATTATTTGTTGCTTACCTGATATAATAATTTTTAAAATCAGAGCAGTGTAGGGTTCTCTCCAGCTCCCCGAATGACCTCACCAGTCGCCCCCCAGGCCGCACCTTCTGTCCTCGCGTGTCAGAACGATGCTCCGGGCAAGCTCCAAGGACACCGCAGGCGGGAGGGACCGCGGCACCACATGCCACCACACCACACCACACCACACCGGAGGAAGCTGCCATTTGAGTCCTTTGGCCATGTACGGTGTTGGAGGAAGGCGTGTCTTCCCTGCTTCAACCCCTTTCCACCCCCACCCCACCACCTCCTCCTTCCTTCCTTCCTTCCTTCCTTCCTTCCTTCCTTCCTCACTGCTCCACCCCCACCTCCCCGAGTCCCCCCCCACCTTGCTTCTCCTGGATACCCCTTCCACAGCACCTACCTTTATCACACAGTCAATAAAGCTTTCCTCTGAGAAAAAAAAATCAGAGCAGTGTAAAAACAAACATAAATACAACAACTATTTTGTGACCTAGTAAGCAGCATTATGTTTGAAGAATCCCATTGATAATGTAAGTATTTGAGTACTACATAGTTTTATGTTGATTAAATTTTATAGGGTTAATTTTATACATATAGAGTTTTTCACTTATAATTTTATATAAGGGGTATGTTTCACTCTGTAAGAAAATCTTTACCCCTAAGAAGTTAGTAATTGGGGCACTGTTTCCAATTACTCAAAATAAAAGTAAAATTCATTACTTTCATTTTAATAAACTCTGAAAGTACGTTAGAAATATACTCTCCTTGTGAAATAGCATGCTTACTCTCATTTTAGTTACTTCGTTTACTTATATCTTGAATTATTTGGTACAATGTGCTTGAATAGTGCTCCAAGTTAAAAATTAACTATCCATGCAAGTATTCCTTGACAGAAATGTTTATGACCTTTATATGTAAAGAATGATGAGTTGTGTCAATTAAATATCTGCTTCAGAAACCTACCATTACTCTTGCAGTATTATAGTTCATTTTTCATGATTTTAAGAAAAATTAAAGTGTCTGTTGTTTTCACTGTTTTCATGTTTGTGTGACAATAGAAGTAGAAACCAGACTTGGTGATGTCTTCTGTAGTCTTTGACTCCAACATCTATTATGGAGTATATGGTGTTTTAGATCAATCCCAAGTAGATCAGATTTCTTTTGTATTCTTTGTGCACATCTTTCTCAAATTATGTTAAGATTAATCATTAATATCAAAGTGTACAATCTAGAAAAAGAGAAACACATAATGTGTACTCATAGTTGCTGATAGGTTGCAAGATAAAGTAAGTAAAAGATTCACATATGTTAAGAGAAATTACCTTAGTGATAAATAGCAGGAATATGTTAGCAGCAAGAAAAATGTATTCATGATTTCATTAATTAAACATTTGATGATTGTTACTGTGCAAAAGATACTGTCTTAGGTGGGGGTAGAGACAGCTCCTTCTCTCCTAGAAGGAGTCTTGCAGAAAGATGCAGTAGCTTGTATGTACTTCAGGGCACAATAAACTGCTGGGGAGCAGTGGTGAGTGGGAGAAAAATCATTTGTGTGTGTTGATCATGAAAGGAACTTGTGGAAGGCTTTTATAGGCTATTTTGTGTTTAATACAAGGACAGAAAGAAGGTTAAAAGGACATGGGTGGGGCTGGTGCTGTGGCTCACTTGGTTAATCCTCCACCTGCAGCACCAGCATCCCATATGGGTGCCGGGTTCTAGTGCCGGTTGCTCCTCTTCCAGTCCAGCTCTCTGCTGTGGCCCAGGAGGGCAGTGGAGGATGGCCCAAGTGCTTGGGCCTCTGCACCCACATAGGAGACCAGGAAAAAGCACCTGGCTCCTGGCTTCAGATTGTCACACTCCAGCCATAGCAACCATTTGGGGAATGAACCAAAGGAAGGAAGAACTTTCTCTCTGTCTCTCTCTCTCTCACTGTCTATAATTCTACCTGTCAAATAAATTTTTAAAAAAGGACATGGGCAAAGGCACAAAGCAATAAAAACACAATATGGTTTCAGTGAATAATTTATTAATGTGGGAATTTGAAAATTATTGGAACTTATTTATAGGCATGACAGATTAAACCAATTGCATTTATTTCCATTTTATCACTAGCCCCACTAAAATAGTAAGAAAGGGCCAGTTTTAAATGGGTGTAAATCTGAGGGTGTATGAGAATGATCATGAGAGAAACATTTTGGAAGGTATAAAGCTTCCAAGAACATAACTGAGGTAACAAATCAAAGAAATCAAAAAATTAATGGGCAGCAAAAGTCAAGAGAAATTTGAAGACCTCTGATGCAAAGAGAAAAAACTGAAATAAATAAATCCTTAAAAATCTATGTAAAGAACAAAATAAAACTTGGAAAACCGTGTTCTCTAAGAAATAAGAAAAATAATCTTTGAAAGTGTGGGGGTGGGTAAAGAACCACTCTAAATATTTTATATGAGGGACGCTCCTATGTGAAAATCATGAAAAGGTGCAAGGGATCCTCCTTACCCTGTGACATAAAAGCTTTTGGATGAGTGATGAGCAGACAAGGAGCTTTGTCTCGGGATGATTAACCTGGCAACAATCGACAGATTACACCAGGGAAAAGAGACAAGGGGTTAATATGGAAATTATACAACAAAAGGAGTGGAGGGTGTGAATTATAGAAGGGGTAATGGGAATAGAGAATAGTATACTTAGAAGATTTTACACAAAGAAGTTAAAAGGAAAGAGTAATCATTTAGATAGGCAGGCAGGAGAACTAAAAACAGTTAAAGGGTTGACAGGATGAGTGTCAATTTCAGCTGTAAGTTTCTTGCATTTGAAATACTAGGGTAATTGCAGATAGAAATGTTATTGAGTGTTGCTCAGACAAGTGGTCTCTGAAAACAGATCTAAAGAGAGGCATTAGCAGCATGAAGGTCATTGGCAATCTTGCAGTGAAGATGGAATGGTGGGGCTGAAGTCCAATTGAAATGGGTTTAAGAGTCTGTGTGGAGAAACCAGAAACAACACGAATAACTCTGACAAGAAGATTTGCTATAAAGAGCTCACAACAAGAGTTCAAGAGAAGGTTGTATTAATAGAGAAGAAAATATACATGTTAGTTGGTATTTGTCTCTTTTATAGCTTATCATTGATTAAATGAAATGAAAACTTATTTTAGATCTGTGGTGGCAGTTGTGGTCAAATGGTTTAAGCCATAACTTAGAATATCCACACCCAACATCAGAGTGAACAGGATGGAGTCCTGGTTGCATTGCTTTTGATCCAGCTTTCTGCTAACATATCTGGAAAGTATCAGCTGATGGCCCAAGTTTCTGCCACCCATGTGGAAGACCTGAAGAATTTTCTGACTCTTTCGATGGGCCTCCCCCAACTGCAGTTATGGTGGGCATGCGGTGAGTAAAAAAATCATATGCAAGATCTCTTTCTTCTTTTCTCTCATTCTGCCTTTAAAATAATTAAAAGTTTTATTTTTCAAAAAAAATGTCATTTTAGGCCCTTATTAGAATTAGTTTAAAATGTAGTGAAATCCTGGATTTGTAATAGAAAATCTTTAAAAGATATATATTTTTTAGGATTTGTTTATTTATTTGAAAGGAAGAGTATTACAGAGGCAGAGGCAGAGAATTAGAGGTCTTCCATCTGCTGGTTCTCTCCCCAAATAGCTGCAGTATTTGGAGCTGGGCCGATCTGAAGCCAAGAGCCAGAAGCTTCTTTCAGATATCCTCATGGGGCCCAAGCACTTGGGACATCCTCTACTACTTTCCCAGGCCATAGGAGAGAGCTGGATCGCAAGTGAGCAACCAGGACTTGAACCAGTGCCCATACGGTATGGCAGCATGGCAGGCAACAGCTCAACCCACTGAGCCATAGAGTCAGTCCCTAAAAGTTGTAATTTTGATATCACCTCATGGTCCTAATCAAGATAATCTTTGTGGAAAAAAATAAAAAATAGACTAAATTCTACCAAAATTCATTATTTTGCTAATTATTTTGTTTCTCATCATTAGTTCATTGCAATCTTCATTAATAAAAATAATTGCAATCATTTGGTTTCAAATCTTTTGAATTTTGTCACATTTACTCTCATACTATCTGTATGTAATAGATATGGATGGAAAAATTCTTGATAAATGAGTTTTCCCTCCCAATGGGGTCACTAAAGAACAGATGAGGACAAGATGCCATAGTGCTCCTAGGCAGGCAGGTCCATGCCCTAACACTCTCTTGGACCAATGGTCAAACACTTCATTTAGGAATCTCTACGGGATTATCAAGTATAGTTGCAAAATCAGATACTAACATGAAGGCAACTAGTTTCTAGTAAAAATATAGATGTTTACCCCATAGACATTTAGTTGGTTCCTTTAATAATGACATCATTGACATTGGCATTGTGGTATAGTGGTAAAATTGGCACCTGAGATACCAGCATCCCATATGGGCACCAGTTCATGGCATGGCTACCCCTTTTCCAATCCAGCTCCCTGATAATGGCCTCAGAAAAGCAGCATAAAATGGTGCAAATACTTGGGCCCCTGTCACCAATGTGGGAGACCTGGAGGAAGCTCCTGGCTTCTGGCTTCAACCTGGCCCAGCCCTGGTCATTGCAACCATTTGGTGAGTGAAAGAGCAGGTGGGGGATTCTCTCTTTCCCCCTCCCTCCATCCCTCCCTCACTTCCTCTCTCTAACTCTGAGTTTTAAATAAATCTTTTAAAAACAATGAGGCTTCTTTTTCAGCCATTTCTGTAAATCAGAGAGCTAAAGGGAGAGTGATAGATGTGTGCATGATGCTGAGTAGGTAAGGAACTTGCTTCTTTGATACCTGGTGATAACACTATATACAAGATGTTATTTTGTAGTAATAGTCCAGTAATGATGTGGGAGAATATCCAGGATGTTCTATTTAGGGGATCACCCTTTTCTCTTGCTGCCATGTTTAGCTCTTATCTGTTATCTGATTTTCTGTCTCATTTTAACCTCCACTCCAGGCTGACAAAAACCTCCATCTCTGTTGCATTTGCTTGGGCTTTTTGTTTTAAACTTTGTACCCTAGCTTCCTTTTGTCTATCACAATAAAACTGCACTTCCTTAAAGTTTTATTTTTTTATAAAATTTATGCCATCAGTTGAATTATTCTTACACTACTTAATCATCTTGTTTTATTTTTTATCATTTTTGGCAGAAATTAGGGTGTCCTATTTTCACTGTATATGACCATCTCCTTGGTAGACTACAAGTGTTGAAGAAAAGAGCCATCTCTTATCTGTATTTGGCCGGCACTGAGCACAATGCTGGGCACCTAGCAGGACTCAGGATTTAGCCAACTGCTATGGTCCCATATTACAACCCCAAACTCCAAGGAGATGTTCCTAGTAATGGAAACTTTGGGAAATGATGAAATCATGTAAGTACAACCCTCATGAATAAGATTAATTCCCTTATTTTGTTTTTGAAAGGCAGTGTTAGACAGTGAGAGAGAGACAGAGAGAAAGGTCTTCCTTCCATTGGTTCACCCCCCAAATGGCTGCTATGGCTGGCACACTGCGCTGACCCGAAGCCAGGAGCCAGGTGCTTCCTCCTGGTCTCCCACGTGGGTGCAGAGCCCAAGCACTTGGGCCATCCTCCACTGCCCTCCTGGGCCACAGCAGAGAGCTGGACTGGAAGACGGGCAACTGGGACAGAATCCGGTGCCCCAACCGGGACTAGAACCCAGTGTGCTGGTGCCACAGGTGGAAGATTATCCTATTGAGCCACGGCGCTGGCCGAAACAGTTCTAATAACTTACTCCAACTATTCAAGGAGATATAAAAAACATTATACACGTTAGCAGATACACAAGAAAACAAGGAGCACATATAATTTCCTAGAGCTGAAGACTGTAAGGTCTGAAATGAAATATACACTCTATAGCAGTACAGATTAGTTCCTGCAGAAAAAAATATGTCAACTTGAAAACAATAGAAATTTTCTAAAATGAAAGTCAAAAACAAATTGATTTTTATTTTCTGCTTAATACCTTTGGTTGAACTCTTTACTTAACATAGAATTAGTCATAGGTGTATAAAGCCAATTGAAAATAGATCCCAGTAAAAAATAAGAGTAGGAATAAGAAATGGATGAGCTATACATTTCAACACACATTCCCACAGACTTACTCCTAAGGGTATAGCTAAAAACTTGCCATTGGACTCCAAATCCCATTCAGGTAGGTGGTACCAATGCCATCTTACTTGTTAAAATGACCATATTAAATGTGGAATTGATCATATAGATAGGATTAAATGTCAAAGGGATCACATAAATAAGACCAAGTGTCTGATAATAACAATAGATAGAATTAAAAAGAGGAAATGTTCCAACATGGGAAGCAGTCCACACAGCAGATTCATAGAATGAAAAATGTCCTGAACAGCACTCTGACCTCAGAATCAGCCCTTAAGGCATTCGGATGTGGCTGAAAATCCCATGAGAGCATTTCAGGTATGGAAAGCCAAGGCATTGTAGCAAAAAATGTTTTACATGAAGGATCTCTGTGAGAGAGACCCCAGTGGAAAGAAGGGCTATCAGTGAAAGATCTATTTTTCTCTGAAGGGAGGAGTGATCTTCCACTTTGCTTGTGGCCCTGTCTAAATACTGACAGAGTTTGTAGATTCAAAAGGCTTCCATAGCCTTGGCAGCTCATGTCAAGAGCCTCGGATGATCACTGACATCATAAATAAGAGTGTTAATTGTTAAATCAACAACAGGAGACACTGTGATAATTCCCCATGTAGGACTTCTTTCCTTAATGAGTTGAGTTGTACTATGAGAATTAACTGTAAAACTTATTTTCAAACAGTTACTTTATACTTTGTGTGTTGGGGTGTGCAAACTGTTGAAATCTGTACTTAGTATAGAAATGGTCTTCTGTTTATCAATTAAAATCAAATCTTAATGAAGAATGGGATGGGAGAGGGAGTAGGAAGTGGGACAGGAGTTGGGGTGGGAAGGTGGGTATGGGGGGAAGAACCATTATATTCCTAACACTGTATCTATGCAATTTGTATTCATGAAATAAAAGTTTTCTTAAAAAAGAATTGAAGAACCAAGAAGAATTGCCCTAATACATGTGTAATTCAAGTAACTGAACAGGACGGAAAGTTATGTATATAAAATGATTGAACATATAATTAATGAAAAATGTCTGAGGTTGGTAAAAATCTACAAACCAACAGATTTTTTAAAATGTTAAACACAAGTAAAAGAATGAAAAAACTACACTATGGTCCATTATGATGCAATTGCATTACAGTGGTTTTTATGACATCACAACGGTTGGATTTTCACATCACAATAGTGAATGAGATCATAATTGTATACAATAATACAGTACTTTGTTTTTTTTACATCACAATGGTTTTTATGATATTACAATGGTTAATGACATCAAAAAACATTTCATGATATAATATTGGTTTGTGATGTCACGGCGGTGAATGACAACACAATTTTTTTTTTAATCTCTTTTTTTTTTTAACTTTTATTTAGTAGATATACATTTCCAAAGTACAGCTTATGGATTACAATGGCTTCCCCCCCCCCCATAATTTCCCTCCCACCTGCAACCCTCCCATCTCCCACTCCCTCTCCCATTCCATTCACATCAAGATTCATTTTCAATTATCTTTATATACAGAAGATCAATTTAGTATATATTAAGTAAAGATTTCATCAGTTTGCCCCCACACAGAACACAAAGTGCAAAATACTGTTTGAGCACTAGTCATATCATTAATTCACATTGAACTACACATTAAGGACAGAGATCCTACATGAGGAATAGGTGCACAGTGACTCCTGTTGTTGCCTTAACAAATTGACACTCTTGTTTAAGGTGTCAGCAATCTCCCCAGTCTCTAGTCATGATTGCCAAGGCCATGGAAGGCCCCTGAACTCGCCGACTTTGATCTTATTTCAACAAGGCCATAGTCAAAGTGGAAGTTCTCTCCTCCCTTCAGAGAAGGGTACCTCCTTCTTTGATGTCCCATTCTTTCCACTGGGATCTCACTTGCAGAGATCTAGAGATCTTTCATTTAGGTGTTTTTTTTTTTTTTTTTTTTTTTTTTTTTTTTTTTTTTTTTTTTTGCCGGAGTGTCTTCGCTTTCCATGCCTAAAATACTCTCATGGGCTCTTCAGCTAGATCCAAATGCCTTAAGGGTTGATTCCAAGGCCAGAGTGCTGTTAATGACAACACAATTGTTAAAGGCATCAATTATTGATTTATAACATCACAATATGAATGATATCACAGTTTTTATGACATTACAATGTTTGATTGAGAAATTAGCCCATCTGAGACCAATACTTATCAAAGGATGGACTCAGAAACATTAAAGAAGCAGACGCGTGGCATTCATTGTTAACTGTTCTTAAGAGTACAGGTGGCAACATGCATTTTGATCAGAGACTCAGCTCCTTTTATCTTTATTATTCAGAGGTCCCTTCTGCCAGTTTCTCATTGTTCATGGTATCACAATGATTAATTTATGACATCACAATGATGAATCACATCACAATTTTCACGATGCAGTGATTAGTTTACGGCATCATTATTGTGTGGTTATGATGTGGTCATGGTAAATTATGTCACGACTCTTTATGACATCACAATGGTTTATGGCATCACAGTGACATCACAACTGATGACATCACAAGCATTGGATTATCACATTAGAATTGTGGATATCATAATTATTCAACATCACAATAGTTGGATTATAACATCACAATAGATCATACTACAGTGATTGATTTTTGACATCAAAATGGTGAATGACACTACAATTGTGTGGTGGTGGTCTTTCCTGCTCTCTGTCCCAGTGCCCACTGTGTAGCTACAGGGTGACCTCAGGCCCTGGTTTTCAGTTCAGGAGGATGTGTGCCATTAATCAATCCTACCTGTTCTGGGGCCTTTAAATATGTCACACTCCCCTGAAGTGGCAACCTGCCACAGCCTTATGGAGGTAGACACTGATATCTGCCCAAGTCATGCCAAGAAATGCCAAACTACCACACTAAACCACACCAATGCCAAACTGGTAAGCACTCTTCCTTGGGGTTTCTGGCCAGAATCCATGGCAGGATATGTGCCATCACTGAGGTCTAGTGTACCATTGGAGATGTAGTTGTGGTTTAGATCCACTCGGTCTGTAATTGGGTCTCAAACTCTAGGATGAAGCAAGCAAGAGAGGAATACAGAGATCTAGAAGCTCACAGGAATGTGTGTGTACTTCAAAGACAGATTCTGATACTTCCCACTTGATAATCCTCTATTTCTGCAGGTCTGTCAATCCTAGCAGCATGCTTGTGTGATTGGGACACACTGTTTGGATATACCTGAGTGCTGTTAATGGGCTCACAGCATGTCACTTATTAATATTTTTGTATTACAGTAACATAACAATATTATAGAAGACTTGGAAATAGTACAAAGGGAACTATGTGTACTTGCTCTATCTGAGTTCATGTAAGTTATTATTTGATTCTTTTCAGAGAATTTCTAATATTTATTGTCTCAGCATGACTTAGCATTTCCACATCTTTGATGGTAAGCATAAATTATTATTTGAATACCTATCTATTTTTTAGGTTCAGACTGCACTATAATATAAATCTGTAGATAGAGGGGAGAAGTATGTTAACAAGCATTTGTTTTAAGACATACATTTTACTATCTTGCTTTTGTTTAGAAAAACATGAGTTTGACTTTATTAATTTTGTTTCATAAGTGTGTAAATAAACATATACACTAGTTAACAACTTGTTCAAAATCGTGCTTATGGAAGCTGCAGAGCCCCTAAAAGAACCAAAATAAATCCACAAGTTTAGATCGCATGTTATTGCCACTGTACTTTCCCAATGGCTACATGTATCTTCTCTGAAATTTTTACATAACCCTGAGTCCCAAGCATACAAATATATACTATTTAAAAGAGTCATTTAGATGCTGGATAAGTGACACTTTTAAACAAAAAGGGGGAATGACACAGGCAGTGGTTACAATGAAACTTCACATCTAAAACCACTTAGAGGTAGACTTTTCTAGTTATATATTGTGTGCCCTCAAATTAAAATGTATATTAGTCAAATTTTCTGACAATAAACTTCAGTATTTTCTGAGACTTAAATATATATACCTTTTGGGGCTGGCGCTGTGGCATAGTGGGTAAAAGCCACTGCCTGCAGTGTTGGCATCCCATATGGATGCTGGTTTGAGTCCCAGCTGCTCTGCTTCTAATCCAGCTCTCTGCTATGGCCAGGGAAAGCAGTGGAAGATGGCCCAAGTCCTTGGGACCCTACACCCCATGAGAGACCCAGAAGAAGTTCCTGACTCCTGACTTCGGATCAGTGCAGCTCCGGCCATTGTGGCCAATTGGGAATTAAACCAGCAGATGGAAGACACCTCTCTCTCTCTCTCTCTCTCTCTCTCTCCTCTGTAACTCTTTCAAGTAAAATAAATAAATCTTTAAAATATATATATATATATTAAATATATATATAATATATAATATATATAAAATATATATTAAAATATATATATTATATATAAATATATATAAAATATATATATAAAAATATATATATTTTATATTTATATATATAAAAGGTATATATATATCCTTTTATAATCCCAGCTAGGATAGTTACCATTTACTACTCTTTTGCTAGAAATTCATTTAGAAATCTCTCTACCTAAATCCTTATGTGCATATCCTCACAGGAAGCTCAGTGGGATCCAACCAGACTCAACCCCAAAACAGCAGTCTCCAAAGCATATTATAAACAAACTCTCAAAATCTGGAATCTTGTGGAGAATCCTAAAAACAGTGATAGAACAGCCTGCAGAAAACCCATTAAGGTAACAGCAGATTTACTCCCATAAAACTTACAGGCCAGAAAAGCATTGAGTCATGTATTTAAAAAATTGAAGACAAAGATGAAAAGAAACAATAAAAACCAATAAACAGGGATAAAATACCAACCAAACTGATCCTCTAGAAATGACAGAGAAATAATTGTTTACCACACAAACAAAAACTAACAGAATGTATCCCGACTACATGAGCTCCACAAGAGATGCTTAGTGGAGTTCCACAGAAGTAATTAACTTAGGGCCAGCCTTGTGGCACAGTGAGTTAGGGTACCACCTACAACTTTTTTTTTTTTTTTTTTTGGACAGGCAGAGTGGACAGTGAGAGAGAGACAGAGAGAAAGGTCTTCCTTTGCCGTTGGTTCACCCTCCAATGGCCGCCGTGGCAGGTGAGCTGTGGCCGGTGCACCGCGCTGATCCGAAGGCAGGAGCCAGGTGCTTATCCTGGTCTCCCACAGGGTGCAGGGTCCAAGCACTTGGGCCATCCTCCACTGCACTCCCTGGCCACAGCAGAGAGCTGGCCTGGAAGAGGGGCAACCGGGACAGAATCCGGCGCCCCGACCGGGACTAGAACCCGGTGTGCCGGCGCCGCAAGGTGGAAGATTAGCCTAGTGAGCCGCGACACCGGCTTACCACCTACCACTTGTAACACTACAAACACACATTCAAATGACAGCTCATGTCCTGGAAACTCTGCTTCAAATCCATATACATATACAATAATGTTTACATGTTATATAACATACATATACATATAATGCTGGAGTTAAAACTATTATCACATAGTTGATGAATATTTTACATTATTAACAAACAAAAATTATACTGTAAAAAGGCTAAAGTTTTAGGTAAATCATGCTTTCACATTGCTGCCTATAACATATCTGTGGAACATAATATTTTATAGATACCTAATACAATTCTATCTGCAACAGAATGATGTAAATATTGCTACTACTAACACTGTTGCTTTTAAAAACTGTCAGGTGACTAATAAAGTGTCAAAGATACAAATCATAATTATCCTCTATTCAAACAAATGCTTCCAACTTATGCACCATTCTGGACTTACTGTCTCCTATGTTGTTTCACTAACTGCGCTTCTATAAACTAAATTTCACAATGACAGGAACTCTCTTATCTTGGTCATGTCAGCAACTGGTATGTGTTGGCTTGCAAATCAGTTTTAATATATAACAATATATAGCTAAAAGAATTGAAGATACTAAAATTATATAAATCCCATTTGTAACAAAATACAATATATGCAAATGGATATCATGAGATACACATTGGATAAGTTGAAAACCATATATTCTACATGAAACTACTTCATCTAGTATAATATTATCCAGGTTTTGAAGATATTGATTTGCTTCCTTGAAAGGTGCAGAAAGATTTCCCCTTTTATGGTTCATTCCCAAAAGATCTGATCCAGCCAGAGCTGGGCCAGGGAGGCACTGAAAGGCTAGATTGTAACCTGGGTCTCCCATGGAGCTGACCAGAACCAGCTTCACTTTCCCATCTGAGCCCCCCCCCCATTAATGGATTGGGTTTTTTTAAAGATTTATTTATTTTATTTGAAAGTCAGAGTTACACAGAGAGAAGGAGAGGCAGGGAGAGTGGGAGAGAGGTCTTTCATCTGTTGGTTCACTCCCCAGATGTCCGCAATGGCTGGAGCTATGCTGATCCAAAGCCAGGAGCCAGGAGTTTCCTCCAGGTCTCCCACGTGGGTGCAGGGGCCTGAAGCCTTGGGCCATCTTCTACTGCTTTCCCAGGCCATAACAGAGAGCTGGATTGGAAGTGAAGCAACCGAGTCTTGAATTGGCACCCATGTGGGATGCCAGCACCACAGGCAGCGGCTTTACCTTCTACGCCCCAGTGTCAGCCCCATTAATGGATTTGTATACAAGATTCTGAACTTACAGGAGTCAGGTGTTGGATATTATCAAAAGAATGATGGGGTCCCACAAGATGATAAAGTATGGAAAATATTTTGTTACAGATCCATTTTTTTATCATGTACACAGTATACCCAGTAGGATGTGTACATTAAAAATAAGCCATGGTACAGACAGAATTTTGTTAGTTAAATCATTTTGTCAGCCATGTACTCTATATGGGGATTTAGAAACAGCTGTTCCTCCCCCCGTCACTACTCAGAGAGGCGGCCTGGGCACTGTTCCTCTATCTCAGGTGCAGGGAGCCTCCTGAAGGTCCGTTCACAACAGTCAGCCAATACCCACTGCCCTTTGAAAGTAAACCAATCAATCAGAGCTGGAGGGCCCTGCCAATAGGTGCTTACCATTCCTGGTCACTGGGATTTGGCATGCATGTGCAGAGCATGGACCGTGAGAGGCGCAGGAGGTTGCATGCATTAATGTTGTGCCTTGGCAATAGTGCTTGTGAGCTGAGATGGAGCATATATGAGGGAGATCCAGACTGGGATCTATGCTCCTGACATTGACCTGGATGAGCCTCGGCTGTTGGAGGCACTTGGGGAATGAACCCACAGATGGAAGATCACTCCTTTCCCTTTCAATAAAATGAAAAAACATAAATAAAACAAATCCCATGTGGAGTCCACACCTTAGCCTGGACCTGAATGATATCATTTGAGGTTCTTGTTTTTTTCTGCTGGGAAATATTATTAAGGCACATTCTAAACTGTCAGAGGAGTTCAAATAATGTTGTGAGGAGAAACCAGTTTTCCTTCTCTGATACCAGATGTGTACCCAAAGACCCCTTTATATCTTGTATTAGCACCATTTCTTAGATGGTGAAATGTCCCATGCCACTCTTTTCCAAAGTGACACCACAATGTGCTCCCATAATCTGTTTTCAGTAACAAATTCTTCCAAGTTGTGAGCAATCACCACCTCAAGTTTTCAGAATATTTTTGTATTCTACCTTATAAGAGAAAGCAGAGATAAGAAACTAGTATTTGCTGATTGTTATAGTTTCAGACAACTTATTATGTGTTTAACATTTGTAACTTGTAATTTCTCATGGTCATCACAACTGTTTTGAAAAGGATGTTATTGTAATTACTTTTTATTATTAGGCAACTGTGGTTCAGAAATATGGATTATTAGTCCATGATTCTGTAGTTAAAAGTATCTGACCCATGATTTTGTTTTCACCTTGCCTGGATCCCAAATCCATTTTCTTGCTCCTTAGCCTAATTTCTATTGACATGTGCAGCACAGAGATAAGAAACAGATCTGGGGCCGGTGCTGTAGCACAGCAGGTAAAGCCGCCGCCTACAATGCCAGCATCCATATGGGTGCCGGTTCAAGTCCCGGCTGCTCCACTTCTGATCCAGCTCCTGATGTGGCCTGCGAAAGCAGTAGGAGATGGCCTAAGTCATTGGGCCCCTGTACCTGTGTGGGAGACCTGGAGGAGGCTCCCGGCTCCTGACTTGGAGCAGCTCAGCTCTAGCCATTGCGGCCAATTTGGAAGTGAACCAGGGGATGGACGACCTCTCTCTCTTTCTCTCTCTCTCTCTCTCTCTCTCTCTCTCACACACACACACACACACACACACACACACACTCTGCCTCTCCTCTCTGTGTAGCTCTGACTTTTAAAGGAATAAATAAATCTTAAAATAAGAGATCCATGTCAGATAAATTCTAAAAGCCAGTTATGTGTTAATTTTGCTTTAGAAATGTCCTAATTAGCCAAGGTAGTCCAAGTGTTTGTCTATATATTTGACTTCTTCAGTGGCAACCACTATCTTTTCACCATGAAACCTCTGGGATAGATCTCACTTATTTATAACTGTAGGGCCATAGATCATAAACCTTAGAGAGGAAATAATTTAAGGAATATTTACATGTACACTAAGTTCTTTTTAAATAGCATATAGTTATATAACATTTCTTCATGATTTGTCTACTTCCTGACTTTCTAATTTGGTAATAAAGATACCCCTGGCTTACTCCTCTGAAGTGTCTTTTATCTCTTTTTCTAATGCTAATTATCTTACTTGATTTTCTTCATTATCTTTTCTTGATTTTTCACTTTCTTTCTGATTTTCTTGTTTCTTTTGTTCTATTTTTTTCTTTCAACTGAATATTTACCACTTTTCTGTAGACAGAATTAAAAGCACATAGAAAATTTCAGGATTTTAATGAATCTTGGGGACTAATGAAACACATGTATTACTCCATCCTGCATTTAACATCCAATTCACACAATTTTTTAGATGGTTGGGAACCTTAGAATTCAGGGTCTATAGTGATTTATTTTGATATAGTAATTAGCAGGAATGAGATGTGAACTCAAGTTTCTTAATTTCAATCCCAGGACTCCATATTATTTGTCATTGTGTATGTGAGTTTTTTTTTTCTTTTTTTGAGAGGATGCAGGTCTAGAGTACTCAGTACAAAGATAAGAAGGAGAGAATGTACAGTGGAGAAAGATAAGAATAGATCTAAGAATAAGAAATGAGAACCAGGTTTTCAGAAGAATAATACTGGTATGGTTAGGAATAAGGGTTTTGACAAATAATAAGAATTGGGGTTTTCTGACAATTTTGATAAAGGTTAATGAGAAGAACAAAAGATACAGGATTTGGGGAATTTTCTAGATAGGTATATTATTTAGGTAAAAATTCCAGGGGCAGGAATGATATAGTGTGGCTGATCAAGATGCTGCTAAGGATAATCACATTCCATATCAGTGTTGGTTTGAGTCCTGACTACTCTGGTTCCAATGCATATCCCTGCCAATGTATCTAGGGAGCAGCAGTTCAAGTATTTGAGTCTCTGCCACCCACATGGAGATCCAGATATAATTCATGGTTCCTGGCT